>NW_002060944.1:5617101-6113184 GCF_000150275.1 Trichoplax adhaerens | reverse complement strand
CAACTGGTTTTGCACCTAATGGTGCTAGTTTAGTATTTGGACGCCAGGCAGGTCGAGCAGCTTTACCATATTCTATTTTACTTAACGAATTGAAACTGGAACAGATGTAAGCTTTGCCGTCTTGTAATTCATGGACGCTTTGTATTTTCTTGCCATTATCGGGCGTCATCACATAGCGAACACCGCGAGGTAAGGAAATAGAGCGTGTTAATTCATTGAGTAATGCCTCCATACTACGATATCGATTGATTGAAATATTCATTGGTAGTCCTTGAAAGTATTGATCCCCATTTTTATAAAATTTAACTTTAACAGTGCGCCTTTCATTATCTCTATAAGGCATAACAGTTCGTTGTTGAAACTCCATAATTAATTAAACAATTCAATAGCAATGACCGATTGATGGTTTTTAGATTGATATATGGCAGAATAAATGTCAAGTCTGGGTCGTTTTAAACCTGTAATAAATTACAGATTGATAATAATAACACCTTTTGAACTATACTGGAGTTTGATACTGATCCTACTCTGAAAGCCTCTTAAGAAATAGGATAACGGAATTATCCGGCGCCAGTAACGGTATTACAAGTTGATTACTTTTAGATGGAAAAAATAAATTTAACCAGCTGGATTAGAAGGCAATCGCGTTACTTTACTAGAAAATTCGATCAAGTATCAATTGATCTTGAACAATTCTTGCAAAAATACTAGATAATCAATATAAAAATGCGAAGGCTAACAAGAAAGCCGTAGCCAAAGTCCTAATCGAGCGCAAAGAAAATTTTATCACGGGCAAGTAATGTGTCGAATTGCTAGCCTCAAAAAGGATTAGAATGATATACCACCTTATTAAAGTTTTTTACCACAGTAGCAGTTGGTAATAGGAAAGCATCAATTTAGTTAGATCAATTCTTGCAGATGTTTAGATAGTATCTAATACAAGCAGTGTTGAGAAGTCTCCAAGCAAAATGACGACCAACCACAGCGCAACTTTACTTAGAAAGCAACCTTGAGCTAATCGTAAGCAACAGAGTCCAAGAGCGATTCAAAAATAAGTCAGTTATCAAAAGTATCCAAGTATAATCGTTTAGCTCCTGGTTCCACTGCTTTGCCTCTAATAAATTGGTTATCAAGCCAATGGATTTTGCTTTGTGTGCATAAAATTTTAACAGCAATTCATTGGGCTTTAGGGAACTACAAGAACGGTAAGTAAATATTAATGTATGATTAATATTTCCTACAAGACTACTCTGTCGGCCAAAAAGCTATCTAAACTGGAAATTAACATATAAACCGGTAGTCTTCCTACAATCTTAGAGGAAATTTTATCTTCTCTGGTCGATTGTATTACAGTAATAATCTCTAGGGTAGTATTCAGCTAATGTAAATTAGATAGGCAGATTCAACAAAGATACACAAGCTATTGCCTTTTCACTAGGTTACTATTTAGCAAGTAGTGTATAGATAGTACAAGGCGATGATAGTTAGAATAGAATTAGCATTTTTCATGTATTATGCCAATTCTAATTTGTAATTCTTATTAGTCAATGTATCTTTGAGTTTACTGTTGGCTGTTGCTATAGCGACTAGAAGGCTATTCAATTCTATATACATTATGATGACAATTAGGGCAGAGAACTGCGGCCCAAAACAATCATTAAAATACACACAGCAAACTATTTAGGTACAATATTGTCTCTATATCCATGACGATTTAGTCTATACAAGAGTACAGTATATAAGGTATTACAAGCTTGCAGCTATCTAGATATAATACAACAATTAGTAATGAGCAATAAGAACAAGCAACTCTGATAAAGCTAACAAAAAGTCGCAGTTACCATGACATAATAATACTATACTCTATAACAGATAGAATTATCATGACCTAACTAATGAATTCAATTTTTAATAAATAATAAGTTGTACCGCTGGTAATAATAATTTGGTTATTATGCTACGAACTGTATTCGAATTAATCTACTACAAGAAGTAGCGCATACCGATAATCAGCACTACAGACCGTAGATATATAATATAGATGTACTGTACATCACTAGAGTTGTTATACGGTACTAGTCTTTCCAATAAACTAGCAAGTTATATAACTAGTAGTGATAATAATAGGTTACTATAAATTATATTCGAATTTAATCTCTTACAGGATACAGCCTATACTATTCTAGAAATGGTGAGCAATGAGAATTATAGAAACGTAGCACATATATTGTAATAGTTTTTATTACTGTTTCTTTCAATAAAATGATAAATTGCACAGTTAGCAACGACAATATGGGTTATAATACTCTGAACTGCGCTCAAATTAATCTGCTACAAGATATAGCGCATATTTTCAGGCGATGATCAGCAATACGGGTTGTAGACACATGAAAAGTATATCGCTAGAGTTTTTATACTGTTCCTTCTCAATAAACTAACAAGTTGTATAGCTAGTAGTGATAATAATAATAGTTACTATGAATTATACTCGGATTTAATCTTCTACAAGATATAGCGTACATTATTCTGGAGATAGTCAGCAGAACAAATTATAGATACGTAACTTACACATTACTATAGTTATTTTACTATTGCTTTCAATAAAAATGATAAATTATGGCGTTCGTAGCGATAATATGGATTATTATTATATGCGTACTATGGATTGGAATTAATCTTCTATACGGTATAGCCAGTAATATTTTGGCGATAGTGAGCAAACGAGGATTGCGTAGTCACACATCATCTTAGTTACAGTGGCGGTATTAGACTGTTAAATTTCAACACGTATACCGTATATTAAATATTGCAAATAGGAATTTTACTGGTAACAATAATATAGATTTAGAATTGATCTCATCCCTTACCTGTTGCTTCTCAATCTACTTGTAGTGAATACATACACTGATAAAATATGTATACTGTATTGTGTAAATATAGATATTACTACGGTAATAGCAGTAATGATTTTATCTAGTGGTAGTGACAGAGAGTTAGACTGTAACATATAATTTCAATACTAATAAATCTATTTCTATTGGCTACAGTAATGTCAATTTGAAGTCTCCTCTAATAATATATTTCGCATATTACGCTAGTAATCATTAGAGAATCAGTTTGTTGAAATGTTAATGTTTTCGAATGATATTGTATATGAACATTAAAACTGTCAAGAATTAAACAATATCCATATCGATAACTTAAGGTATATACTCATAACCAATACAAAATTAACCATTGAACAAAGCAAGGTAGGCAAAATTTTATGTAAACTAGTTATTCAATTATTCACTGGTGAAATCGTAGCGCATAAAATATCATGCAGCTAAGTGTTACAGATTTCATTTGCTACCATTACAGATGTACGATTAATATTTCACCTCAAATGCATCAACATTACTGACTTAGAACAATCTGCCCACAATGACTAAGGTATTGATATTTAAAACTATACCGGTATAATAACAAACAAGTTCAAATTGATTTTTTGATTCGCTGGTAAGAGAAATTTGGTTTCATTTATCTTGGCAATGGTATATAGCATGACAATATAAATTCTTATACTCGCACATTTAGTTGTAATTTATTAATAGCCCAGCTTGGTTCAAATGTATAGAGGCATATAATATGTTAGTAAGCTACTAAAAGAAGCTATCAGTATCAAAAACTCTTAAACAACAAAGAGTTAATAGCTAAACTATAAATAAATAACTTTCATCCGTTTATATGTAGGTGTTTTAATTATATAGTATAAGCTTTTGATCGTTACAATTAAAAATTATGAAGTCGAATGCTCTTTGTTGCGATCCTATTTTAAGACTTAAAAAAATCGATGCAAATATTCTCTTTTAGCACGCAGCACGATTGCATTGTTAAATTGAATTACTGATATAATGTCCTAACTTTAGAGTTTAGGTAACACAGGATATCAAAGTATAGCACACATAGATCAAATAGCGATGATATTACTGTTTACTACAGGTACGAATTGATAAATCATTTACTGTATTTTACTTTAGTAGTACAGAAAACTGTTACTTTTAGCCAAGTTCTATAAAGTCAGCTGCAATACTACTCATATAAGTTGGCAAAAGTCTATAGGATAATTATATGAAAAAGTGGATGGATTATCCTGGTAATATAACGAAGACGGTAAGTTCCATATCAAATATTAAAAGTCTCCATTGCTGTAGTACACAAAACTACTTGCAATTCCATAGTACCAAAAACTATGCCAATAATGAGGATTAAAATATGAAGTGGTATTTGGCATAAATTATAGGGAGTTATGCATGATACGTTTCTAATACCTTAATCATTGCTCTAACTCTCAGCAATGGGCGTAAATTCAAATCTACAGCTTAATCTATGGTTCATAATTTCGGCAGGATTTCCAATACTTTGCCACTAATAAATAAATGTTATCGATTAATTTCAATTATTGCCTTAAACAAGATCAATTTTCTTATTCTGATAGTTCAAATTTCAGCACTAATTCACTCCTATGCACATTATATTTGCCATCGTGATTCTTAGAAGTAAATTCTATCTACTTTTCTAAAATTTATCTTTAAATGAATATCTTACCGCTTGTATAAAATCTCCGTCATCTTTTTTCATGACGATCGCTTGAACAAGAAATAGGTGATCTTTAAAATTCATGGCAGTACATTTGAATGGTCTTGCTTGTACTATACAGTAATATTAAAATCTCGTTTCATTTAAAGACCGCAAATAGTAAATTAATCTAAAGATTCATTACTTTAATTGTTAAAATTTGCTTTCAGTCAGTTATTAAAATTAATTGCTATCCATTTATTACGGTATCATTTGGATCGCTATCAAACTTCACATTATTCATATCTCTAACGTTAGTAACTATTAATCGAGGATTTCTGTGATAGTTTATAATATACTACATTCTAACGCTAGATATTTAACCGAGATTATTTGCATAGGAGTACGAACGTGTCATAGAAGTTAAGCTAAAAAGATCATAAAACTCTGATATTTATTGGTAAACTAACACATAGAGACAGTTCTTTCAATCATATATAGTAAATTTCATTAATAAAATTATCCAAAAATAGGCACATTAACGCAAAAACACTTATAAGATGTGTTACAGAAGGAATTATTATTTACTGCTGAGTAAAATAGAACATACCTTCAATAACGACATAGCTTCTGGCTTTAACAATGCCAAGGTTAGGTTGAGCACAGTAAAAAGGAGAGGCTGTCGTTTTAATTTTAAAACAGACAGATTCATCAACCTGATTTCGTAATATTATATAGGCGGTTAGGGTAGTGTTATAGTTCCCTAGTAAAATAGGCGAAATGGTATATCGATTTGAAAATCAATTTTAAAGGAGTGATCATACGCAACAAGAAAAAGTAATGATGCAATATTTTATAACATAATCATGTTTGTAATACTACCTTTAAACAAGATTTCTTCTGTAGGTTTAACGAATAAGATAGCAGCTTTTTCCGCCATATTGATCAATAAAGGAGTATAACGTGATACAATTACCGTGAGTAGTAATACTATCCACTATTTTGATCTCCTAGATATTGTGGCTTAAGGCTTTACTTACAATTCGTAACTGAGACAGTTCCTAATATTGATGCTGGAAATGATATCATGATAACAATTTATACTTTGATACCTGTAAACTATTGGATTATATGTGACGCTAGTCATACGAGTATAAGTCATTAGTAATGTTCTACTTATCATTGCACTAAATATAAAGAAGTTCTATATATCCCTAAAATAACAACTATTATACAGTATTAGGATTGAACAGTATATCATTACGATGAATGTGATCATGAGACTTGAATAAATAAACATTTTACTATGATTTCGAATTGATTTATGCAAGTTAAACTGTAGTATCACCTGTAATCCATTAACTAGATTAATTACAGTATTGTACTCATACTAGCGATTTATCTGTTTTTTCTATACTATTATCAAATTATGGAGAAGCTATTACCATCATTAAGTAATGATACAGCGAAGAAATGAAAGAGTTGGTCTATTATACCTTTTAATTGTGATACATCTAGTCGCAGTGTAATATATAATTGCCCATTCATCCGTAATGAGCTGATTAAATATTATCTTCGAGTTATTACATATTGCGTAATGTAAAAAAAATGGCGCTGATATACTTGTATATAGCTGCTATTTAGAATTTCAAGCTCATACATAAGCGGGTATTTTACCAATATGCTCTTTAGTTCTTTTGAAATTAAATTTATATCGTAAGCAGTTAAATATCCATTAGCCACTTATTCTTATTTCAGATACATTTTTAATCAAATCCTCCGGAATAAAATAGATATTAAAATTTATCGAATTTACAGATAGATCTGTTTAGGGTGATTTAGCTAGCTTCATCCCGTACGACCTACACTCATATTTATGATTTATGTGGTTGATACTGAACAAGCTGCAGTAGACTCATTCTATCAACTTAATTGAATTCACAAGAATATACCAGAAGGGCATATCTAGTAGGCTAACGTAATATATCTTCACTAATCTATCTCATTTGATTGATATTAAAACATATGCAGTCAAAATATCATACTACTATTTTTACCAGCGTATATAAAAAAGACTAGAAATAGCGATAATCCTGTACATAGGTACGTACAAATTATAAGATATAACATTTGTGTGGCCTATCCAGTTCAAATTAATATCAAAATGTTAGCGAGAGAATGGTACTATCGATATATGTTATATTCTACCTCAAAACTTGAAAATAATACGTAACAATCATATACTAATATGTACTAGCCGGGTAAATATAATTTATAAAATATTTGCGAGTAATGCAATTAAATCAGGAAAATCTTCAAAAATTGGTACTACGACGCTGAAGATACGTAAATGCCGGTGTAATATAATTCAACTGGCTCTATCCTAGTCGAACACATTACCATTAAAAGTATTAGCGGTAGATAATATCGTATTGAGCCTACCCGATTATGTGATAGCCTACGTCAAAAATTGGAAATAATTAAATTTAATCATTAATATTATTTTAGTCTAAATTAATATGTCATATTATAAGAATATACTGTAGATTGCTTGATTAAAATATTACACTAATCATAACTAGGGATATATCTAGACAAAAATGAGCTCTACTAGAATTTATAATATAAATTGTTGATTAAAGCAGCAAGGCATCTATAGCTAAAATTACAATCATACAATCCTATATTTTACGGCTAGTTGATTAATTTAAAAGCCTGGTAATAGCTATTAAAATTCGTCAATTTAATTAAAATAAAGAATAGAATTAGTAAACTAACTAAAAAATTTACGGGTACCCTTCATGATATATCCTTGGAATAAATAGATATTCAAATGGAACTCTCTTTTATATCATGCTAAATAAGTTGCGGCTAAGGGTTCTATTAATTAACTAATTATTAATTAATCTATCATTCTTTTATTATTTATTGAAATTGTCTACGTGCTACTTTGTAACTAGGAAATCAAACACAAAAAAACAGTTAAATTTCCCTACGGAGACTGTAATATTGTAGCGTTGAATTTCAATTTCTAGTGATACTTTGACTGAATAGTTAAATTTTTTATCGGTATTGAATAGTAAGATGCTAAATAGAGAAAAAGATTCGTGATGCATTTAACGAATAATTTATTTAGCTCTAACGGGATTCATGCAATTTTCTGCTTTTATTAAATCCCATGTTGGTCAATATTTAATAATTTAGTAATCTAAGCACCTGTCGTAAAATATAATAGGATGATTAACTATTTATAAGTCTATACAAAGTTCGAAAGTTTTAAGTAATCCAGCCTTAAATTCCAACGGAAGCTAATCTTTCCTAAAGACTAATCATTAGTAGCATAACTCTAGAAGAAAGAAAAACAGTTATCTCCTTCAAGTGATAGAAATTGTCCGTTCTATATCGCGAAGACTCTCTCCTCTAAGTTAGCGTTCATTTTGTAATTCATAGCAGAAAGTATTGACATCATGGCAAGAATCATTTTGGTTCTGTCTTCATTTTTAGCGTTCTATGCCATTAGTAGACTAGGTAAATCCCATCTGATATTCATTGCATGGCAATTTATTATCCAATTTTTAAATTTTAATAAAATATTGTATAGCAAACTGTATGGAACTTAATACTATTGAAATACATCGACATCGATATGATTATGCTCAAGTTAATTCGTTTAAGTTAAATTTGTTTAAACTTAATCACTTCAAAGTTACTACGCATATAGGTGGAATTAGTCGCTAATCTTTAAGCAGTTTGATAATATATAATAAAAGCTTCGCAGAAATAACTTGTATCGCAAATCATAAACATTTTATATTGTATTTTCTATTACTTAATCTCTCAGCCATAGACAATAATTATTCTTCCTGCTAGTACATGGTAATGTATCATTAAAGTATAGCGTAAATATGGGGATATAGTTTATATCTGTCTTATGAATATGAGTATGCGAATAATTATATATCTAATAGCAGCTTATTTAATATCTCTTCTTGCCTGAATTACAATATCAAACTCGAATTTCCTTTCTCGTTAACGCCCATCCATTGCTGTTATTATACTTTATTCTGGCTGCGCTTATTTATACGCGTATGATGTTAAGTATAGCAAGCATACACGTGTATGGATCCTTATCATATAGTATTTGAAATATACATATACTACTACAATAATTATCGAGCTTCTTCCGAAATCTTTCTCGTGTTTGATTTAAAAACCAAACTTGAACTTGTATTACGTTATCTTATGGAGATAGATTAAATAGCTATGTAGATGCATACAGTATTGTAATATTCACGATTTTTCATTTTCATCAGATAGTCATTGCTTACGTGTACGGTACTCATATGTATTCCGTGGCGAATTGATCTGCATAATCGTCATTAAAGTACCTTCATAGTTTATACTGTATTTGATGGAGAAATCCAAACGCTGACAATCTTTAGTTAGTAAAATTACACGCCGCAAGGATTACATTATGGAATATATTAACTAATAAGTGTTACAACTAATTTTCGTTTTCATTGTATTAGTTTCTGGTTATAGTGAATATGGCTGCTACAGCAATACTCCTAGTCAAGATTTCTTCTACAAAAACCCTGGAAATTATAACATTTCAACGCTAACACCGATCCTATGTGCACAACTCTGTGCTAAGATTAGTTGCCCGTATGCAGCACTACAAGTTGTCGCATCGCAACCTATATGCTATTGCTCATCAACAATAATGTTAGTGCCAAAAAGTCCAACATATATCGGTCGATGTACCGATTTCTGCTTAGGAAACCAGAGTTTATCGTGTGGTGGAATCAATTATGCAACTATGTACAGTACAGATGGATACCTTCGTCAATTAGAAATTGATCAGCCCCTTCAAACTAATATCATGACAGCATCTAGTCTTACCTTTCAATTCTCCAGCATTTACTACGCTAATCCTGGCCTAGCAGCTACTTTAAAGGCCGATTATGGTGATGGCTGGATTACTCCATCTATTACTCCATTTTTACAAATAAATCATCTTTACACCGGCATTGGTCCAATAAAATTTACGGCTACATTTCATAATAATCTGACTCGTAATCTACAAGCAGTAAGACATTATCATCTTCATGCGCCCGTTGTTATTACCGATACTCAATGTCCAATTGACGTTCGTAAAAATCAACTCTTCTGGTGTAAAGCGATAGTTTCTTCGGGCAATGAGATGAACGTTATTGTGTCATTTGGAGATGGAAATAGTATTGAATTTCCTATTTTAGGTAAGAATTGATATGTATTATGTTGGTAAGTGAAGATCAGCTCTAATGCACCTGGTGATCTCCTGAAAAACTACGTGTTTTGTTAAAAGGAATGAGTATATTGCTTTGAAATGCTACAACAGGGCGCAAAGAATACATGATATACACTCAACATAGATTTATAAAAGCTAAATTCTTATAGTTGTAAGAATAGTGAACTAAACTTCTGCAAATTTGGAAAGTTCCTTTATCCTTTTAGTTGTTAATAGCTCATAATCTATTTATTAAACTTGATCTATTCCTACGACAATCAATCACTTTAAAATTCTACCTTCACATACTTCACATGCTCAATCTATTTCTGTAATGTTTCATATCCAAAGATTGCAGGCATACTTACCTTGGAGAAATTGCAGCAGTTCAAACAGCACCAATATTAGGTATACGAGATGACCCTGATGAAGCTACGCTGCTCTTTCCACATTATGTCATTAAACGCAGTGGTTACATCCATCATTGGGAAGGAAGTTTTAAACAAACCGGAAAGATTCAATTTCAGGTTAGCAATTATATTCCCAAGTTTAAACAGATAGTAAATTATGTGCAATATATCGATATCTAGCTATTTATAACTTCTTTACATTCCTATCATTGACTTTCGATTTAATATAGGCATCCCATTTTTTAATTTGTATGTTACTAAGAGCTTTAGATTGTAATTTCTCTATATTTCTGTAATAGACGCTCAATTTTAATATAGGTGTCCCAATTTTAATTTGTATGTTATTAAGGGCTTTAGATTATAAATTTGAAATGCGAATTGTAACCATAAATAGAAAAATAGCAGCATTTTGTATAGCCACACTATAGCTAGCTATCTCGATTCTTGTTGTCCTAATACGAGTAGTTTCAGTTCCCTCTCGTTTATTCAGATTAGCCCTAGATCACAATGCAATTGTAAAATATGGACCTAAATAAGTTGTTTTCAACGATAATTCAGGTATGGAGACCCAGTTGCCCTGATGGAATCTACTGTCATCTTCTCGGCCGTTGCATTTCTCGCTCTGATCATTGTCAGCCGCCCTTATGTGAAAACTTTCATCGCAACATTAGCTATTGCTTTTCCTCTGGAAACTGCTATAATCAAACCGATTGTAATGCCTCGAATTATTCCAATCCATTTGATCTATCCATGGCTATTCTTGTCGGCCAAACAGAAGGGTTCATTTATAACACTGGTCGAGCTGTTTTAAGTGAGCCACACATCACTCCTCTTGCAGTTCAAGAAGGAGATTTTATTGGTATCGCATATTCTGGCTCAGATAGTGGAGAAATTACAGTCGTTCATGATGAATTTTCTACCACAGTCTACTTTAGTCCTAATTCCCAAACGGATATTGGATCAGCTTTTGATTCTACCAATGTCTCATCTTATCAAGATCATTACCTTATTCGGGCTGTTGTCGTTGAACCATCCATTATTGGACCTTTTACTTATAATTACTCGACCGCTGGAGTACAAACTATTAATATCACTGCTTATAACAGCAACAGTTCATCGATATCGATTGCTGATATTGAAGTTAAGGAAGACATCGAAGGTGTAACTATTCAAGTCTATGATAATGCAACTCATCAAGTAGGTAATGGATCGGATCTAAACTATTTTGCAGTTAACCAGACTTTAGCAATTATTATTTCCACCGAATATGGTTCACCAACAAATTACAGCTACAATCTCGGGGCCCAAGGCACAGTCCTATCTGTCTCTGGAATAGATACAGGCAACAATAATCAAACTTTAAAAGTTGAAAATGAAACTACAGTACCTAGTACGACGAACAAATCGTCGATTGAAATTATTTACATCTATAATGCAAGTGGAGTGGCTAATATAACAGTTAATGCATCAAACACTTATAGCTGGGCCATTGGTTCTAGTCAGCTAGTCTTATATTATCCAATACAAATTTTATTTGTTTACGCTCCTTCGTATCGAATTACGGTTGGGGAACCGTTAGAAGTTTTTGTTTTTCTTAAGCAAATCGGAAACTCTTCTGCCATTGTCTGGGATCCTCAAGATGGCACACCGGCTATAACGAGAAATGGGTCGGAGGCAGTCCTAGCTTCAACGGTTCCAAAAATCGCCAACAAGTCTTCTAGATTCGAATTCCAACTCAATTCTACCTATGTCATGATTTTTAATCATATCTATTATAAAGTAAAATCCTACAATTTACGGATACAAGCTATTAATCTTGTCACAAATTATACTATTTTCCAACGCGTTCGCGTTCGAAAATGTTCTCCATTAAGTGTTAGCTTTACTTTTAGCGGTGGAAGAACGAAATCGAGACCAAAAGTCTTTTCCATCAGTCGTTATATCCTACTTAGCAGTAATTTAACTGTTAGATGTAATTTAACTGGTGGTGTCTATTTCAATTGGACTCTTACTCCTTATAAATTAATTGACGGTGATGCCATAGAAAGTCCTCCACTGCAATTTCCACCTACTATTTTAACAAATACATCCATTCTCATCGTACCTAATAGGATAATCTCTTCTGCCTACAATTATAAAATATACCTAAGGGTAACTTCTCATAATAAATCATTTACCGATGATGTCGGAGCCTATCTTTCCTTTAGGAATAATCCTCTTGTTGCTCATATCATTGGTGGCAACTACCGAACTGTTGGATTCAACCAAAGTATAATTATGGATGCTAGTCGATCATGCGATCCCGATGATGTCAAAAACAATTATGGCAATATAACTTATTATTGGACATGTCAAATCATTAATCATCAATCACAATTAAGAACAACAGTTCACTCATGTTTAAATTTAACAAGCCAGCAAGCTCAGCAACCGATCTTATACATACCTCCGTCAATTCTTGTTAGTAATTCCACTTATTTATTTCAAGTTATCATTAAAAAAGATGTACGAGAAAGTGTAGGAGCCCAATTAGTCTATATCACCTTGCATGATCCTCCTAACATCGAAATAATGTAAGTTTGTAGTAGAATACTCGTATTGATGTTAGCCTAATCGATTTCTAATCGACTATTCATTTGCTTCCGTCATGATATATTAATCGGTATGCTCATTTCAAAAAATTTTCTCCTTATTTTATTCATTCATTATCATCATCTATAGATGTAAGCGAAATTGCATGAACAAAGTTAATCCATCCGACTCATTCATTTTAGAAGGTCGATGTAAAGGTCGATGTGATAATTTAACTTATTCTTGGTCTCTTCTCAATACGACACTTAAATGGAATACTATTTCATCTACCGGCAATAATAAGGAATATATTACCTTTCTTTCCAATACTTTTCTCAACAAGACCGAATATACCATTCAACTTGCTGTCAGCAGATTAAATGGCTCTGTTAGTTATTCTTACTATAATATTAGTATTAACCCACCGCCGAAACCAGGCACTTGCCACGTTGAGCCATCTGATGGTATAACATTGAAAACTATGTACTCTATTCGATGCTATGATTTTAGTGATGATGATCAGCCTTTAAGTTACCAATTTCGCATACCAAGTGCAAGCACGGTGAATAATGAGATGGAAGTTTACTATAGTCCGGTGCCAAAGGTTTCACTAATATTACCAGCAGGCCAAGAATCAAATGGCTATAAATTACCTATGGAAGTGATCGCGACTGATGGTTTGGGGGCTTCTGTTAAAATTCCAATTTTGATAACGGTAAGGCAATGAATTTCTATTCTTCTCATACAACATTGAGTCAACAAATATGAAAATGCTATAGTAATTCGATATTCAATTACACTCTGTAATGAAAATAGATCGATGAATCAATTTTTTTCTTGAAATTTATTTTCAATCGATATACCGTAACCGCACTACCGTAATTAGCCGATGAATTACGATAGTTTATTTTGAGAACCTTATCGTAATTGTTGTGTATCAATGAAGTACGGTAACCTTTATCTTCTAATATTTTTCAGTATATATTCAATTAAATACTGTTAGCGCAATAGATTAGTGGACTGTAGTAGCTTACTTCACTAAAATATATCTCAACTTAAATATATTGATGCAATTTCTGACAATCCAAATTCCAATAATGTTCTTTTATATCCATATAAATTTCCATCTTTTATAGATTTATAAATTATATATCCTCTAATCAATTGCTATATCATTTATTACATCACAGTAGTTGTACTAGATGGTCTTTAGACCAGAACTCTTATTGTAACTCTATTCGATAGTAAATGCAGATCTTATCGTACCGTCAATTATTATTGGGTAGTAGTATCTTATAAATATATTTTTTACCATACTCCGTAAATCGTAATCATCTCATTTTTATCCTATAGTTGAAATTACATCAATTATAGCGATAATTTACATAAATTAAATTTACAGATTGCATATCGTTTATGAATGATTAGATTGCTAATTACATATCATACGGATTACAGTATAAAGAAATACTATTCCCACCATAACATTCACTTTGAATATACGCGTAATCTACAATGTAATATTCATCGTGATTGAGCCGCTAATGATAGGTTTACCCATTTTTAAAATATCATATTATTCTCATCATAGCATCAACTTACTTTAAATTTACACATGATCTGCTATGTAATTCTTCACGATTGGACTAACAATTATATAGGTTCGTCCATTTTCCAACTATACGTCGGAAGAGGAATTGTCGATGGTAAATAATTTTACTAAGGGAAATATATCAGTCTTACGCCAGTTTATCGATCAAGGGAAATTACAAGAAGCCAACCTGGCTATTGGAATATCAGCTTCAATACTCAATCGCTTATCCAGTAAAGGTATATTAATGTGTGGGTGTAAAATAATTCTTACTGGTAATTGTATATGATATATTTGAAAATTATATAACAATTTATTAATCAATACAGCCATAGTGTCGTGGAAAGTGCACTGCTAGAGTATGCATGAGAAGAAATTGTGTTATAATATTTACGTTTTAGCATAAGATACCCATTATGTCCTATTTGACTAACCATCGTAATTATATATACCTATATATAGGGAATTATATATACCTATACATAGGGAATTATATATAATATATTTGAAAGCTTTATAGCTATTCTCAGATTTATTAATGGATACTATCGTAATATCGTGCAAAGTATACTGCTAGAGCATGCATAGGAAGATTCTGTGCTATAATATTTACACTTTACCGTGAAATACTTATTATACTCTATTTAACTAATAATTGTATTTAAGTATTTTATTTATTAAAGACTCACCTCTTACATTTATGAACATTTTAGATTCTACAGTGGGATCAGAAGACGGACAAAAACGAACAATAGTAAGTAATAGTCTAAAATTAAATTTATCTCCTGTATACCTCTTCCTTATTATACACTTATCATGTATATTAGTATAGAAATGAGGTAAATATATCATGTCTATATACTGTACAATAGATATACTCTGGACATATTCGTATATAATATTCCTTTGGTTCAGTTTCAGTTGCAATCAGATATGAATATCTTTTGCTGTGATATAGATAAGAGCCCTTTTGGTCAACGATGTTCTCACCAACAACATGATACAGACATTGCCATTATTGAAGCAGACTGTAGATGCTATTTTACCAATCACAGAAGTAAAACAAGAACTCGCTGATATGACTCAAGTAAACAATAGAGAAACGATCAACGTTGACTTTTTGATGTTTACTGCATACCATAATTTTTGTCCCCTTATCTACGACAAAGTGACAGTGTCTTTAAATAAATACTTATATTAACGCCTTAAAATTTTATGGATGACGTCGCTTAAGTAGAGTAACATCCATTATAGATCTTAATTTCTTTAGAAAGTACATATATGTCTTTAAGCACCTTTAAGCTGTGTTGCATTTTGAGCCATCATTTTTATTTCTACGATTAGGGAATGATCAGTACTTCACTTCAACATATGACAGCTATTTTAAATTTTGAAGGCCAAAATGGAGCTGATGATGCATTGCTAAAATCAACAGCTAAAGGTAAAGTGTTGGCTGTGTTTAGAAGAAATCAGAGTGCTAATATTAATTGGATGCAATCAATCATGTTTCAT
Organism: Trichoplax adhaerens; assembly: GCF_000150275.1. Lineage (NCBI taxonomy): Eukaryota > Metazoa > Placozoa > Uniplacotomia > Trichoplacea > Trichoplacidae > Trichoplax > Trichoplax adhaerens. The sequence goes on along the minus strand of NW_002060944.1, from coordinate 6,097,274 downwards.
CAGGCATTGTAAAGGTCGCAAATAATATTATTGCCGCCGCTAAGTACATGCAGCAAAGTGCAGGAATAAACCAACCCACTACATCACCTACTGCATCAAAAATGTCCGATATAATTAGCAGGGTAAGATCACTTAGCGTACAACCTACTAAAACTTTCTATACTCTATTTAACGGCTGATTGCCTAATCAAATGCAAAAGTATACATTTTACCTTATATCGAGAATATATAAGCTGCATAATTATAATAATGACGGTAGTTGATTGCGGAAATTTGTTATTTAGTACATACATAACGTATCTGGTATACTGTATATCTTAATGAACTTTTGCACTAGCTACCTAATTAATAAATTTGAAACGATAGGATCTTATTAGTTATCCGTACAATAAATGCGTTAACTTGATTGGAGATTAGCTTATTAGCAACAATATTTTTCCTGTTTTCTAGTCGGTCTTGGCAATTCATAGTAGTTGTACGGTCATGTTGATGAACAAAGTTCCCGGTGAAATTCCGTCTACCATCACATCAGATGCCATTAATGTCACGTTAAGTCGGCATACCTATCATGAGTTGCCACAAGAAATTGGTGAACCTCAACTTAGCACTTTTAAACTACCTAAAGCAGAGTTTTTAATTCCGAATATTGGCAACATGATTCAATCTAACGGAGATCCGATCTTTGTTGATTATAGAGTAAGGCCATCGTTGCTTATACGATTAAATCTAATTATATCGATTCCAGTTCTTTTTTGCAATTCTTTCTATGCTATATCGACCAACTTTGGCAATATATATTTACAAGTATATATATATATATATGTATACATCTTTCCATCCTAGTTATAATATATCTGCAATAGGATATAGTCAGAATTTTTGTATCTTAGTTTACTTGTATCTAGTAAATATTAGCCTTTCACCGTAAGTTACTATAATTAAAAATTTTAGTATTAACAGAATTAAAGCAGATGATATCTTAGCTCCAGAACACTGCCGCAGTAGATCTATTTATTAATAATCAACTGATTGCGGTACTCGGCTTTTTATGAATCTAGTGGTCAACTCTCAAAAATCCGTATACCTACGTCTCTAGTTCTGCTAATATCGCCAATGATATCAATGGTTTATCGTTAACATTTGATAATGGTAGTGAAATTTCAGTTAAGAATCTTCAACATCCTATTAATATCCAATTACCTCAAACCTACTCGGATACTGAAGCAATTGCGAACAGGACAATTCATCAAGCAACGCGATTCTATGTTCAATGTAGCGCATACCGTTGCCAAAATCCCAAACACTATTTCGATATCTTGTCCATTAGCGACGTTCGAGGTTTTATCATCCAAACTGATCAACCTCTTCAAGCAATAGTCCAATCGATTACTTCAACTAACATTACTCATGTTATTGCTAATTATTCCGTCCATAATATTCACACGTCCATAGCCTATAACTTAATCTCCAGTAATTCATTCCAGCCTGGTCGTTATGTTCTAGAGTTACAATATCAAATACCTCTACTTTATGGAAATAAATCTAGTCGTAATTTTTATTTCGCAAACTATTCCCTGGCATTTTATGACCTTGGTTGTCGTTTTTGGAATCACACAACATCGGAATGGTCAAGCTCAGGCTGTAAAATGATTAGCAATTCAAACCACAATGATGGTATTTATTGCCAATGCAATCATTTAACGTTTTTTGCCGGTCGATTTGATGTAACACCGAATATATTGGACTTTACTAAAATCCAACATTGGTTTGCCAATATTCATAACAACCCTTATATAATTATTGTATTAGCATGCCTATATGTAATTTTTATCGTAATTAGTGTATGGGCATGGCGTCAAGATAAGAAGAATGCAGTTAAAGTAAGTTAATCGTACTAATTCGATGTATTAATTGTGGGTTAAAATACTATCATTGATTCAAGTTTAGCTACACTTTCAATGTACTTGTACCTCGGCTAGTCTATTGGAAGGTTGAATCAATAGTTATACAGGGATTATGATTTAAATCGTTAGTATATGGATTAAAAACTGGATAGTCCACCATATTTGATACCAATATAGCTACTAACTACTTATTAATGTGTCTATCGTATAATATCATCCATGACTAAAGTAGAAGTACAATATATAATATCATAAAGAATTTCCGATATTATACTAATGCTATATTATTTCATTTCTAGTTCAGTAACACTGTCCTGATTGACAATCGACCCGACGATTTATATCACTATGAGATTACAGTATTTACTGGCCTTCGTGTTGGCTCTGGCACCACAGCCAATGTATCTTTAATTATATCAGGAGAAAATCAAGACACAAGTCCACGATTACTGAAAGACTTTAATCGGCCACTTTTACAAACAAGAGATATTGATACCATGATATTAACATGTTCTCAAGACCTAGGATCTATTAATTATATTCGACTCTATCATGATAATTCTGGTCTATCTCCGTCCTGGTTTTTAAGCCGTATTATCATTAAAGATTTGCAAACTAATGAACAATATTGTTTTATATGCAATAAATGGCTAGCTGTCGATGCCGAAGATGGTCTCATTGATCGTACGCTATATCCAGCTACTACTGAGGAATTACGTGATTTCATGCAATCATTTATGTCTAAAGCAGCCATCAGTTTAAGTGATAATCATATATGGCTATCCATTGTAACTAGACCAGTTAAAAGCCATTTTACACGACTCCAACGTGTTGGATGTTGTTTTGCAATCTTATTACTTTCTATGTTAACTAATGCCATGTTCTATCGAAATGATATTGAAACACAAGATAGTGCTGGTACTATTTTTATTGGAAAGATTATTACTTGGGATGGTTTAGTTCGAGGTTTAATATCTGGCGCTATCGTTTTTTTGCCTTCATTTATGATGGTCCAATTTTTTCGATTAAGTCGTCCAAAGCCAACTAAACAAGGAAATAGCAATCATCTAGAGCAACAAAATAAACCCGCACGTCCTATAGTGAGAAAAGAATCCACGAAAGTGAAATTAATTCGCTGTAGAACCGGTGAACAATCGGATCAGTCGTGTAATAAGCTGCAATCTTTCGACGATTCTGAAGAAAAAGGCTGTTTCAAATTAGATATTTCTTTGCCCTGGTGGTGTCTCTATCTAGGTTGGGGATTGATCGTTATATCTTGCGGCGTTGGAACTGCTTTTACATTATTCTATGGGCTCTCATTTGGATCAGAATTATGTTTACAATGGTTAGCATCGCTGACAATTTCCATCTTGCAATCTATTTTGATATTACAACCGATAAAAGTCGTTGTAGTAGCATTTATATTTGCTTTAATAGTTCGCCGACCTGATCTTGGTGTCGATATTAATAAAATGGAAGATAACATGGATGATACAATGTCTACTGCTATTAATGTTAAAGATATTCATCCTGATGCTCAGCGATATACATCATCTAAGTTTCTACCTCTTGAGGTATCCAAAGTCAATGCGGCAAGAAGCTTAAGACTCAAGCAACGAAAAATGCAATCAATCTTTCGAGAAATTTTAGGCTATGTAGTTTTTCTTACTGTTACAATTTTAATTTGTTATGGAAATCGTGATTCCAATGCTTATTATCAAACTAAATCGCTCAATGACATTTTCGCTAACGGTTATTATAATTCTAATACTTCAAAAATTGGATCGCCACTGAAAGGATTTGCTAAAGTAAGTCGGTATTCTATCCTAAAAATATAGCTATTAAAGATCATTATTTCTCATTCATTACCAGATAGACCGACCCTATATTGCATTCTTAAACAATATTTCATAGATTGCCACAATTAACGAATTTTGGAGGTGGACTAATCAAGTCTTCTTGCCTGGGTTATATGTTGGAACTTGGTACAACGGGCAGTCATCGAATCTACAGGGTTTCTTAGCTAATAGACAATCTTACCTTGTAGGTGTTGCAAGAGTACGGATGTTAAGAATGAATACAGGAGGTAAAACCATCTTAGAATTTTAAGTATTGTACCTATTTTATTTTGAACTCAAATACAATCATTAGTAATAATTAAGATCATTAAAATGTATTACATAACCCTTATTTGTGTAAAAACAATTGAATAACGTACCTGCAGTAAACTGCCAATTACAGTATAAGATTTATATCTAGTTTATAAGAAAATTCCAAAATCATTAAATTATTTATTCGCACTTTAAATCAGGTGAATAAAATAACCTGATAAACTGTAGCTGATCTTTTTCCGCATGATGCTATAATTTCAAAATTGCTATGAATGCTTGAAGACCTGATTTATTATATTGTATCATATATAATTGAGAATGCTTTCAATTCCAACTATTGTAGATAATTGTCTAATTAATCCAGTTTTTAACAACACTATCCTCAAATGTGCTGGATCCTACTTCTATGGTTCTGAAAATAGAAATAATTATACTGTGGGTTGGAAATCCATTAGCCATAGTCCTCAACAAAATCCATGGCATTTTCAAACGTCCTCCATGACTGGTTCATATCCATATTGGGGCCAATATCATATCTATTATGGTGGTGGTTATGTTGTTGAGCTAAGCCGTAATGAAAGCCAAAGTCAGCTAACATTAAATCAATTGCAACAACAAGGTTGGATTGATCATCAAACTAGAGCAATCCTTATCGAATTTACAATATTTAATGCGCAAGTTAATCTATTCTCTGTAGTAACCTTATTAGCGGAATTTCCAGCAACAGGTGGCATTATGCCATTTGTAGAAATTCAGACAATTCGCTTATTTCGTGATCATTACTCAGCTGGCATGTTAGTGATTGTGTGTGAAATTATATTTGTCTCATTTATTGCCTATTATATCTATCGAGAATTAAGTAAATTAAAGCGTTTGTCATTACGCTATTTTAGCGGGTTTTGGAATATTATTGAATTTACCATCATCTCTTTGGCTGTTGCCGCCGTCAGTATTTATTTCTTCCGATTACAAGTGACTAGAAATGCATTAGCTCAATGTCGCAGTCAAAGTCGTCATTTTATTAATTTTCATTACGTCGCGACATGGGATAATCTATATATTCATTTATTTGCATTTTTAATCTTTTTCGGTACTATAAAATTAATACGATTACTGCGTTTTAATCGTACCATTGCTATATTATCCATAACATTACGAAGTGCTGCTAAGGAAATTCTCATGTTTTTAGTTGTCTTTACTGTGATATTCTTAACGTTTGCTCAATTTGCTTATTTGATTTATGGTAGAACAATTAATAGTTATAATACATTTATAAAAACATTAGAAAGCCAATTCAACATGATGATTGGCCGTTTCTATGCTAAAATTATGTATTCATCATTGCGTGATGTATCACCCTTGTATTTCTTCTGTTATACCTTCTTAGTATCTTGGGTTTTAATTAATATGTTTTTAACATTAATTATAAAATCATTCGAAAAAGTGAAATCTTGCTGTAACCAAATTAATCAAGATTTGGAAATGGCTGATTACATGAAGGAAAGATTTAAATCTCTAGTCGGTAAAAAAAGTTTCAAAACCACCGATCATTCAGATCACCCTTGCGCTTTATCACAACAACAGCTTCATCGAAGGTATACAATAGTACAGAATCAATTGGATGATATACTTGTTTGCGTTAATCGAATCAATGCTAAGAGAAAATAAATTAGTATTATCAATTGATATTGTAGATTACGAAATTATTATTCATCATTTGCTTATATACTACTGTCGATATTAGATTAAACGTATTGAAAATGTAATAAAGCTGATATACAACATAATGGCCACGATGACCCTTAATATTTATTGTCACTAAATTAAACGAATAAAAATTGTTGTTGCATGATTTTCATGTAACTCACTATTTATATAGAATATTTACCTATTCAAATTGTAATATGTTGTATAGTTTATTATCATTAAATAAAATAATAATGAGTTTTTATTGCACCGTTTGTATACATAATACTGCTGATTTGGGATATATAGCTATTAAAAGTGGAATAAATCAAAATGCAGTATAGGTATGTAGACGATTAAATCTGCTACGAATATGAACTTATTGGTTAGTATCGTAGATCGATGCCTCTTTGTCCCTCTTAAACATCTTAACACCAATAAAATATTACACTAGCTTACTATTTGTCATTTATAAGTTATCTTGATAAATTAGTTACGATGCAGATTGGATCAAATTATGACATTAGTGGACTGTTGAGAATAATTTATTTTAGAAATTAAACATACAGTATAATCTTAATTATTAGTACTTTGTAACAGTAGAGAAATTGATTTGTAGTTCTCCAATTAACTAATTATTATTCTTACCTGCATAATGCGTGCTCTCTTGGACTACTCGTTATCTACGGTATACAGTATTGTGATTACTAAGCTAAAGTCTAATAAATAAGTCATGAAGTTTCTCTCTTAAAGGTCACATTAATCACCTAAAATTTGATTTTACCCAATTCTTAATAATAATTGATTAAAGATCATATTTTCTATCTAATTCTAAGTGATTTCGTGCAGACCATGTCAAATATAGCGAAAATACACTACAGTATATTAAAATTACATACATACTTAATCTGAAATAGCAATAATGGTATAATCATCTAGACAAAAATGTTTTATATTGGAAAATGCACCGAGTCATAAGAGTTAGAGTTAAGATATTACATTATTTATTAAGAACTGAATTATCACGTAAGTATAGCTAGGCATAGCACTAAACAAGTATATCAAATAAATAAACAATGGACCACAATGAGTAAATGGATCTTAAGTAATACTTTAATTATACATTTGGATTTAAAGAAAAAGGGTAATTCTAGTACTAATAGGCATAAGTTACCCAGTCTAAATAGATCTTTAAATTCGAAATTGGATTATCATAACAATTGTTCATCTTTTAACCCAGTTCAGACCAGTATAACATCAAATATACAAGAAGCACTGATGTTGTATGGCTAAATGAAATTTTTTTAAGGTTGATTGGAATCGACATATAGCCCAAATGTATAAATTATTGCATAACTGAATCAGCTACGTTACATGAATATTGTATCGCGTTAATCGTGATCGAGGATCTTAATGTGAATTTCCAACAAATATCTGCAGCAGAAACATTCTGTATTACATTTCACGGTCCATTTGCGCCCCCCTCCAAAAAAATTATAAATATGATAATGATAATGAAGTTATACAATAATTTTCGTGATTATCTTGTAGCTCAACAATGTATCAAAGGACTTAAAACAAAATATTAATTCCTACGGAGGTTCTAGAAGTAATACTTAAAAGTTAGGGGCTTCCTTCGTATAACTTTAGTTCTTATCGGTATTTAAATATTTCATCAGACAACCCCGTATGTGGTCTTAAGAAATTAAGAACCAGAAAGTACAGCCAACATTAAATTTTTGTATTCTCCAGATAGGGCCTTGGATAGATGATTAATTAAAGTAACTCCAAATTTTCTTTCGAAAGCAGCAGCAATCCTGCCGGTATCAACCTGGAATAATAGCAAAATCATTATAGAAGTGATTGCATAGTATTTTCTGAACTTAAACATTATTCTGGAATAAGTTGCTTACCTCTGCTTGCGATACGGCAATCCTTATTAATTCATCGTCATTGTTTGCTAAAACGCCTGTTGCAGCCTTGATCTTTTCAGCGAAGTATTCGCCACGATCGCGAGCAACTTGAACTAAATATATTTTAACGTTACAATTAGGTATATTTGAAATAAATGTATGTAGAGCGTAGATGATTGATGTAGGGGTTATCTTTAGGAAGAGTTTGAAGAAAAAATATGTGAATTACATACCAAGAGTTAGCAATCCCTGTAAGAGATCGCCTGACATTTCTCGTTGTAGTGATTTCTCAATTTTCATTTGTGCAGTCTAAATTTGTTGTGCATACATACCGTTGGAAGTCATTAGGAAATAGTAAAAATATCGTAGCTTGGAGATATTGCATAGTACAGTAATAAGTATTCCATACCAATAGTATCATTTGTATGTTATATCACTCATTATGGTTTTACTTTTAATATTAAGTATCTTACTTTGATATATTCATCGAATATCAGTCGTAATTGCCTAAAGTTACGTGTACCAATAATTTCAGTAAATGTCGATTCGTCAGTACCCCAAGTTAATTCACCAGCCTATGCAAGTTAATTGATAGTTTCAGTATGTAATAGATACAAATGTGATTGTATACTAAGTTGGGATGTTTTATTTACTTACGATATATAAGCTATCAGCATCTCTTCTCGCCATTGATATACTGACATTATCAGTTTCATCTCGTGTTGCCTAGTAACATGCAATATTATGAAATTATCTGACTGTAAATTTTTTTGACAATACAAATTTCTACCTTAATTAAGAGCAGTAAAAGTTGCTTAAAATGGCCAGATGTCTCTTCTATGATAGCATCGGATAGCTGAACTCCGTATTCTGGGTAGGTAAATGGGACATGAATTATTATATTAGTCTAGGTTATGGTAGATATGGATTATTGAAGCAAACAGAGTAATATTGTAAGTTAATATATACGGTACTCGAAACAATCTAACCTTGTTTATAAGCGATTTTTAAGGCTTGGATTTCCTAGATTTTTATGAGAGAAATATCATAAATGTATTATTATTAATAGAGTAGACGTAAAGATGAGGTATTTCTTTTACTCTATCGATAAATAGAATTAAAATCGATTTAAATGATAGTTTTGGGCCATGATGCATTGATGACTCGGTCATTCAGTATTACTAATAAATCGATAGTATCATATGCTGTGCAAAACTATTTAAATGTATACGTATAAATATAGTTATTAAAATGTTTAGGAATTATTGCCAAATAGTGATGATCGGGAATGGTTTTACAATTGTAGTAATATCAAGTAAATTGATATCTAGTTACTAACAATACAATACGTACACTATTTGATCGAGTGCATAATACTTCCAATAATAAAGATTCATCTGTTCCAGGTCCCTAAAGTTAAAGGTCCATTTAAAGATATATTTTTTCGTGTTGTTATGCATTGATATGATTTTACGTACATCCATCGCATCGTGTAACAATTTTGCATCATAAGATGCTGATTCTATCATCAATCCGCAAAGTAGTTTACGAAAGCTTCCAGAAGTTTCTGAACTCAGGTGTTCAATTAAATCCTAAGATAATATCAGATGATTAAGTAAGTTGTGGTAATTACAGGACCGTGATTACTCTCACTTGTAACATATATCATGAAGTTATTTCAATTGTGATGCCATTTAAGTGAATTCGAAAAAATGGATCATTCGTACTTTGGCGAACATTTTTAGATACGTTTCACGTAATACTTGGCGTTGAGAGTTTGAACGAGCAGACAAGATACCGGTCAAGGTGTCTTCATCTGTACCTAAGGTAGAAAAATTTATAAAAGATAAGCAATAAATTTGATATAATAACTGAGCTTATCGAGAAGATCTTTAGTGATAAATTTAAAATCTAGATCATGCAACTATTCAAGCAAAGGACATTTATAAGAGCAGATAGTGTAGTGTCTATTACCTAGCCCATCCATAGCTCGATGTAATCTCTCACAATCGCTCTCCGGATCGAATCCTTCAAAGTCTTTCGCAGGGTACTGTTAGTAAGTATAAAAAATTTTTTTATCGATCTTCCTCTAACTTTATCAATAAACAGGTGAAATATTCGAATGTTTAATTCAAATAGCTTTAATTTAATTATGTTACAGTTCTTTGAAATTGTTGACATTTAACACATGATATTAGTTTATAATCTTAAATTCTAATCTCAACGCAAAAGTTTGTAGCATTATTATGAATGATCGACCTGCTTATTGACCGAGATTCAGCTCAGTAACAAATGCTGTATTGCTGAATATCTTTCTATATTATAACTATTTGCAATGTTGGTAATTCAATTATGATTCTATTGAAGGATACTAATTTTTAAATTCTAATTAATATATAATATAACAAGATTAAGATGATTGAATTATATTTGACTTAATCGTGTAGTCTTCCAACTAAATACGATAAAGTAGTGACTAACCTATGGCTTTGAATTTATTAAAATTATAGTATTAATAAACAAGAAAGTCGTGATTAAGCGTAATCATGATTAAATGCACAAATGATCTGATCCAATTGTAACTTCTTTTCACTCTTTTCTGTTGGATGTTCAAGTTAAGCAATCGAATGATAATATACTATACTGTACAAGTGTACATGTTCTTTCTAATTATGCAATAATATCCATTATATAAATTATCAGTACTTTTAGCGGATATTGATACGATATCTTACGAATTAGATAGAAGATCATTTTACTAATAAGCAACTTAAATAAACGGAAATCTCTAGTAAATCATTACTACAGTCTTTCTACAATATTTGCATATGCTATCCCTATTGTCAATAATGGCAGGGGATTCATCCTATATTATTTGTAAAGCCTATTTTTTATACGTTTTGTCGTTAGTTGTATTTTAAAAAATACGCCAAAGCAGCAGACAGAGTTCAAGTTAAAATGATTTCGAGCGATTTCAAATTATCTCTTCACATTACCTTTGCACTTTCCATATTTGATGGTAGTTTTTCATCCGACGTGCTATACTTAGATGCTAATGTAAATGTCTGGAGTGGGAGGTAAATCCCTTTAAACCGGATCAGTAAGAAGAGTAGATGTTACCAGTATGGCTATCGATACACAAGTAGTGGCCTAGTCTAATCTATACATTTGCCACTTTCATCCATGTGCCCGTCTCCAAGTTGCAAATATCCATAGTAATAACTGTTCACAGTGAATGAATAGTAAGCTTGTAAAAATTGGATTAAGTTTGCTGAAAAGCGATGTCTAGGTTTCCAAGGTAACCACGATGGTTGGAGTCGACTCAATCGGATCGATTTTTGAGCATGTGCAGTTCAAAGAGGCGCGAAATTTAAACTGGATCTTTTTCAAGCAGCGCCAATTCCAATGAGCTAAATTAGAATACATAGTATTGTAGGATATGGATGTGTCACGTGCCCTATAGTTACTAATATGAATTGTAGAGTACCTTTGAAGTATTTCACTACAGTACTAAGATTAAAACAATGGCACGTTGTTCACTCGTCTAGTATCCGACACTGTACTATCCAATTCACCACAACACATTACAGGCTACAGTATCAACCAACGACAGTCCATAGTCCTCCCTCTTCTAAAAATAAACATCGACTGCCCCCAATCTTCTCATACATGTCTATACAAGTTCGCTCCCATGAGTGAAATGTAAATACTCTTTTAATAGGCTGACTGTCAGTTTACTGTAATTGCCTTTCAATGAATGTCCAGTCAAGAAAAAATTTTCTCTCCATTTCTTAGGATATTATTTCAGCTCTTTCTGCTATTTTAGTCAGGTAAATTAGAAAATTTTCACCTGAAAAGCAGTGTTTGGGTCTATGCTATTCCTCCTTTCGCAAGGAAAAATTCAATTTACAACCGTCAAGAACTGGTTGTATTGGTCATTGATTGCAAAGTGAAAAAAAAAAAAGTGAATCTTGGCGTTTTACCGCCTTTGCTCTCTAAGGTATGTTTAGCTAGGCGATGTTGATTTTGCCCATGGATAAGTGTTCTTGGCTATAGAGTAGGGTAAAATAAATTTATTTTTAGCTAGAGTGATCTATAACAGATTGGATTAGTGTAGTAGAGAAGTAAAAATGAGACGAGAAATATCGTAAAGGCAATTTGGGTTGAGCTCTTGCTAAATGAAATCAACCGCCAAAGTCAATCGACTTGTTTTAGTGAGCAGAATTGACAGACTGGTAACATGTATGCACAGTATAGACAAAAGTGCTAGTCTAAGGTATGGGATAACTGAAAGTAGAAATAGATGATAATAGTGCTACTTGGATCTGTGAACAAAAACATGGAGCTGTATTTCAGTTTTTTCTCTCAATAGCAGCTATGTAAGCCGCCCGAAATACCGGCGATATCCCTACAGTAAACTGCCTTCCTAGCATGTATAAATTAGCTAGAATATGCAAATAGTACAGCAATTTCAACGTGAATATTCAGTAAATAATTCTCGTATCATCCAAAGGGGAGTAGTTTGTGATTTTAAAAATCGTATCAAGCTTAGCTTTTTTTAAAGTTACAAGCAGATTATGGTATAGAATGAAACTAGATCAAATCCTAATCGAATTCCTACATGTATAAAATTGAAGGTCAAGAAAATAGAGTCGTTTATTTACCATTCGACTTGCAGCTATGCGCAGCATGCACAATACGGTAAACTAGTATTCAGCAGTTGAAAATTACACCTTATAGTCTATGATTGGTTCCCAGCTGCCTTTTTTGAGGTGTCATGAGTTTTGACGATTGCAACATGTGTCCAGCAGTATAGTCACGTTAAATGACGCTGATGCTCCATTTTCTTAAAGTTGATCGGTGCAAAGTCAAATAAACATTTGACGAAAGGAATTTAAATTTTTGCAATAGCGCCTACGTACGTGTACGGTGTACCCATGTGCCAATAAATCATTAATACTCTTGTATCTCCATGTAAAATATTCTATTACTACCGTAGGAACAGCAGTACGATACGTTACTACTTCGATAGTATTATAGAATGGCGAACAAATAATTAAAAAAATCACATCATAAATTTCGATCACCGTATAACCGAAATATTCTTATAACCTTATTACGTTATCCATGTCAATTGGAATGTAAAATTGCATCGACATTACTGTGATGGTATGCAGTAATTCATTCCTTATTCTATCTAGATTGAAAATCTTCAAACGCTCACTGGTTTTGCAAACCAACTATCAAATTCATCATAATCATATGAATGCCAAAATGTTGGTTAGAAGCAAAAGAGAGCCACTCGCTGACGTTTCTAATAATTATACCAATACAGAACCCATAAAGCGACCTAGCAGCAGCGAAGGTAGAAAGTTCAAGGTAATATTTTATTACATTACCGTTCAGTTTTTATTTAATTAAAAGTGCTACAGCATTACTGCAGTCCACAATGTTTCAACCTAGGTCAGATCCCAAGATTATATATAATAACCACATGTTTAAATCATATAACAGATTGCTGTAGAAGGAAATATTGCTAGTGGGAAATCCACCTTTTTGAAACGGTTGGAGAGTAACCCTCAAGTTGAGGTATTTAAATAATTTAATTATAGTGAAGTAGTTTCTATAGTTACTATTATATCCATATGAATGAGCTCTTTCCAAACATGTAATACAAATAGTGAAGCTCACTCTCAACTATGAACTCTAGGTTTTAGCGGAACCTCTAGAGAAATGGCAAGATCTTGGAGGAGATAATTTAATTGTAAGATATTTCTGATGACATTACTTAAATTTAAATATCATATTTGTCGGTAATAATATTGGAAAAAGATTTAATATTCATTATTTCGTTGTTGCCATTAATAAATATTTACGTTAATTGTGTATATGTATTCATATTTTTAAGCATAAAATGTATGAAGATCCTGCTCGATGGGGATATCTGTTTCAAAATTATGTGCTCTTGACTATGATGGATGTCCATAATGCCAAGCAGGTTAGTAAATGCTAAAATACGCAGATTGTTACCAAGAAAAATTCATGCATCCTCCTAATAAGTAATTCCTAATTGTTAGCAAGTACCTTTCTGCGTACTGGAACGCTCCGCCTATAGCGCTCGCTACTGCTTTGTTGAAAATTTATATAAAAGGTGAGTCGTTATTACTGTAAATCGATTAAATTGTCATGGATGTAACACATATGTAATGAAAACATTTTGTAGCGGACTACTGAACAACATGGAATACAAGTGTTATGTAGAGTGGTTCGATTTCCTAATGCAAAATTGTAAACCCAAATTAGATTTGATTGGTAAGGAAAAGCTACATAAATAAGGGGATATTGGAGATTGAAGATTTTTGATTTGCTTTTAGGCCCTAACCCAAGTCTAAATTATATCTTTGATATTGAAAAATAGTTTACCTTAGAGCTACTCCTGAGGTATGCTATAGTAGGTTGAAGGCAAGAGGACGAAAAGAGGAAGAAACTGTTTCTCTGGTAAGGATAACTGAATTTTATCGTCTGGAAAGAATGAAATATATTCAATTACCTAATATTTTCTCTACCAACTTAAATTTGATCGAAACGGATAGGATTACTTGAATGATATACACGAATGTTACGAGTCCTGGTTAGGTAATGGTGAAAACCAACTTTATCATGGTTGCTCGTCAGTGCTGGTATGTCGTATCAGAGATGAATTAAAATTTATAAAAGATCGCTCTAAGATTGCTTATGGGATTAAATTATAGGTGCTAGACGGTGAAATGGATTGCTATTTGAATTCAAACTATCACGATGAGCTATGGATGAAAGTTGCAACTAAGCTAAAAGAAACATCTGGAAAGAAGTCAATATAGTTATTTGGGCAATGTCCATTGAAGCCTTACAATATATCAGGCGATGATTTTTAAAGTGTATTTCATCGTACAACTACTGATTCATAATTTGTTACGTGATAGCAGTAATTGCAAGCGAGTTGCTCTTTAGCAGTTGCGTTGTAAATTAATGAAAGTTTTGTATATTATTATTCTATATAAAAATACCGTGAAAGCTCGTGATTATGCCATATTGTCATAATTTGTAAAGTCGATATTTGTTCTGCGGTAGAAATAAACAGAACAGTACATTAGTATATTGCACTACATGAGTCCTATGCTGATACGGATGTTCTTTTAGAGCCTAGATAATAACTGTAGTCCGTAATTTACTGAGCTTTTTATACTGGATATTAGGTACTGTAATGTGCTGTTGTTGCCAAATATGTATACGGTACATGAGTAACATTTCCTTTTTCTAACAATCTCCGGATGGGCACGAATGTATATACAATGCATACTCGTATGTATATATATATATATCATCTGTATAATTGTAATTATGAGGAAATTTATTTCGATGTATATAGAAAAAAATTTATACTTTAAAGTGAATATTGTATTCTGCTAAGAAATTTGTGATCAATATATTTTATTATGTAAAGGCTATTCTTTTTTGAATTATAAATGCCTGAAAAATACTGTAGCCATTTTCGGTAATTATTACTCAAGTTATTCCATTTGTCGCAAGTCGAACTGATCATTTAATTTCTGTCTCACTGAAATATCATTTTCTGTGATATAATTAATTAATTATAAGTGTATTCAACATTGATGCCTCCCGCAATAAACTTATCATGAAGGTATTCACTAGCAAATGGTACTCATTCTTAAAATTATTCAGATCTACTATATAAATAGGGTTAATCAATAGGAATTATCATGATTTATGATCTTTTCGGCTAGTTAGTCAGGATACAATGTACTAATTGTAATGGTTGATGTTGCAAAATTTAAATCATTGCCATAATCTAAATATTAGATTAACTTCTGAGTAATTTTATTAGCAATTAATATAAATATAGAGCCTAATTCCTCCAAAAATGAAAGTCTTTTGCCCTATCCCAATACCGTATTTTCTTTATTAAATGCCATATTATATGTTATGATGTGCATCAAGACAATTTTTGGTATAGCTAGTACTGTAATTTCTTATTAACTTTACTTTATCACATGAGTTCGTTATTCTACCAAGGATTATCTATCGCTGTAGTGACAGGAAGGTCTACTATTTGTAGGTTTATATTCGTGTATGCATATACTGTACACTGTACAGTATATTAATAAACGTGATCTGGTTTGGGTTATGTTCTATAATCATATCAGAGTGTGCATTGATCGGTAGTTCTTCTAGTAAGAGCTAGCAACAATAGGATCTACTCTACGAATATGATCTATGCGTAATAATGATTGCGAGTTTTACACGTTGCAACTACACAACTATCCAAGAGTCTGTATCGATAAGGTTTTCTCTTAATTAAAACTTAAAAGTCCCTGGTATTGATCAGTAGATCTTCTGCCAATGATAACAAGATCTATTTGGGGGACTATACCTCACAATTACATATGAATATGCATCGATTAGTAGCCGGTAAAACGATGCACCTACTTATGTGCCTGTACTACAGTAAAAGTTGAGGTCGAGGTTGCTGCGCGGTCTGCCTCTTCGCTGGTTGCAGTTCTCTTTCAATCAATTCAGCAAAATTGCAATCAATATACTCAGTGTCAGTTATTAATGATAATGGCCATTGTAGTAGTTGCTTACTCTCTACTATACAGAATTGTTTAAAAGGTATGTGGATGCCTTCAACAGGAACTTTGGAAACCATTAACTCCTTTTCCAGTTTCGATCATATTCGTACTGCAGCCACGATAGTCTGGTAATGGGACTGTCCGTTACGATATATGAATCTTCAGCTAAAAGACATTACTCATACTGTACTATTGTGCCAGGACTTATGAATGAGGATGTGGATATACCCGTAATCCACCATACCAACCAGGGACTTCTGAGACTACCTGAGTACCTGCCAACCATATTACACTCAATGTTCAGAGCTTACCGCCAACTGGCTGCCTGCTGCAGAAATAATCCTTCCTCTCCTTTATTCACCATCCAATCTATTCCAAGATTAGCATCTTATAGTAATCAAATCATGGCACAGACACACTTATCGGCAATGATTGGCCCTTCTATACTGAATTCCGATTTGTCTGTATTAGCTAATGAAGCTAAGAAACTTGTAGAATGTGGAGCGGACTATTTACATCTTGATGTCATGGATGGGTAAGACCAACGCAAAGAAGATTAATTCCTTGTCTATATTGTTGATCATAATAGGGAAAGATTGATGCCATGTTATAGAGTATGCTTTGATTTAAATCGTTAATATCGAGCGATGATTATATTATATACAGTATGAGTAATTGACTGGATAAGGCACTTGAACATTGTACTATACTTTACTTCATTTTGGTTTTGCTATCGAATTAGTGAGATCTGGTAGGTTAACAAATGGACAAATGATACAGTAGTATTCGATACCTACCGTACTTGTATTTGTGATGCTGTAAATAAATTGAATCAAAACAAATGATAATGCAGTTCGTAAGTAAAAGAGTTGGAGAGTCTACTTGCGAGAACTTGAGCTGGAAAGCTTGAGCTTGATTGCTGACTGTAAATAAAGTTTAAGGTAGACCATAGTAATGCATCATCAGAACGCTGCTGCATTGACTAAAGTATTTACTGTGAGTATACTTTGGCTGACTTTGGTCTATACTAATGCCGTACTGATTGGATGTCTCCGATAGAGATTGCATCTTTTTAAATTGTTTAATGTGATATATAAGCATGATACTTTCTTATTGTAGTCATTTCGTACCCAATTTGACTTTTGGTCATCCAGTTGTAGAATGCCTGAGATCGAAAGTCGAAAGTTTCTTTGGTAAGTATCATAAACCGAATTTCAATCAATTAGCTATCAGTATAAAGATAATATAGTACACCTCTAGTAGTATCAATTAATGGCAGCATAAATGGCAACTAATCATACGACTTATGTCAATCTCATGTTACAGATGTCCATATGATGGTTGCTAATCCAGAAAAGGTAAACTGTTGTAGACTAGATGGTAGCTTACCTTTTAAATACGTAGGACAATTTTTCTGTACGTAATATCTAATCCGAAGAAATTTAATCTAGATAAATCAACGTACATTTTAATGATACCCCTCAAAATAGATATACAATTTTCATTCGCTATATTATATTTGTAGTGGGTTAAACCCATGGCTGATGCTGGTGTTCAGCAATATACCTTTCATATTGAAGCTACAGGTTTGATACTTGAACCTTAAATTACTTTGTTAATTATCGTATCTACAGTAACCTCAGTTTTGTATAACGACACAACATTCATAAATCTTCATTTGTTATCGTTATATTTCTATAACTACGCTAACTTCATCTATTTTATACCCTATTGAAAATGAATCTCAGATAATCCTCTAGAACTTATTGATTCTATCAAAAAAACTGGAATGAAGGTAAGGGTATCACTGTCTAGTGGATCTTAATTCGAAATATATATTGATACATATAATTATGACTCATTTATTTTAAAATTGGATATTCAATAAATAGATAAAGATTAATATAACTTTAAAAGGAACTATAGTAAATATTCTCTCACTAAAGTTATAGTAAATTTAGGTGTGTATTGTATACATCACATGCAAAGTTACTACGGACAGTTACGATTTGTTTGCATTCTTTTGTAAGCATTTTCTGTTAAAGTCGATAGAGCGTAAGCGTATTAACTAACTTGACATCTTGCTCGTATACTTGTCGCATATTTGCAAATATGTGTTACAAGATATCTATATACGTAGTTAATACTGTAAATGATAAGAAAATAAAATAGATTATTTGTATTTTACGTATAAAGTTTAATGTAATCTTAATTTACTAATACTAAAGTGCTGTTCTGCTGATTTCGTATTAGTAACTGACTGAATGTTACGGCTGTAGCCTAAACTAACCTATTAATATTTACTATAAATTACGGTTATGTTATAGGTTGGAATCGCTATCAAACCTAAGACTCCTGTTGAAACGATTTTGCCCTATATTGATCACGCTAATATGATCCTTGTTATGACTGTTGAGCCCGGATTCGGTGGTCAGAAATTTATGAGTGACATGATGTCAAAGGTAAATATGAAAAATATCGTTTTAAAAGCCGTACTAAGTATTAATTACTGTGTACTTACACTACTTCAACTGCTCCTGTAATATTAGGTAGCTTTCCTAAGGTCTAAGTTTAAAACTTTAAATATTGGTGTTGATGGCGGCGTCTCCCCTTCCAATATAGATCAATCCGCTAAGGTATGACTTATGACTACGAACAACTAATATCGGTTACGGAATGATAAGCATTTCGATTTGTACTAATTTCGCTGTCTGCATACCTTACCTGTTTTAATAACAATTAATGAATACTATTAAAAGGCTGGCGCAAATATGATAGTATCGGGAAGTGCTATCATAAAAAGTCAGGATCCAAGAGGAGTAATTTCTACATTGAAAAGCGTTGTTGAGCAATACATGCATCAAGCTCCATTATAAGCCGTCCATAATACACTATAGTACTAAGAAGGTATTAAGAGCTGAATAATTAAGAATGAATCTTTTTATATTGTGCTGTTTTATTTGTTTCCAAAGTTGAGAAAAAACGCATAATCTAAATTTGTCTAGAATTAAACTTTATTTAAATATTTTTAAAGAATTGTAAAGATCTACATATTAGTTGCAACCTGATAATATTGTGGCATGAAATCTATTTGAAAGTACAGATGTATCGTTAATAAAATGTAACTTTTTATTGCTCATGTTACTATGAATATCTAATAGTGCCGTGAAATACACAAATTATATAACACAAGTTAGACTAGTAGTTTGTACATCGCCTAGGTAGTAGCTTTAATACCTATGATAGCATGAGCGTAATATATGCACTAAATAATCCAGTATCTCTTAAATGTAAAATAATTTCTAACAATTACGAATATTTAAAATAATCATTACAAATCAGATATTTGCGATTTGATTAAAAACCATCGATATCGTTATAAACAACTCGTTATAAATGCATTTCCCTAACAATGCCATTAATAGTAACAGAGGATTACATTACGTTATGCCATATATCTATTTAACGTTACGTATGTAGGGAGATATTCATTTTCAGAAATACTTTAAGACAAGCAAAGCTATGCTTAGTGCACAGTCTATTATATGCGATTAAATTTACGAATAAGTTCAAATGTCTTTTTGTATCAGTACTTATGAGGACTTTGTTAGCTTCTTATGCGTCATACACATAGGTTGTCATCAAGAGTTCGATAATACACACGCGGTGCAGTACATATAATACACGCGAAAGGTGCACTATTCAATTAAGTTTTACCAGTAAACTGAGAAAGTCAATACTTTCTTTAGCTATAATTATAATAACCATAATTCCAGTGGTGATATGGCATAGAATAAGCAATGTACATTATAGGAAAAGTACATTTTCTTAAATTTTAATTAGTTTTTCGAAAACTTTAATTCAATTACTACGGTTTAAATTGAAGTTATATTAACTTCTATCACCGTCAAGATATTTTTGAATAAGAGATTTTAGAGTTTTGTTAGGAATTAAAAGAGATGCATTCAGTGGAGCATTAGTCATTGGGCTTGTTAAACGATTACCTCCATTCAGCCAAGATTCGATAGCTTGCCTCTGATACGAGTAACCGTCTATGGTAAAGGGTTAACATGAGTTGCCATTAATAATCTATGATACTGTAGTAGCTATTATATCAACTGATTTAATACAACCTGATGCAACCACAGGATCTGTCATCACTTCTCTGGAAATAGGGCAAAGGAATTCATCAGGAATTGAATTATCTGGATAGAGAAAAATTTAGATTAAATTAATTATATGTGCTGTATAAAAGTCTAGGCAGCCCAGATAGTAACCTAAGCGATCCTTTAATTCTTGAATTGCTCTTAGAATTTGATTACGATGTCCGAGAGGTTCAATACTGAGATCGCGCATAAGGGAAATTGATGTTAGTGTTGGTAAAATAGACCCACTGATTTGATGATGGCGGAATTGTTTTTCATATCTTTCCATTCCGATTGTTTTTAGCCAATTGCAAGTGTCGTCAAGGGTCATGGCTTGTAACTGAAAAATTACATGATCAGAACTAATTTAGTACCCAGATTATCGTAACATGTTCCACAGAAGCAGCAACATACCGAGGCGATTGCTTTCGACTTTCCATCATTTGCTTGTTGACTTCGTATAGAATTTGATTCTTAAAGAAGTAAAGACTGAATTTAGGCTCTTTCTTTAACAATTAAGAAGGCAATTTAAAGCATTTTTTTCTATTAAGCTTGACCATATATCGTTACCTTGATGTATATTTATCTGCCAAATTTTGAGGGTTCGATCGTTCGAACCAGTTACAAGGATAGAATTATCCATAGAGAATGCACAGGAGGTAACAAAACTAAAGAAATTGTATTATTGTGAATTATACGATTGCGATAGTGATATTTTAAATGTGATTGAAATACACGTATCTGTAAATAGTGCCGATGTACGTATATATGATAGTAAAGGAAATCTTTACCTAGTATGTGCGGTTAATTTCTGTAGAGCTTCACCATGGAGCTAAAGTTATATCAGTTTACGAGACTTTGATTAGTTAGGTGGTTATACAGTACAGAATGACATATCATACTCCTCTGACAATACATTTTATAATTATGTTAATGTAGATGGAAGGAAAAACATAAGCGTAGCAATAAAAGTTGATAGATGGATTAACTACTACTTTCTTGATAAAAATAGCAATACTGTAAACATTTGAAATTTAATCGGAAATATCCACAAATTGTAAATTAGCCATTTACATATAGTCGCTAATCATGGATGATTTTCTTACCGGATTCCAAATAATGACCGATCTATCTCCGGATCTATAGTAAAAAAATTGCATTAGAAGGTTCTGTATCAATTAATATTGTTTACTACTTTAATATAAAATTATACCAAGATTTTTGTCCAAGTTGCCAATATACAGTTTTATGAAAATACTAACCCTGATGCCAATAATTTACCATTTGGAGAAAATATGGCGCACCAGACTGTTGACTAAGTGATGATGTAGAAAAATTTATAAAATCGTTACATGAAGCTAAGATTTCAAATAAAGTTAGAATAATTGTTAAAAATTTATTATACTTGTATCCATAATGTATACATAACAGAAAACTTTTTAAAAGCAATCTAAGAAAATCTTTAATTAATTATCTTAAACTATAACAGATATATCAATATATCCTAGAGAAACTAATTCTGACACTATATTAAAAAACATAAACAAAGCTGATTCAATTTTTAGTTTATTCCTAAGTATCAAATCAGATATCATACCTGATGACCGGATAAGTCGCCCCTTTTAGTGATATTATAAGTATCAGCTGTAAGAACATAGGACGTAAATAAAATGATAGTTTGTTATTATTTATTTTGAGATAGGGTATCATTCCTTTCTTGTAAGATATGTAACATTCTAAAGTACATATCGGCTATAGAAAGTTAATGTTGCCAAAATTCTAGGCAGTAAAATCGTAGCGATTATATAATCTTGAATTGGTGAAGTCATACAACATAACTTTAATATTATTACAATAACATCAGTTACCTTGCCGGTCTATATAAACATCCCATAGTTTTACAAACATGTCAGAACCGCAAGTCGCTAGAAGATAGTGAATGGTTCCATTTATTGTCTTGAGGTTTTCTTGATAAGCTAATAGAAATATAGGAGAAAATATCCGAATACAGGTAAGATTTTGTACCTAACAATTTTTCTTGCAGTCTTTTAAATATTGTAAGCAATATTGTAGCAAGTTAATCTTTTAACCAAGAAAATGAAATGCGTATATATAGCAGTCTTGGTATAACCATTCTATCATTGATATACAGTATACATAATACGAACATGTCATATTGATGGCGTAATAATATATATACAATACTACTGTACATTCTCTTACAATAGTACTTATATCACATGTTTTGATCAATAATACAGTGCATTTAATTATATTTTATTGCCAGATGTACAATATATCTGTGGAGCTGTATAGGGGTAATCAGGACATATATAATGCTGTTTTTATTTAATGAATAAGAATGGTAGACAACTTCAAGTTACTATTAAAGAGATTGATCTTGTAATACTGGCTGCTATTCCATCATTAAATCAAAACAAACACGAATCCATCAATAATATAACGCAATTGTTTGTCAAGAGTATATTGATTACGTATTATGGCTCTTAAAATGGAATATAATATAAGATAGTTTAGAGTACGTAGGATTTAATGTATCGTTGATGAATAGAAATTTTACTACACTTTCTAGCTGCTCTTTAAGTCGAATTTCTATATATGTAATCTACTTGGATATGCCGTAGTACACAGTGAGTAGTATACTGTATTGTATTTGATTGATTGATGGATCATCGAGCAATCTATTCGTCTATCGTAGGCATATTTGCCAACTTTCATTTATATGAGAATGAATTCATTGACGATGGCCATCACACAATTACTATGCTTCGTATTTAGGGTTAGGACGAACAACAACGTTGTGTCATTTTTTTCCGGTACTGTAGTACTTTGTTGTACTGTACTAAAAAGAAGATTATGCCATTAATAAACGGGTATAAAGTAGTATAATCAATTTAGAGTAATATGGGCGTATCAAGTTGGTCGATCCGTTAATCAATATAAATTAATGATTGGGCAATTATTGTACCGCCGCACTGTACATGTTTTTAGGATTTCTACTGCTATCGGATGTTGTCTGTATCGACAAAAATGGTCGTGTTATGATAGCAACTGGAATTGAAGTGTATGTGTAGATAGCGACTAAACTATAGCTAATTTTATGCTGTACCGAGTTGATCCTGTTGTTCCAGGTTATTGGTGTCTAAGTTACCTTCAGATGCTGATCCAAAAGTAGGAGAGAACTGGCAATCATTAACGCCTAAATCGTGGCAATCAAACTCAGTCTGTAAACAACGGCCAGAGGAGGCTTGCCATAATTTAATATGGCCATCAAATGCACCTGATACAATATAATTACTATCCGGTGTAAAACAACACGTATTAACGGTTGTATCATGGCCTTGTAATGATCGTAGTAATTTTCTTCGTGACATTTCCCAAACTTTGATGGTTTGATCGCCTGATGCTGATGCTAACAAGGAGGAATTGGGTGAAAAGACCACTTTACGTATGGCATTGGTATGATTTTCAAATGAAGCGATATTACCACCCGATTTAATATCCCATAAACAGACGGCATAATCTGTAGCGCCCGACGCTAACATGGTACCAAAGGATGAAAAACAACATGTATTGACCGCATAGGTATGGCCAATTAAGGGAGAGATGGGATTTTCTCCGATCTCCTTGCCATTGACATCGTAAATGCCAACTGTTTTATTCCCATAAGCAATAGCTAATAAGTTACGTACGGGTGAGAAACTTAGACTGTTGATCTCCGATGGAGCAGTCAGTGTAGCTAATAAATTAGCAGCAGCCATTTCTTTTTTACTATTCAAGAGAGTGCAAGTGGATCGATTACCACGATTATTATTTTCAACTATTGCTCAAGCCTTGAAAAAGGGATCGCAGATCGTAGTGCAACGTTTACTTGTAATGAGGTTTTGAGGCTTGTGCTTGCGTACAAGAACAGGAGTTAGTCTAGTAGTGAGTGTCCTGTTTTGGCGATTTGACATTGGTGTACTGTACAGTGTACAGTATGAGAATGTGTACAGTATCGTGGACTGTACACTGTACACTCGGCCACTCAGCTTGATAAGGTCAGCAACTTCGACACGATTAGAAGAGAGAGGGGGATAGGAAACGATTTTTCAATATCATAAATGAAAAAGTAGCCTCCAAGTGGGTTAGCTACAGTAGGTTGTACGGTTCTAGTCTTCAGTTATAGTAAAATGAACAGTAAAAAGATTGGCCTGGCATTTTTGTCAATGAAAAGTCGATTCCTTTAGTAGAAACTAACTTACTGCTGTACTGTAGTCGATTTCTGTGGTCCAGTTGTATTGTACAATCGTCTACATGCGTCCTTCATCTGTCCGCCGTCTTCAAACGTTGAATGCGATACTACTGTAATAGTATTAGATGAATCAATTAATTAAAACTATGACATCATTTTTCGTGTTAAAATATCCCTGGTACTCACTGTGCGCCATGATGATGGTAAACAGCCATGGACTACGATGAACTAGAAATTACATCGAGTAGGCCCATGGAACAGCTTGACTTATAGATTATAGAGAAGAACATGATTTTCTTCGATCTCTATGGGTCAAGCTGTCGTTGCCTGACCACAAATGACCCTACGCTGACAATATTGTGCTGGTCGTAATTTAATGTACTAGTTATGAAGCAGAGATCTTTATTTATAGGGAATTATTTATAATTTCTTAAATCGTGACGTGATATGATCTATGATATTGATTTGGCAGACTAGAAAAAGGATTCCTTTTTTTTCTAGTAGTCCTTGACTGCATGGAGTATATAGTATGACAGAGAGCATTGGATATCTGTTTGAATACTGTACTGATACTGACTACTACTTTAACTTAAGTCCAGTTAACAAGGAGTAACGCCCATAATAACGAAATTTTGCACGATTCTTAGTGACAATTTCGAACCGTTTTAATCCACATACTACGACATTGGTTATGTTTCTCGACCACTTACAATGAATACACGCTAAATACCAATCGTATTAGAGATATCCTTCAAGAGGAAAGATTTTTTCCCCTACCCCATCGCGGAATCTTGCTATTTTCCCTAGGCCCTTTACCTTTTAAAATAACAACCCTGATCAAAATTGTCTAGACTTATAATTACTTTACTCATTCCTACGGTTTGAAACTTTTAGCCTATCCTTGATAGCCCAGCGTTTAGAAATAATTAACTTAGCTACCTATTTAGCGTCGAAAATTTGGGTTGTAATAATAAAAAAAACACTACGTTTTGATTATTTAGCTGCACTGACTTGTGATTACTGATACTGTGTAGTCATGGACTTTTATATGCACCGATATGTCCAGTAGTCCATGTAGACTGTTTGACAAGATCGATGATTGCTTTATACACTGATAACGCAAATTAATATTTGAATTTGAAACAGTAGTGTGATTCAGTTTGGAAAAATGATTGATAACGAGCTCTATAATGATAGTAGCCGTTATAAAAACTGCTCATAATCGAAAATTAAAAAATTGAATATGATGTCAATATTCAATGCCCATATCTACCAGTCCAGGGATTAGTCCCTTCCAAAACAGTATGGTATACTGTATATATATATATCACGGTCCAAGTAAGGTATATACTGTATAGAGTAATGAAATAATCAGACAGCACCGTGAAAGGGTACAATACCAATATCTACTTTATAAAGTATACGAGTAAGTGTTCACAGGCTATCTATCATGAGTCCATTTCTCTCTAATATCGCTCTAATTACTGTATACCTGTCAATCGTGCAAAACCTTTTCTGCATGAAATCAAGCTTTCTTCTACCTTTGTCATGTACAGTACAACAGAGCTTTTCTTCTACAATCGTAAAGCTAAGACGAGCATACTACTGTACGATAGCAACGTCATATCTAAATTTATCCATATTCACTACGAAGTGATTTAAAGGGACTTGTTATCAGAATTGATGATCCTAAAAATAGCTGTAGGATGATGATTTAAGCTAAACATGTTATTGGCGTTAACCAATTACTAATCAATCTCTGTGGCATACCGGGATCGCTTATTTATTTATAAAATGAGTAGTATGGGTATCAAATAGGAAAAGTAATGTTATCCTCAAGACTGAGCATCGAACGAGTATCTTTTACTGGAGAGGGTTTTATTCCAGTGATTGATACCTGCAAATCCGTCAAATGCATATCCCTCTCCATATTATACTGCTTTTAGACTATCAATAAACAGGAAAGGAATTCTATTATCAAAAGTAATACGAGAATCTTCCATGTCTGGCCATTTCTCTTGTTGTCAAACCATTATTAATTCGTCTTCTACTGCTGGTCAATAGTTCCTTTCCTAATATAAACAATGTTGTCAGTAATCGTTTTGAGTAGCCAATCGGATCATCATGACGTAATGTTTTTTACCCGGTACTGTACACAGCGTCCCAAATAAGGATTCGAGTATCACCGAGAACCATCCTATGGCATCCTGTCAACCGGGGGTGATACTACCGTATGGGTACAGTACTGTGGTAACAACACCATTACCGGACAGATACTGTCGACTAGAGACCTTTTAGACCACACGGTTAAACGCAAAATCGTGTTGGCTTGAGCAAGAATTGCCTTAAATTGAACCCCTAACGGCGTTGTTGTTATTTATTTTGAAGCTATTAGACTGGAAAGTGCGCACAGTGCTATTGCCAAATTTAACTTGAAGGGTGTGAAGTGCAATTGATTCTCTCTCCTTATTTTATCTCGCTTCAGCTTGGCGATTATTACTAGGCTAGAGTGATCGACCTGTAGCCATTAATTAGATAACGATCGAAATTAATTAACAAGGGAGAAAAAAGAAGAACGAACAGCGAGCTGTAACCATGTTTTCTGGAATGTCGCTTGGATCATCTGCAAGACAATTAGCGGATACAGAAGAGGTCGAATTTACAGGTGTAAGAGCTTGTTATGTACCGGGTGAAGATATTGTCTGCCAGTATCGCCATCGTGGCCATGATACACCATCGGCAGATGATTGGGTTGGTCTTTATAAGATCGGATGGAGATCACTGAGAGAGTATTTAGGATTTCATTGGATTCGAGCTTCCAATAATCAAGATGATCATACTTTACTCTTTCCAGCCAGTACTCTGCCCAAAGATGTGGAGGATGAATATCAGCTATGTTATATATCAAAAGGAACACTGGTTCGAGGTAGAAGTCGCCAATTTAAAATTTCTCCTACTGTTCCTGCCAATGTCACTGAAAGTGAATCCATGCTCTTTGTCGACCTTCAACGTAGTACGACCACCAGTAATAGTAACGTTCCACTCATGACCAATAGTAGTAATAATAACGTTAACATGCAAGGAATAATTTCTGTCAATAATACAACGCAACCAACCAATTCTTCCACTCCAAATCAGCCTGGCCAAGGCACCAATTCTAACCCACTCAATATCCAACAGAAAGACTCTTCTTCAAACAGTCGAACACCCGTTCACGTTCAACAATCGCAGGCGACGCAATCTACCAATAGCTCTCGATCTACTACTCCAGAACTTGTGAAACGGACTAATAACGGACAAGTACATCCATATACCATGCCTTCAGTAGGCCAGATACAACATGATAATGCACCAACTTCCAATAACAACTCGAAACTAGACCAATCCAACCATAATGGTCAGGCAGAAGTCGCCACGACGACATCGACATTGGTTGGCAAAGCCGATACTTTCAGCCAGGATAGAAGGCTTACGCCTTCTCATTCCTTAAACAATTCAAATTTGCCCAATATCAATACGAAGAAGGTCTCTACAAGCATGCCAATGGAGCAGCTTAATAAAATGCGTAATGATAAATTGGACGATCAAAAATTGCAACATCTTATTACTTCTAATTTAGATACTATCTCTTCATCCAAAACTTCTGTCAATGATAATGCTAGCTCTTACCCTAGGCCAAATCAACAAGTAACTCATGGCGTAATCAATGCTAAACTAGAACTTATTTGGCCCTTAATCAATTACATTTCCGATGGTTGCCCGCAATTATTTGACATCCTACGAGAGAATGATATTCAGGCTATGCACAGCGAAAAAGCACGGCGTGCTGTTAACGTTTGCTTAGAAAATTTAACAGCACGTAAACGTGTTACAGAAGATCTTCTTTCCAGGGTTAATCAGTTAAATCAGCAGTTGCAGGGAAAAAATGCTTCCCTCGAAAAACAAAAGGAATTACAAAATGAAAACAGCCAATTAAAAGACGATATCCTCAATTTAACAAGACAATTAGATTCAGCTAAAGATCAAATCCTTCAGTTAAAAAATGCGGAATCGGAGGAAAGGAAAAAGGATCATGAATGTTTACAGGTTATGCAACTGCAGATGAGAATACTTGTGGAAAAGATGGATAAAATACCAGTCAGTAAAACCCAACCGACAATATCGACATCGTCATCAAGCGAAAACCAAGGTAACGAAAGAGTTGCATCAAATACAACAGAACAATCAAGCACTGATGGGACACATCTAATTACAACTGCTATTGCTACAAGTGGAAATATAGCAAATAATCCAGCTATTACCAGTAACGTCTACTCAGAAAGTTTTTATGCACCTGCTAGCATGGGCACAGACATTTATGGCACTAACCGTAATGCTCCTCGTAACACCCCTAATTTGTCATCTGAATTTACAACAGGTTGGCAAAACAATTATGAGACGCAGCCAGCCGCACTTAGAAATCCCGCTCCATCCTCACATCCTCCTCCGCCACAACCTACGTCTCGTCCAGGACAAAGTACTGGTGAATTCACATTCACATATCCACCACCAACAAGTACAACTCCGCAGCCACCTAGTGATGACCGCCAATCGCACAGCGATAATTACGTCTGCCCTGTTTGTAGCAGTGAATTCCCCATAGTGAACGGTTACGATGCATTTGAACACCATGTAAACTTTTGTATCGATAGTAGTCGATGATAAATGCTGTGTTATTGTACTAATTGTATGAATTTCTTGTAGCTAGCGACTTAGTCTCGATGATAGTATTAAAATTGCAATAGCTTTTGTATTAACGTATCCTATCTATCTAATGCATTTACATGTTTTATAACTGATAATAACTTGAATATAATTTCTTATGCAGTAATTACATTCAAAATTCTGTCTTTTAAAGAGCTCATCGGTATTTAATTTAGTTTTAAGTTAACAAATCTTTACAGCAGCCATTGAACATATGTAATGATAACTCTCAATTATATATTATCATCGTTGACTTTTCTTGGTTTGTAAAGCATGTAAAATCAATATCAATACATTTATTCTACAATATACAAGTTGAAAAACATATACGTTTTAGTGACCATGTTATGACTTTAGATAACTATTTCTTGTCATTATTATAATATTCTAAAAAATTAAATAATTAACAGATTAGTTGCTGCATGCGTTCGAGCTACCGGTAGTCATTGCAATGCTGCAGCGATGTACAGTGTACATTGTGTAAGCTATTCCGTAAATTCTCACAGAACTGTAATAAGACGGCGCGGAATATACTTTATTTGATGTATTACGTGAATATAGATAGATGTGCTTAATAAAGAAAATGTTAACACAGGCGTTGATTCTTGTTTCATTAATTATGTCAAGATATGGTAGGAACGGTGATTGCAGTTGAAATGAGATTACGATCGTAATGAATTTTACGCATATTCAGTATCAACTAATTGTCAATTGTTTACAACAGCTCTAATCGTGCCTTCGCAACTGAAATAGTAAAATGGCTTCTACGGTATATATACAGTACAGTGTACACCTATAATCCTCCTTTCGTTACCGTAGCTCACGAGCAATACATTCGTATACATGTATTCTAAATTTGTAATCACCATACTATGCAGTCTAATTTTAGAAACAGGACCATATCATCTAACTATAGCCTCAGCCAACGGTGAATTAACACGTTACTATTCAACTCTTAATATTCAATCAACTAATTGATTATATCGTACTGTATTAATTTACTCTCAATAACCCAACAAGAGAATTTTGCCACGTAGAATGATCTAAAGATACGTATATAGAATAATGACGTCATCAATTTATTTCATAATTTCTTCTTACGCTTAATTACCGATATTAATTCAAAACTAACTCAAAACTTTCACAATTTTTATCATAAATGATTCTATTTTATAGTTATATCAATTTCAAGCATGAACCATTTTTACACATTAATGAAAGAGTTTATATTGTGAAACAAACATTGAACGTCACAATACAGCAATCAAATTGATTAAGTTACTCCATATTTATAGTATATCTTCTAAATCTTCATCCTCTTTAAGCATTTTTTCGAAAGAGAAAGGGTCGAAAAGATACCCTTCACCAGAATAAAATTTGTTCTGAAACTCGACCCTATTTCGAAATAAATTGATTTAAGATTTTCCTCAGTCTACATACACAACACTATAGGCATAGTTATGACTTTACCAGTGAAGTCGCAAAGCGTGTAAGAAAGCTGATAATCCCTCCATTACGAGCAAAATTGCGATAGTTAAGCCAGCCCAACCACAGAAAGTAGCAAAAATCAACAGAGAACCAACATAACCCTTGAAAGATAAACCAATGTGAAGGACCATATTCCAAAGTACTTCGGACAACTCTAAAACAGTAAATAATAAGCAAATCAAGAAATGTTTTGACTTTAAGCAATTTACGTACGTCACGATAGAAAAGTATTGTGCTAAAAGAGCTACGTAGGTTAAGTTACCTGCATGTGCTAAACTCAATGCCCACAATCGTAGGTACGACGCCGTGTTAGAGATACATCCCAAGCAAAATTCGATTGTATGAATTGCTTGTAGGACCATAATGTTGCCAAAGTCAAACTAAAAATAATTATTAATTTGAATCATTTGGGCAGTGCTCTCTTAGTTATCTTGATGATAACAACATAAGTGTACAAAAATTTCTGTTTAATACCTCTTCCTCTTCGTCATATGAATTCTCAGATAGTTGACTTTCATCATTGTGATAAGTGGTATACTCATCATTCATGCCATCGTCATCAGATAGTTGTACGTAAACATTACCGCCTTTCCTCGTTTTCTGAAATATAATCATTATGGCATGTTAGTTTCAATCCCATTTCTGTATCTGTTACATACAATTGTTATCTAAACTCACATATATGAAGAGAGGAAGTTAAAGAACCATCATTACAAGGTAAATTGAATACATCACAAAGTCAACAACATACCGGCCTGTAGCTACGCAATTTTCTCTTATGTTTCCATCTTAAATAAAATGGCTTTATGAGAAGCATCCACGGTACACAAAGAACTGCTACCACAACTAAAACTAAATTAACAGTTTCCTATCAAGAATAGAAATAATTCATTAGTCTTTTCTGTGAGCTAATAAATACTGCTTTTCCTTTAGCTTATAACATACTATACTGCTATACCTGTCCATGATATAAAATCTCACTGGGTTGAAGCTTTTGCGCGAATTTTATAAACATGTTGATCATCAGAATCAATAACCTAGGTTGCTATTAGAGTTGCAACAAAATACGGTATATCAATTTAAGATTTAATAATTGACTACATATTTTATAATACATAAATCAGATTTAATGTTGAAACATATGTAGCATAAAATTATTGAATAAATGTGGAAAATTAGTTAATTCTACTGGCGATGGATCTGAAGATAGAAACTTACCGGTTCTGTTCGTACGTCAACAACTATCCATTTATAAAAAATTAGTGCAACAAGATATCCGAAAAGAGCATTCAAAAATAATACCTAGTCCAATAAACCAATGATAACGTATCAATTGCACGAACAAGGCGATGTTTACGAAATAATATGATCAAAATTTACATACTTGAGGAATAAATTCACAAAATATGTTGCTATATTTCTTGAAATACCTGCAACGTAGTTTATCAATAGTTACATTGATGCTAGTACAATAAGTAGATTTGCAAATACTATTTTAATAGGAAATATAAATTCTTTCTTACAAGCTGTTATAAAGACTTAAAATCACACCAAAAAGCATCTGGAATACACCAAATATGACTGATAACTTCATTTTATAAGAATTTAAGAATGTAAGCTTATTGATTGCAGTCTGCCAAATCTGGGGAAAAGGAAAATATTACCATATATGTTACACATAAGATAATTTAGCTGGCTACGAATAATGCACCAACTAAAACCTACTGGATCTATTCCAAATACATAAGGACCACCAGGAAACGAAACATTCGGATCCAGTTGATAAGTAGGATGATCATGGAGAAAACCCTCACTGCATTGGAATGATTTAAAGAATAAAATTAATATTGGTAGATATAAAACAAGTTAATATAAGTAGAAATGCAACAGTTAACATAAAAATTATAAATACTATTACCTAATATTTGGAAAAGTCCAACTGGTACCAAAAATATTGAACGAAAGCGAGAAACAGTCATTGTATATAAGTCCGGTATAGACTGCAAATATACCCATCAACAGTACAACGTATCTTCCACCAAAGATGGTATTAAAAATCTGTCGCACAAGGTGGCAGCATGTCAGATAAGAAAGAAAAATATCTATCTAAATTGCCTCTAGTTCAAATATAGCACCTCTCCCATATTCTTTTGCCGAGTGAATTTCTTTTCGTTGAGTACCAACCATAATCCGAATAAAAACATTAACAATCCGTGGCCAGAATCGCCAAACATCACCGCAAATAGGAATGGAAATGTAATGACGGTAAATAAAGCTAAAATAAAACTATCTAGTTAGTTTCTCATATCAAAAAGTTTATGTCTACATTTTCAAGATATTTATCAAAGGGGTACATAAAACACTTTAGCTTCAGTTGTTACCTGGATTAGCTTCTCTATAGGTTGCTACACCGTAAGCATCAACAATATTTTGGAAAGCAGATGTGAACTTATTTAATTGGTAATACGTAGGGGGTTCAAGTTTCGTTATCATACGATTTAATATTGAAGGTACTGACGATCCACTCAAGTCCTGGAGGTAAGACAGTAGTACATTAGTCGTTAATACCAATGAAAAAAATTGGCGTTGTTAATTTCAGGTGAAGCCAACAATTTTTATCTTGTTGGTCACGTTTACTTATACTTACAGTTCCGCGTTTCAACGCACACTGAATATTATCCAGTTCTTGTACAGGGCACCAACACTCAGCAATTAAACATTTTTGGGTAATATCAACGTTGAACATATTTAAGGTGTGGTAAATTGCTTTCATCTTTTTCGTCTGATTCGATTGTAAAGGTATATACCTTGTTAGGATAACGAATTTCGTGATTGCATCAAGATGAATATCTAATACCTGAATCATCCACATGACAAGATCATTTGACGTTCCATTTAAGACGCGATAGCGATGATCCTCCGTCTCATTTATAACCTAAATAGGAGAATAAACAACACGTCCTTCGTAATAAAGTTCTATCTAATAAATCTGTAAATTTTGTTTTCAACGTCGTTTTCTTACCGATTTTAGATCTTGTATTCTAGTTTCTACTTGCGCGTAGGCATCGCGTCTTACCTCAGCATTATCAGAACACGGATAAACCGTTGCGGAAAATCTTTCAACGTAATGTGTTTAGACTATTAGGTTATAGCAAGCATATCATGTATCGCTAGCTCTGTATCTTAATACAAGTTACTTTTATTAGTGCCACAAGTGACGTAGGGACTAAAATGAACCAAACAAAATGGTACATACCCTTCACAGATTTTCATCATACGTGATCTTAAGTGATTGCCTTGTAGAAATATCATGAAAGCACACTTGCTAATCATATCACCCTGAATTTTATTGTTTAGAGGTTATAAGAATATCTCATGACTTGAAGTATATATATATATGTCAATATACTGTATATATATATATATATATATATTTATACTCGTACGTACTGTACAGTATACCATTACTAGCTAAGTACTTTAATTACTTCAATACTTTTTCAATACTGTATATGCAATAATTATAATAACCGTTTTGGGATCTTCTAACGGTGTCTCGATTTCTACATGGCGAAAGAAAGCGTTACCACGAGAAGTCCGCCAAATAACTCGTTCAAACGCGGCGAGATGATCTCGGTTAATTACACCAGATAAGAAGCTATGAAATTTGTTGAAGAACAACAATTGTATAATTAGTATTGGACGATAGAAAATTCTACAGAATGAATCGCTATAATGCGATTTCTAACCTCATTGGTCGTGATGACTGAATCGATTTTTCTGGCATTCCATCTTCAATTAAAAGAGATTTGCTTCCTTCATCGGGTACTACTTCTTGTGCTTGATGAAATACAGCATCTTCTGCCTATGGTATAGAAAAATATTATCAAATAATGGATGATATCCATCAATAATTCATGATTGCTTTCAGATAAAAGCGACAACTTTTTTTATAGGAGCAATTCCATTGGTCGAAACTGATCTTATTGTATTGTTAAAAATCTACCATAAACTAAAAATTTGTAAAAATAAAGTCTTGCGTTAATTTACCTCGATGAAGAAATGGCTTGCTTTTGACAAAATAGCTCTAAACTCGATCAAATCAAGTAGATTTTTTTTCAAAGCCATCTGATGCTTATTGATTTCCCTAATATCAGTCTCAAAATGATCCAATCTAGCCTAAAATGTTTATACATATTTATGTAATAATCAATATTATCATCTTTAAAGCTTTAAGAATTTGGATAACATATCTATTGTACACAATGTACAGCGATAACGTGTATTCGTTAAATTATAGTACTGTATTTTTATCACGATTCTAAGGTTGTACAGGATTACAATGTACTGTACTTATAATTATAATCTATCGGTTAATACTATCTATCATATCGATCAAAGTATTTGTTGCATAAATTTTTGTCGGTTACTAAAAGACCATTTGTTGACCTCTAAATCGATCATTTCTCTTGGCAATGGAGCAGTGTAGTCAGTCTCCACCGTTTTAATGGGAATGGATTCCTTTTCCATTTCAGCTTTAAGAAAACCTTTGACAATCGTAATTGTTGGACATGAAATTAAAATAATAATCAAGGGCATACATAGTTCTAGGTAATAACAAATGGGAAATTTCTCTTCAAGTACTTGCTTCTTCTACAGGATTCTATTAGTACAACAGGTACAGAGCGTAGTGTATGCATTTTAAACAATACTGTACAGTGAAACTAGACACTGTTTCTTCTAAACTATGACGATGTAACATAAGCGCTACTTACGAAGTTTTCGTTCCAGCTCATCACATCGTCTTACTTCCGAGACAAATTTTCTTTGAAAAGCATTAACATCAGGATTCAGCTGTGTAAGATCAAAAAAAGCACAATGTTATCATCGTATGAGTTAATTTATTTCACTTTGGATTATTAAATCCAGTTGTAAAAACATATTTTTTATAAATTGACGTTTCAATGAACACAGTTCATCTGCTGAGTATTTAAGAATAATAATTAACGCTAGTTAATCAACTTACATCACGAAATAGCACCTTGCCCTAAAAGAATGGTTAAGAAAAAGCCCATTATTAGTATGCTAATTAGTAGCACTTGATTAATAAAGCTGGTCAAAATTAGTTAACAATTTACAGTAATCTTTGGTTGTTTAAAGACAGAAATGTCGATACTTTAGTATAGCCTCGCTACAAGGTATGATAGATTAGCCACTTTGTAGTGTAGTTATGAATCTATTTTTGCGCCCAAGACCGATACATTTTACTGTTGATGAGAGTAAAAAACTACTTGTGCAGGATTAGCGATGTTGTCGCCATCCGATATTGTATTCTGTAAAAGTACATGATTTTTTGGCCTGTTCGTTTCGGAGTTGTTCTCCAGCAAGTCAAGTTACTACTCGTTAAGACATTGTCATACTACTGATTGATTTACTTTATTAACCTTTAAGTATACAGTACTTGTCGCGAGAAGTAGAGCCTACAGAACTTGCACCATGACTTCATCCTTTGCATAAGTTGTTATGGAAATGGCGATCCCATGTACATTGTACAGTATACATATATATATATATACAGTACTGTATATTATTAATTATCGACAAGATAGTTAGCAGGCCAACCGCCATTGACTGACTATTGCTATCGATCATTTTCAATAGAACTGAAAGTATTGCAAACGAAAAAAAAGAAATCAAGACTAAAAAGGGAAAATCAAGAAAGCGGTAGGATTGACATGAGTGGTGTCTACTGTATATATATCGAGTAAAGTCAAGTTTTCAATGAGAAATTTGTTTGGAAGTGGATGTGCACTTTTGCCGCTGTCCTGTATTGTACGACCCAATTGTACTCTCTACTCTGACATATCGGATAGCAGCAATAGGAATCCATGTTGAAATATGGATTGGAAAGTAGGCAAACTGATGGTCATTACAACATTGTAGAATATCTCTCTCAACTATGAGACTACTAGATTGTCTTTTGAACAGCAGTGGCCAACAAAAAAATTCTTACCAATTCTCCCAATTCTCGAACACAAGCATAAGCAGAATCGGACTGTAAAAAGAGCTGAGCGAGCGTCATCTCTTCCGAACGAAATAACGAAACCATCTTGATGAATCCAAGTCTTTCCCTTAAAGTAATGGGTATGTCATCAAAAGAATAATCTCCAATGTGAGGAAAAACTGGTTAATTTGTGCTAAGAGGCAATGCAAAAGCTTGGTGCACCGCCAGTGAAAATTAAAAAAATATCTGGATGGTCTGAGTGAAGTAACAGAATAATAATTTATTGCTGTCTTGTACTGTACTTTAGACCGGTACGGTACGGTACGGTTCAGTCGATAGTACAGTACAGTACAATGGAGTGGCCATGACGGCTTCATTAAATTCACTGATTAACTTGGCTGATGAACAACACCGATTCTGGTGTCGCCCATACTGTTACTATAGACCAGGTTGGAGAGTGGGTTTTCCGTATGGAATCTGTTCACATGATGACGTTCATCAACACTTCAACAGGCGCAGCATGTGATGTTAAAATGACGCAAACATCATGTGACGATCACAACAAGCTTTCGAGGAACTCTACCAGCAACCCGTGACTTTTACAGTACTGTCCACTGTACTGTCCACGACGGTACTGTACACTGTACACTGTACAGCCGGAGCTATCATCATGTCCGTCTTGCTGCTGTCCCTCTTCTTTTTCTGGTACTGGTGTGTACCCTATAAATGTACAATGAGAGAGTCTGTCTGTCTATCATCTACGAAACTGTACGTAAGGACGCTACAGTACTGAATCGATCCTGTCTAGTGGTCCTGACGTCTGTACTAGACCATCAAGTATTGTACAGTACAGTACTGTACTGTACTTCTGGCCGACTTCTCAATCTTAAATCTTATCTGAAGGACAGTAAAATAAAAAAATCCGAAGTACAGTACTGTACTTCAG
The DNA here is from genome assembly GCF_000150275.1 of Trichoplax adhaerens. NCBI lineage: Eukaryota > Metazoa > Placozoa > Uniplacotomia > Trichoplacea > Trichoplacidae > Trichoplax > Trichoplax adhaerens. The sequence goes on along the minus strand of NW_002060944.1, from coordinate 6,059,449 downwards.
ATTTTTTTAGTGTACAGTGGTGTGCATTGAATTAGATCCCTTCAATTTTCTCAACAGTACTGCATATAAGAAATTTCCTTTTGAACAGCTTGAACTATAGAGAAAATGGAAGGGATCTAATTCAATGCACATCGCTGTACTGTAAACTGTACAGTACACTGTACCAAAAATCTTGCCGTAATAACTACAGTACAATATTGTACACGGTACTGTAGGTGCTAGGGATACAGTATTCAATGAACCCTTATACTGTACTGTACTGTAGGTGCTAGGGATAGTCAATGAACCCTTATACTGTACAGTACTGTACTGTACTGTATAACCCTCGTCGAAAATATGTACTGTAGGATGACCACTTGCCTAGTCTGTACTTCTGTACATCGGTATCGAAGTTGATCATAGTATGGTGTACGGTTCCAGTCTTCCGAGACAGTCAAATAACCCAACAAAATAGCAAAAGAACAGTCCGCCTTCTCATTTTGACCTGCGACACTTGCTGACTGACGCTAGCTCAAAGTGTCGTTAGCTGGACCTCTTGCAGCTCGTTGGAACTCATCCTGATCGTTTCAACTTGCAATTTAATGTTAGCATCCAATTTCGCCAGCTATTTGATCTACATCGACTACCCTATTGACACATACTAGATACTGTCGTAAATTTGGATGCGGTAGAATGGTTTTACAAGGAATCAATAGGCTGACAACTTGTTGCCGTATGCTTAAAATGGCAGGTTAGAGACAGAGCAGATCAATGCAACAGCAAGTTGATCATTGCTCGTGCAAATAACCGATATGACCCATACGCGTAATAACGATTGTCAATACAAGGATAAATGCAACCTGATGCAATCTAGTGGATCAGATTTCGGACCTGTAAAACACAACCATAACCAATAATTAACCATAATACTATGCACATAACTAAACTAGCATAGGCATAAGTGCAGATTATTCGTATTATCAAGTATCATTAATTGAATTGAATGATGCAGAATACGCTATCGACTGTACAACGCAGCCAGTTGTCCAGAGCTAGACAGAGATACGTACGTATGCAAACAGTTCAAGAAATGCAATTGAAACTATTGATTTTTTTAGGAAAGCTACGAATAGGCAATTACTATTCGCCATCTATGCTATTCTCCAGCCGATATAGGCAGATTTTTAGGTACAACTAGCTCTTAACTTAAAGCACTGCTATGTAACCATTCAATTATAATTATAATTATAATTAGTGACAAAATACAACCACGTCTATTCCTTGTATTCGTATAGATCTTGGTCTTCATTTAGTTTGGTACAACCTAAACAAGTATCTCCAGCTCAGCCTGTCCCACAAGGTATACCGTTGCCTCCATACGCTTTAACAGGCGTAGTCCCTCCGTCACCTATCACTATTGAAATTAAAAATGAAGACCAGATTGACGCCATGAAGAGATCTTGTCAATTGGCATACCGAATTTTAGATTCTGTTAAAAACTACATTAAGGTACACTGAAAAACGACATGGCAATATAATTTTAGTTTAGAGCATCAATATTAGCTCATAGAAAATTTCAGCCCTTGATAATCCATGCACGCGCATATAATGAATATTCACGTTTACTGTATATCGACATAGACTGTAAATATGGCATTACAATGATTAATTATTGCCAACACCAACTTCACTGCGATTTGAATATCTACCTAAGAAACGTAAATTATCAAAATAAAACATTCGTACGCATATGCATTAAGTCCGACGCTAATTGAGATGTAAAGTATAATACAACGTTATCCACCTTGCCATTAATTCTGTTTATTAATTGATGATGCGATAAATACTGTATACAACAACGAGTATACTGTACTATGTACAAAAACGTAAACAATAAATATTGCCTGATTTCGATCTTTACACTACAATTTTAGGTTGGGATGACAACCGAAGATATTGATCAGTTCGTTCACGATAACATAATCCAACATGGTGCTTATCCATCACCTCTCAACTACAATGGTTACCCAAAATCAGTATGCACTTCAGTCAACAACGTTGCTTGTCATGGAATTCCCGATAGGTTAGGTTAATACAGATGATCATATTCGATCAAACATTTGATATTGTATTGCTGTTAAACTCTACCAACTATTCAAATATCTATAAAAGTTACTAACGGTAGACAGTGTAGCCTCATAAAATATCCTTCGTACATACGATACGTTTATAGATAAGAAAAATTATAAAATTACATCTATAAAACTATATCCATTTCAATATTGCTTATTCATTGTATGTAATCCTCTTTTCGCTCATTTAGCCGTCCACTGGAAGATGGAGACATCATCAACGTTGATATTTCTGTAAGTCACGATCATAACATCAATTTCTATAACTCCTGACTGCTTTCTGCTAGTAGTATAATATCAAATTTTTACAATAGCAACTTACTCTAGTATTAATAAATTCTAATAGTTGAATAACTTTTATTGTTCCTTTTAATCACATAGGTCTATTATAATGGTTATCACGGCGATACCTCTGATACATTTTTATTAGGCAACGTAGATGAAACAGGCCAACAACTCGTTGAAACTGCCAAACTTTGCCTTCAACAAGCAATTGATATTTGTGGGCCGAATGTACCCTTCCGCAATATTGGCAAAACGATTAGGTCAGATTGCATGTTATTAATGTCCGTTCTATAAATGTATAAATGTTGTTTTTACGGTAAAACTTTTATCAGCAACTTGGCGCGTGCGGCCGGCTTTACTGTGAATAAAATGTTTCTTGGCCATGGAATTGGATCATATTTTCATGGACCCCCTCATATCTATCATTATCGTACGTTTTACTAATTTGTAATTAAATCTAACGTAATTAGCAGTTACTATGATAAATCTAACTTTTTACTTAAATTACTTTTTTTCCATTCACTCTGTTCGTAGGTAATTGGCAAATGGGACATATGCGACCTGGAATGACCTTTACAATAGGTTTCCAAAAAATAGTAGACTACTCTTTACATTTGATACCATCAATGTATTTATGTGCTATTTAACAAGTTGCGTTGATGGTCATACTAGAGCCGGTCATTTGTGAAGGAACACCTGACGCAGAAATTCTTGAAGACGGATGGACTGCAATATCAACAGACAATAAAAGGTATTGTTGATTTTAAACGACTTCCGCTAAAAGGATGATTTATGTACATGTTCGCATTTCATTAATCTTGCATTCATAAGGATTTATACAGTATTACTACGCGCTGAAAAGAAATCTTGAATTAGATGTAATATACAAGTCACAAGTCCGAAATTTTTCCTCTGATCGATTACATTTTTATTTCAGAAGTGCACAATGCGAACATACGGTTCTTATCACTTCACAAGGCGTCGAAATTTTAACGAGGCCGTAAAAAGTCATAGGAAGCTTATTTAACACCGCATTTCAAAGTATTGTAATATAAATAAAATTCAAAAATATCAAATTTATAACCTCCTTTAAAAGATACACCTTCGCTCTATTCTCTAGAGATTGCAATAATCAATGTTAGCGAACTCATCAGGAATTTAATATGACAAAATAGTCAGATATTTATAGCAGCTAATAACATAAAAATTTAAATACAAGTCTGCCGATTGATAATGTGTCATTTTTGAAAATTGTTTTAAATTATAAATTAAATATCAAGTATATGCGATGATTAATTAATTAATTACTGCTTCTGTGATCAGATTATGTAATCATTTCCTTGTTTGATATATCAAATATGGCAGATTTATTACGTAATTATTATATATGCGCCATTTTTTCAATCTGTGTATCAAAATATTAGCCTTCGAGTCCCAAAAATGTGTGCTATCAGCATGAACAATAATTGCATATGATATTAACTATACCATCCAAATTGATGATGATTATACGCAGTTAACGATTCTCAAGATTATCCACTTTTGTCTTTGCGATTACTCGCTGATGCGGTCCAGTCTCCACTCAATCCTCTAACACGATATTGCTGAGATGCTGCTTCGCCAAATACCGGTAGAACTTCATTGGCTTTCACAGAAAATCGCTGCAAATTAAATTGACTTTATAAATATGATATCATCAATTTCTGAATATTATCTGAAATGTCCTACATGCGTAGATTCTATACCGATTAGATTTTACAGTAGATTGACAATCATTTGTTAGAGAAATAATTAGTACCTTTAGATAAATATATGCATCCATACCATAACCCTCCAAGGGGGAAAGCTTTAAATCTCCGTTTAAATACCTAGCATACAAGCGAGATAATGGCAGGCCAACACCAAAGCCAGCCTAAATTAAGCGAGTTAAAGGACATACCATAAGTAAACAAACGATAGTTTATTATTTGAATACTTAGCAAATTAAATTGGTTAGGGATTGCAGAAGAGCATCAATTTTATTATCTAATTGTGGTTCATGTTATTAACAAACTTACAAGCGGCGTTACTGTTTCTGACCTTGCAACCAAATCCAGTGATGGCGGCTAATTTAAGATTAATGCAGCAGTATTTGAGTATTTATTTTGATTATACAGTATAATTAATTATCAGACTACTGAACTATTCAAGTCTTACTTGAGGTGCGGTTGAGTACATGTAACTGTAAATGTCTTCTAATTTTGAGATTGGGATACCCCCTCCTCTATCACAGATCTAAAGAAAAAATTTGAATTTTTAGCATAAATAAAGTCCGCATATCCCATCCCGGTAGTACTATAGTTAATGGAGTATTGGCATATCAAACAATTACAAACTTAATTACTCAATTTTAAGCACTACAGTACCCTAATAAGAATGTCTTCTTCGCCTTTGGTGATAGTAACTTGAATTGGAGGTAAGTTGAGATTATTTTGATGATTTTCAACTACTGCTCTCATAGAATTCTACGCAAATATATAAGATAGTGCAGCCTTTAGAATTCGCTCATACTTTTACACGTGAGAGTAGACGTAAAAAAATCGTTAATATATTTCAAACCTTTAATAGTTCAAACACCATGTAATGCAAATGAGATGGAATGTAACATATATCAACACCACTACCAGGTTCTACGGCTATATACAGAGTAAGAAAATATTTGATTTTCATAGTATGGTTATGCGCGTTAATGATACCGATAGAGCTGGTGATCCGTACTTATGGAAATCTGCATGATGCACTTTAAAAAATACTAGCCAATAATTTATAATTAATTACCGTTAGCTTCGTTAATATCAACTGGTGGAACAACCATATAATATTGATCGCATAATTCGCTAGCATTATTAACTGCACCTGCAATTTTAAAATAATCAAATAGTCAATACTTATTAGATTTATAAACGAGCTATACGTTCAATTATTAAAATAGTCTGATTGGATAATTTGTAACAAAATATTACTTGCAACAATTTCTGATAAATTACAAGACGGATCAATGCAGCCAATATGCTTTTTTTCTGCATTCTCTTCACCGAATAGCATGTTGTGTTGCGTAATTAATAATCTAATACTCATTCTGTTGGTATAGAAGCGATCTACAATATAAGGATATTATGGAAATTTACTATTAAAGCTCGTAAGTACAAGGAGACGACAAAACAATACAAAAAAATGATCAGAGTATAATAAACTTACCTAAAAAATATTGTAAACGATGTTGATCTAAATTATAGTCTTTCTTAGCAAGCTTCAATTCTATAATGCCCTAAAGTAAGCGATTGTTATACATTTCCTTAATGCAGTAAACTGTAACCGTCATAGTAAAAATCAATTAAGAAAAAAATTAGATATATGTTTACAGTATACGTAGAGATATTTACCTGCGCCATTGTTTCTACTACGCTATTATGGCGCTGTCTGATGTTTGCTACCAAATTCGTAAAATTCTTAGCAGTCACTTCACAGGATTTACCTTTGTGCTGGTCTCTAAAATCGATTAACTCGATTAAACTAGTTGCGTACCTATAAAAAATAACATGTACTCATCATTGATACCACACACAAGGATTACATTCTGCATATCAGCTAATTCTGTACGAGTAGGTATCATATTGAACCCTACTGTAGCTATAGTTAAGTTGATTAAGTTGCTTAACAAGTAAAACCTCAACAATTCTAAATCACGTGAAACAATGATTGAAACTTTTTTTATTTAATTACCAATTATCAACTCTTTGCACCGACGGCATATCTAATAATCCAACAGGCAAATAACGCAATTCCTTCATAATATGCGCCAACCTTATAGGGAGTTCGGAACTCAAGAACTTATATGAATTAAGGATTGAGCCATGACGACCTAATTCGTTTATGTTATATTTAAATTTGATTAATATAAAATATAAAAGTAGTAAATTTAATTACTTGATGAATAATTCCATTCCATTAAAGCCGTAGGATGAAAGTGTTACGATCCAAATATTACACAGGCTTCAAATTGAAATGTTAAAATAAATACACTACAACGCAAGGACGTTTTTAGCAAATAAGTTTTCATACATGGATGATGCCAAGTTACCGTTCCAATTGCATTAGAACCTATTTTTACTGTAATGAAAGGGATAGTGATCTCTTTTGGCTAGCGATATTGTTACTGAATGATTATAATTATCGGAAAAAGTGACTGACAACCTATTTTGCGTAATGGCAAGTCAACATTCAACTTATGCTGACTATAGCTATTCGAAAATGTGAATTAACTATCTTATACAGAAATGAGTCTAATCCTTTTCATCTTCATTCAATATTGTTTTATTTTTATTTACAGTTAGTAAAAATGGCCTGCAAGCTATTTTACATACTACAATGACAAACCAATACTTAAATTGTGACAGCTATCGTGTGCAGCGATTTGATTAATCCTTTTTCGTCTCCTCAATTACTTTTAAATCCCATTTTAGCGTATTTGGATTGAATAATTTGATATGGCTGAAGATATTCCATGTCATGCGTGAATATACAGTACACTAATGTGTACATACAATACGGTATACAAATGCGACTACAACATGAGAAGCGACTATGGTGTCTGATCAAATACAACGCTATCATAGAGTAATTCATCGATGTGATTATACAGTAACTATAATTCTCGACTGTATTCATAGCTTGTAACCGCATGTAACAAAATAAAGTAAATTTATCAATGAAATAGAAATAAATAAAGGAAAGTAAAACGGAAGCTGCGGTTGTTGAGAAAAATTAACTGTACAGTCAAGTAGGAAATCATTTTCAGCACTTGCTGTAACCCCTATAGGCTGAATTATGATTCTTGTATGCATGCTAAAATTATTCATTTAGATTACTCTCGCGATCAAAGTAAAGACTATGATTAAGTTAAGAGTGCTATCGAAAATTGAATTTTCTCTCCATTTGGAAAATATCAATTGATTACTTGGAGGTTAAATTTATGACATCTTCAATTAGCGATATTGTGGATCTAGTAAATAACAAATCCATTGAATTCAATAATATAGTGTTTGAAAATAAGGATAGTTGTATCTGCGATCTACCGATGTACTGATAGAATTATTTGTTTACATTGGGCAAAACTATTTTTGATAGAACCATTTAATCAACGGTCAATAATTAAATAACAAATATCGTCGTTAGACAACAAAGTAGTATTCACTAATTTATGGTTATAATTACAGTTATTCTAAGTGGATGTCAGTCATGAATTGTAAGGGATAATGCTATACATCTACAGCAATTTACCAATGGTAGTGATTCTAAATAAAACCTACTCTCGGGTGCCATATACAAAAACAATTTTTCAATTGATGAGGCGTGCTTTTACGTCATCAAGGATAAGATAATTATCGTAAATTAAAAAAAATGAAAGTTTTAGGACATCCTATTCATCACGTCAACCTGTTACCAATATTTTTAGTGATTATTTCATTTAATAATGATGAATCGATGGATATTGATTTTATGGGTTGAAATTTAGCGTTAAGATACTATAGAATCCGACAATAACATGGCGAGAATAGGTGCAAAAATTACTACAAGTTGACAATGCGGTGTGCTGCTCCACAATACAATATACTGTACTATGGTTGCAAAAGAATTGACATCGCCATTGATTTCCAATACTACAATGCGATATGACAAACCAAATGAATCAACGACGCCCATGGACCATAGTTGTAGTCAAACAGGAATGATATATTGATTATTAGACTTTATTGATAATTGCACTATATCTATTGCTAAAAATTGCAGAGTAGTGTGGAATCAAATCTGTGCAACGGTTGGAAAGACTATCGTTCGTGCTTATGCCTAGCAAGCTTGAGCCTGTCTGTTGATAGTTGATTCTGATTGATGAATTAATTACCTAATCGATATAGGTGATGTTACGGATTTACTAGTCATCAGTCAATGTAATTGGTGGCAATATTGTTGGCCTTTCCCGGCATGTATACTGCACAATGTATATGGTAGAGTACTGTCGCTATTCAACAGTGCATCATCAGATTATTGACTTTTTACTCAATGCCAATCAATCTTATTCATTTCATTTTTATTCGATTTGATTCTTTGACTCAGTGAGGATATATATTTAATCCTGTAGTGATAATTTGAGAGAAATAATAAGGCAACGCTAAGCCTATTGTAGAATAAATAAATATGTGACTGTCGTAGTATCCAGTATGATGGACTACCTGTATTGACCTAGGCTGTAAAATATTGTTTGGGTTGTGATGCTAATATCATCTTCCAGTAGTGTAGATGCTTTGTCAATGCTCTATTACTAGTATACGCATGTAATGAGGATCAAGTCCATCATCATGACAGTATTTCAAATAGATTGCTATCAACTTACCAAAATCCATCAGTTGTTTAATGGAAAGCGACAACGGTGTATACTGACTGTAGCGATTGATGTATTTAATGACATCAGCGCTTCGTTGACGAATTTGAGCAGCCATCAATGTATAAATTGAGCGTCCTATCAATGAATTGGAATTGGAAGCCGATGCAGTTCCACTTGAAATGGATTCAACTGGAGCTGTCAGTGTGGAAAATGATGATGCAATTAGTAACAATTTTGTTTTCACGTCTACAACAACAACAATATTCAAGCTTGACTACTGCTGACACATACATCACTGTAGTAGAGTCGAATTCAAGTTTGCACGAAAGAGTTAACAAGGTTATGCCAGGGATTGTCGAATCATCGACGATGCGCGGAATAATCAATACCGCAATCGCAACCTACTTGTACGTAAAAGCTTCTTTTCCACTACCTTACATCGGGGGCAAGAAGGAAGAACAAGAGAGGAGAACGATGACAGTAGGCAAGGCAATAGCGCAAGCCTAGACACTACTCACTATACTTACACCTGTCGAAGGTTTGGTTCTATAGTGCTGCATACTCGAACGTGCTCTGTCCTAGTCGTTAGTCGTTCTGAATGACTAAACCCCGTCATGGAAGTAGAATTCCGAAATCTGTCCGTCTGGTAAGGTCACCCACAAAAGGTCAAAACTCGATGCTGGTTTTAGGTGTGGCGCTACCGTATCGTACAATGTACAATCCACAGTGATCTGCAGTTGTACTGTACAAGTCCTTGGCCATTTGCAGACATTGTCAGATAAAAGATAGTTTTCCTCAAGATGTTGAAGTGAAGCTTGATAAAAATGTAGATGAGATGATTGCAGGCAATAATTTTTAATTTTAAAGATGGTGAAATTCCTTTGATAAAGGGATCTACTACAAGTGCGAAAGTTTTAGGAGTTCACAATGTTCTACTGTACTGTACGTCTGTACTGTACTGGACACTGGACAGTATACAGTACAGTAATCTCCTTATTTGTACAGTCTGTACAGTACAGTACAGTACTAAGATAAATTGACCTCTACTGTACAATGTACAGTACAGTACTGTAGGTCTACAGTACAGTACTGTACTGTACATGTACAAACTATAACTACAGTACAGTATACTGTACTGTACTGTACAGTACAGTATAGTTATAGTTTTTAGACAGTACTAAAAGGTTTCGTCTCTCCTTACAAGTTACTCAATAGCTGCTCCCTTGATTGATTGGTTTTATACTGTGCACTTTTCGTGCTATACAAAGTAGAATAACCAGAAAACGAGTACACCTGCACACCTTGATTGCACTAAATATAGATCATGGCTACGACGAAAATCGTTCAGATGTACGTGCTCACGTTGGACGTCAACGCTACTGGTAATTTCTAGTCCAGTAGTCCAAATCATTGTATTGTACGTATTGCGTCATGATTGGACTGGACTGGACTCTGATTGTACTGCGGCATTGAACGTCAATTGAATGTCTGCCAATCGCCTTTCTGGCCGGCTTATCATTGATGGGCAAACCTCCAACACACCACCCTGGTCTCACCCTCGTTTTTGTGACGTACATGGAAGGGTCACTGGAGAGATAAAAGGTTCTTTTCTTTTATCTTTGCAAACAATAACCATGGTTGACATTGCGCAAGTGCACTATAGTACGCAAGTTCAGTTCCAAATGGACCAGAAGTTTCTAGACCACGTGATGGCCACCAACTTTATAAATACTGGTGTGGGCGCTGTACAATTCATTCTTTATTGCCATCGCGCATGTGAAGTAGATCCATCGTCAAAGCAAGTCTATACTGAATACACGAATAGGAAAACACCCGCAATCAACCACCTCAAGGCTCAAGTAGTGCAATATTACAGACATACAGACGTAAGTTTATCATTCAAGGATAAGCTGGAAATAGTAATTGCAAATCAATCATCAGCAAATTTGCCCAAAAACATCCACTCCAATCGACTACTGGTACTTTCAAGCCTTCATTGAAGCTTACCATTGCTAATCCGTGACGAGTAGTGACTTCAGATAGTTGAAATTGGATAGGAAATTGCTCCAATCTTTTACCGTACTAATTATTCATTAGTACAACACCCACCAGTACACCTACCATGGCTCAACAAGCGTTCAAAGTGGCTTCTCAAGAAGTTACTACCTATATTAATCGCTACTGGAAATATTCACCTTCGCCTTTATCCATTCGCCAATTGATGGATTTCGGTAAGTTCAATATCTTCGTCTAGCATGATTCAATTTGAAATAACTTCAGCTCTATACTATGCAGAGATCTCATCTTCAGTCTTGACTAAACATGCTACAGCGATACATGTAGTCATGCTTTGCAAGTCGTAATTCGTAGTCAGCCAGTTATTTCACTAGGCATCCTTCTGTACACTACAAATAGAGTTACTTATCCACACCAAGTATACCCGTTCAGCCTGCTAGCAACATCAATAGCAACGATTTTAGCTTAGGAACGTCTTGCTCGATACATATCATCTTACAGATCGGCATCCATCACTTAAACTACAGTACTGTACCTTACATTATTAATTATTGCCAATGAATAGTAGTTACTTCTCCAATGTCAAAGTACTTTACATCAATATTCTTGCCAATCAATAAAAAGTTATTCTGTAAGATCGAAAAGGATTGCTTATTTTGCAATTGTTTTACAGAAGTGGACAGTGAGTTGAGGAAAGAATTTTACTCAAATCCGCCTACAAGTAGTTAGACTCCTGCACAACGCCTATTATCAGGTGGTTATGCCTGTCGTTTTTACATCTACAGTATATTAAATTAGCGGATAGAATTTCCAACCGATCGATGAAATGATTTCAAACGGTCAGCCCAATAGCATTTACGGTAGTAAAATATCCAGTATTAATTAAAGTATTCGCAAAGCGTAACGTACGGTAGGTTTGGCCACTAGCGTTCTCACCCAATAACTTCAAAATTACCTGTAAAATATTTTTATTCCTTTGCTTTATTTTGGATCGTAATACGTTAAATCACCACAGTCGTTATGTTAATTAGGTTGGCTCAATTATATCAGCCGATGGTTGCCCTTTACTTAAAATCTAGAACGGTATAAGTAAAAGAATTTTTTTTTTCCTATACTTTGATTAAATATTTAAAATTAGTCATCCAATAGATACGATAGAGGTGAATTTAGCGTACGAGAAGAAGTTTACATAAAAATAGATAAATAAATAAATTTGTTACCGTGTAATTCTGTACAGTGTGCAAAGGCAAATATCGAAAAGGCTCTACGCACAATTCGGTTGAAGATCGACACGTTAATGCATTGCCTATTTTAACTCACCACTATGGATACTATACGTGTACTGCATCTTGAATAGTTTAAAGGCTATTTTTCGATCAAAATGCCCATAAAAAACTATCGGTCGCTATACGCGTAGCGTATCGCCCTTATCATCAATTAATCACCCTCGTATCGCTAATTTATTAAACACATCGACGTCAAACAACGTGTCTTGAGATTAACATCATTTTTTCCATTCGCTGAAAAGTTATTTTATCCCTTAGAAACACACTGAGTTATTATTTCAAAATTTGAAAGATGAATGCAACGTTGCGTACAACTTACAATACTGTATAGCTATAATACTGTAGTAAGGTAAACTAGCTGGTCGCAAGATTTTTATTTTGCTATACAGGAAACTGTAAAATACGCAATTACCCACCTTTATTACTGTCCATACTACAATATCGTCGCTTGCATAACACTAATGGCACATATGAGTATAATTGAACGATAAATATATTCTTTCTCATCGATCGCAAAAAATAGTCCATCCCTCGCTCGTTAAACTTCGTGTACTTGTACTTTTTTACTTTACTATGTTACTGTCACCGCACAATGAGCATATTTATTAGTATTAATATCAAATATATACGTATTGTATAGTTTGTAGACTAAACTTGAATGACTTCGTGTGAACCTGTTCTTACAGAAGGACTAATTTTGTTATTTATTATGATGATGAAAGGTCGAACGGCCACAAGTCAGGATTCCTATCGATATTTAAGATGTGAGCTGCCTATTAGGCTTGCACACATTATGAAGGAGCTTCACCACTTGCCCAATATACTTATGGAAATGCCTTCGGTTCAAACTTTAAACGGCTGGTAAGTACTGCCATACGAGTATATTTTTTGTAGTCATCTACTGTGCCTAGGATAAGGTTGTACACAACTTTTAGTCTTCTGCACCTCTTGTACTATAAAAACCACACAATTTTAGAACGATTATCATAACAGTACAGCTTCCTACTTCAGTTACATCACATATTGCAACAAGCTTAATTCTAATCCTTTCCGATAAATTACCTATATACAGTAGTATTTAAACTGACCTTTCCACTTGGTTCACATAATCACGTTGCAATTTTGATTTCCAAATTATTTCATGTTCGTCTTCCATTGTTACAAGTTATTAATAGTTGCTGCAATTTGTGATCAATTAGGTATTCTCAAAGCTTATCGGAACTAATTGAATTTCGAGAGAAAAACGCAGATAATGACAGCGACTGTATGGTAGATAAGTTTACTGATTTAATCCATAACATCAATCAACGCCATAGCACTGTTATAGAAACCATGGCCAAAGTATGTACAAGTAGCCTACAGCTTTTATCAACGTCGATTCAAAATATTTTAAAAATTGACAGTAAATAAATTTAAATGATTGCTTACCCACATTGATTTACTTTGTACTATACGTATAGGGTATTATGGAATTGAAGACAGTTGTAAAGAATCATAGTTTGGATCACTCGTCGTTACAATATTTCTTGGGTATTGCTTAAATACACTGCTATAACATCTGAAACGAATTGCTATCCAATTAATTTTGAACTGATAATGTCATGTTACAGATCGATTCTATATTAATCGTACAAGTATGAGACTGTTAATTACGCAACATTTAACGCTGTTCGGAGATGAAGAGCCCTTTAAAAGGCACATTGGATGCATTAATCCCAACTGCAGTGTAATGAAAATAGTTGAAAGTATGTCCATAGACTGACTATTCTATTTTTAAACTTTCCAATACTTTAAAGTCAGGACCAGGAATTAATGTTATAACTTTCAATAGGTGCTGCTGAAGATGCGAGCTCATTATGCGATCAATATTATATGGCTGCTCCTAAAGTCGAAATTGAAGAACATAATGGTATTGATATCCGTATTTTATTTCTTTACTATTTAACTGATAGTGTAGTACAAATGAATTAAGTTAATGCTTTCTTTAATAGCTGCTGGGAACTTATCACCTGTAACCATATGCTATATACCATCTCAACTACATTATATGGTTTTCGAGTTATTAAAGGTATGATATCATACGAGATAATAAAATTTTCTTATTATTCTCGTAGTGAAGAACAATTCTTATTTTTGATTTCTCTTTGCAGAATTCGATGAGAGCAACGGTTGAAAAACATATTGAGGGTTATTCTGAATTGCCTCCGATTAAAGTTATTATTACCGCAGGAAAAGAAGATATAGTGATTAGAGTAAGTAAAATTAGAAAACTAACTGTTTGCAGCGTTTTTATTCTTGCATTTGTGATGATAGCTATTGGCATGCACATATTTCATCTGTAAAATTTCATTCTTTTAGGTTGTTGACAGAGGTGGTGGCGTTCCATTAAATAAATTAGATGTTGTATTTAGTTATATGTATTCCACGGCTCCAGATCCACAGGTAATTAACTGTTCATGAATATTTTCTTTATTCGAAGCTGTTATAGTCGAACCTTATAATGTTGGTATTAAAATCTTAGAATAGCGGTAAACTGATTGTATATTTATATTTATATTTATGCCCAATACAGCAATCATTGTTTGATGCCGAACGCAGTGAATCTATTTCTCCTATGGTAACTAAAAATTGTGTAAATTCTTTGTAAATGAGACTGGAATCGTTGAAGATGATGTAAATTTATAATTTTTAATTGATTATTTATCTAAAGGCGGGTTATGGTTATGGACTGCCATTATCACGGCTTTATGCTAGGTATTTAAACGGTGATTTAAAACTATCTCCTTTAGAAGGTTATGGGATGGATGCTTATATATACTTAAAGGTGAGTATAATACGATATTTAGTGTAAGCTTTAGAATATTACTTGGCTAATGTCTTAAAAAAAGAAAGCTAATTTTAAAGTAAACTGCGGATAGATAATCAACTGTCTATATTCATCATATCCGACACTGCAGTCTAGTCTTTATACGTATATTTCAATACTTCATAGATTTCTACGGTAGCGTACATTCTAACATAATCTTTTAAAAATTGTGTAGCGATTTTCAGTCAATGCAAATGAAGTCATTCCCGTATTCAGTGAAGCCGCAACGCAACGGTATAAATTTGGTAATTTAAGTGGCGATTGGACATGCCCACAGTAATAATGCTACCTCGTCTCCGCGTGGTTTACAAAAACGAAAGTGCTTATTATGGGTTTCGGCACAATCTTTTAATATAGATTTCGTTTCATGTACTAAAGCTGTAGATTACAACTGTTCTGTACACGAACTGATTATTGCTGTAAAATTCTTATGGAACTGCATATACCTTGTGCTAATTTAACTAGAAATTGAGATCTATAGTTTTCGCACTGAATATATTTTAAGCTTGACTGATAAAATTTTCTATAAAAAAAATGTATGTTATCGTCCGAATGAATGAATGATAGAAATTGATTTTATATCGATATGACTGCTTTTAAGTGTAATCTCTAATAAGTAATTGAATGAATATACTCGCAATAGAAGAAAATTGTTATTGTATATTAATATATATATATATATATCCTTAAATTAATGGATATTTACAAGAACTCATATTGCTTGTATCTCTAAATTTCGTGTGACGGAAATGATATGGTACACGCGTATACCTATGTTACTCTGTTTAGTTAGTATAGTCTCTTAAATCATGAACCATATGCTTTTGCGGTATAAACGAATGTTTTATATGAACAAAATAAGGAATATTATATACAGTTGTATACTATGCCTATCTCGCAATGTACATGTAAGATCTGAACTTGATCTTCTCTGCAATTATAATTATATTTCATTACTGTACGAAACGCGGAGCGTACACAGTAAGAACTAAGTATATATTGGTACTTGCTGTTAATACAGCTGTTTAAATAAATTATTTATTAAAAGCCATTCTCGTTAATTATAGGAAACACGAAGCGCATCAGGTGTACAGTAATCGTAACTTTGTTATTTTTTAAATACCGTCGTAGGCTGCTCTGAAAATCATTCTACATTTACCATCAGTAGCACTCCTACTCGAATATTGATCAAGAATGCACATTATAAGACGTATTGCACATTTTACATACCTTTTACAAAGCTCGAATGTACAGTATCTTAGGTAAAAGTCTTTGATATTTATAAATCTGGTATGCAGATCGAACGGACTCCATTCAAATACCCACAGCCTATTAGTAGTTTATACGCGTACTGTACTCATATATGAATGCGCAAGTCTTTAATGTTTACTGCATACTCCGTGAGCCATGTATGAAAATCTAGCCTATGCAATCTTAAAAAGGGCCATATTGATGGTACGTTAAGTAGAAGTTTTGACATGGATAGGTACGGTATAAAAATTAAATTGATTCAATTGAAAGAGAGAAGCTTTAGGTAACTTCTTCGCCATAGTAAATTTTGACTGATATACGGACATGCGCAATTGAAATAAATCTTAGATCTAACCAGCGGCATAAACGCATAGCTCATCCCTTAAAACACTCGCAAAATTAGAGAAGTGTTTTCGAGCTAGGAATCCTAATCTGTGCTAGATAGTATCCTCTAATCTCTCCAGTTGGTAATTGGAGCTAGTAGGGACGCCTGCGAATAGACCTTGTACGATTTCTCTGTACTTTATTTAATTGTTGTACTGGACTGTATCCAAGTCGATGCTAGGCTAACAAAACTATTGAAATTGATGTTGAATCGCTAGCGATATCAGTTCTAGGTCGAATTGTTGCAAGGTAGTTATAATAATTGGAAAGAAGGAAATCATGAACGTAATGCAGCAAGGAATTCGTGCCTCGATAACACAGTTGATTGATCTGACATGTTGGAACAAATGGAATTACCAAGGTAGGCGAGCTATCTTGTCTGCTCGATTCTATGCCAGAGGAAGAAAATCATCCTCCAGTCGTTGGCTTCGTCGACAACGTGACGATCCCTACGTTAAAAAGGCAATGGAACTGGGTTACCGATCTCGCAGCGCTTTTAAATTATTAGAAATGGACAAGAAATTTAAAATATTTAAAAAAGGCGATATCGTGATTGATATTGGAGCTAGCCCTGGATCATGGACTCAAGTTGCTTTAGATAAAACTGGAAAGAGTAAGTGTGATAATACCTCACTGAGCTTTCGTTATTCATCCTCTCTTCTATGCGTAGAATTAGTAAGTTCAAATGTCCACAGATACATACCAATACTGATATAGAATAAAAATAGACTTTGTAAAATTATATCTACCGTTAGTAGTATTTATTTTACCTCTGATATACTGTACTCTGATAGCACCTTGGTGCTCTTTGCATATGATAGTATAGTACCAATAAGTTGCTGTACAAACTTATGAAATATGACTCTAAGGTTGTGGCATAGAATAAATAAATTTTCATTATTCATGTACTCATATACATGTAGAACTGGTGATGCAGAATCAAAATCTTCGCAGAAGTACACCAACGCTGATATGCAGTAGAATAAAAAATAGACTTGTTAAAGTTAAAGCTATGTATACAGCTAGTAGTCGTCTCTAATAAACATCTTGGTGTTCTTTGTATATGATGCTACCTGTAGACCATAAATCATGATACTAACCATTGCCATATAATAATTTGACTCAGCACTCTGAGTGATACAGTGTTAAAAATCTTCGTAGACGTACAGCACGCCAGCACCGATGTAGAATAGACTTTGCAAAGTTATATACTGTACATAGCTAATATTCGTCTCTAATAGCCATCTTACTGCTCTTCATGTATGCATCCATTATCGATAAGCTATAAATTATTATACTAATCATTGGCATACAACTTATTACAGGGGGTCTTGTCATGGCAGTAGATATACGTGGCATGAAATCAGTTGGTGAAGCCATGATTTTCGATCATATGGACTTTGGCGTACCTAGCACGCATACCTTCATCCAAAACATGCTCGTAAACTCAAAAGCAGATGTAATCATGAGCGACATGTCACCTAATGTGGCAGGATCACCTAAATTCGATCATCAAGCAATTATGACGCAGGCTCTATGTGCATTAAAATTTACATTTGCTAACTTAGTTTATAATGGAACCTTTATATGCAAAATGTTCCATGGTTCTGATGAAGGACTATTTAAAGATATGCTAAAACAGAATTATCACAGAATTAACGAATTCAAACCTGCAGCTAGTCGCTCTGAATCGAATGAATTCTATTACATATGTCGTCATCGTAAATATTATAGAAAACCCTCGAAGGAAGAACGAGAAAATGCTGATTTAATTTGGCAATATCCAATATGAATTGAACACAAAATGTCAATTTCGCTTTGATATTGTCACACTGAAAACACTGAAGCTGCATAACACCTTGCTATTGACTAAAATTCTTAATTTTTAGTTAAGGCTCTCCGAGACCCTATTGATGAAGCTACTTTATTCTACTGTATTAATATTCATATAAGAAGGATATTCGAGAAAAATTAATGTATGTATAATTTTGGATCTTCTAACATGGATAATGCAGACATTAAGTAGTTTACTATTTTTATTACTTATAACAGTTCGGATAAGTCACGATTGAAACCGAGAGTTGTTTTATACGTAATGCATATTGATAAATTTTCCTGGTCATTTTTATTTTAAAGATGCTTTAATATCCGTCGTAACTGTAATATCCTGGCAATCCAATCTGATTAATGAATTAATCACGGAGATACACAGTAGAGTCCCTACAAATAGGTTAAACTGTACCTTGCAAGTCCGTGTTGCTTTCGTATTGTAAAATTATATAGAATAAGAGCAATTTATCTGAACCAAAAATAAAGTTCTGTTTATGAATTAATAAATTATAATTCGTACGTGATTTTTAGTACTGCATTAACATTCGAAGAGTCGAAATTAAAGATTTACTGAACCAAGTGCTTGTAATTAGAATCGAGAGATAGTAAATTGCCTTATTTCGTTCTCCTATACTACATTTGTCAGTTACAACAATTCTAGAATATCATCATCATCCAGTGTTGCACATGATTTTTACTGTTTCCTGGATTGGCAAAAGCAACATCAGAATAACTAAGAAGCAATAACCTTACCACATGCTCATAGATTGCATTTTTTAGGCATGATCCGTTGTTACATATGATTTCGCTTTCATCGGATATAGAAAAGTTACACAGCGATTTGTTGCCCTTTTTTTTAAGTAACCTATACTCTTTTAGACTGCTTTGTTATTTAAAGATTATTTCTGACGATGAACCATTTTTATTATATCTGCTAGAGTCATTCAAGAAAACTTAATGCTACGTATTATACCACACCGTATATATACAAGTATAAAGCAATCAATCACTAATAATATTATTATTATTACATAATTACAGTTGTAAGTCATTGAATGTATCATCGCAGCACTAGCTCTGCAAATTACACATTTTGCGCAATAAAGACACCTTACCACAATAATAGCAAGCGGATCTTAACTTTTACGAGTAGAGCAGTAACAGTATCCGCTGATGAACAATAACGATGCATGTAATATATGCATTAATTAAGTAATATTACGCGTTATACTCTTCATTCAGGCTGTAATGCAATATATCGGCTAATGTACTTCCAGAAATCACAAGTAGCCAAGAAAGATTATAACTTGACATCGCTCAATAGCTCATGATTGTAATATGACAGTACCATTTCTTGTTTAGTTTTAGGCGGATGTCAGATCATGAAATTATCATGTACTGCATAATAAAATTGTATGACATGCTCTTAAGTTAGACCGTAACTTATCCATGAACAAAATCCATGAGTGGGATATATTCTGATAACCTCGAAAAATATAAAAGATAAGCGTATTCCCTCTCCTTCCCCTTATTAAACTTATCCCATGAAATACCTATACGTAAATATGTAAAGCTGTTACTCCGCAACAGCAGAAAACCTGAATGATTGATCGAAAGTATACGAGTAACTACTATAATGATACCTTTTAAGCACTTATTCAATAAGCCTGTTATTAATGGATATTATAATATGAGAGTAATGTAATCATTGAAATTAAAGAAGAAGGACGTACATACACGTATGATTGCATATTGGGACGGAATCTAGTTATTCGAGTTATCTATTATTAATTATTCGCGAAGTGATAATTATAATTACAACAACCTTAGAAGACCGTCCGCCTTTACCATCGTCAAGCTCCTTATTAAAATCACATACTCCAGAGCACCTGCAATCTGGATATTGAGAATTGAATAGCAGAATAAAAAATAAAACTATTCCTATCCTGATCAGGAATATATTACTGTGTCAACATAACACTATAGCCGATAAGAGCCACGTCCATCACAACATGAATTTCACTGAAAATCACTGACTATGTTCCTATACCATTTACATGTATATTTCTATTTTGATCTAAATATCAGTTAGTAACAATTTTGCTGTCTGTGTAATTAAGATACAGTATTAATACTCTTAGTAGAAAATCGCTGCTAATTGTAATTAATACGTATTTATGTCAATAACATCCTATGATCCACCGTTACCATAGGATTACAATATGGCTATGATACATCTACAGCATATTATTTCACCATTTATTATAAATATTTATTAGGCTTAATTATACAGTAGTATACTTGTTGAGAAGATGCTATTAAAAATTGTTGCAACATTAAAGTTGGCATTAATTAATATCTCATCTTCAATCGTTTCTTATTGGTAATCAACCATGAAATCATAGCGAATGAATCATAGATGTATCATATACAGTCGGGTATTCCAAAAGGGGATATGCGACATACGCTCAAATATCCATAATAGAAAATGTGCTATACCATATTGCATCAAAACACCATATGTCATACACATGCAGCAATCATGTGATAAGAAATCAATATTATCGATTAAATTTTGTATTAAATACTATCTTACTCCATTCATAGACACTTACAATACTGACATTTTCATCTTAGAATAGTTATACCCATTCTGTCGAGAATTAGTCCAATCCGTTTCTGTCGATAAAGAAGCTCAAAATTACAAAATGGGTAGCCTATTCCGTTCAGAAGCAATGACATTATGTCAGCTTTTCCTACAATCTGAAGCAGCTTATGCCTGTGTTAGCGAATTGGGTGAATTGGTAAGAATTAGTTTAGATCACATAGATTTAACAACCTGCCAAATGAAGGCAAACCTTTGATAGCAATTACTGTAAATATTTTCAGACATATGACTATGCTGATCTTAGTAGAAGTGGTACATCAACTTGATCTTCTTGCAATAAAATCCTCTGTTAATTATAATTGAAATTAATCCTTACTGACGTTATAACCATGTCTTTCCATATCTAAAAATATTAATTATATAATAAATGTTTCATCGTATTTTAAAGTAAAAACCAATTTTTAGTACACCTCTTACAGCACTCTACAGTATAGTTAAACTAAAGGTGCCAAGGACATATGGCATATAATTTTTTACTAAAATGAAGTTTAAATGGATCGTTTTTCTTGGATTTATTTAGGGTCTTGTCCAATTTCGCGATGTAAGTTAGCCATTAGCAGACAAGACAAATTTACAATGGAATCTTATCTAATCTAATTCTATTTAAGATAAAATCATACTACAGCCTTTGATCTAATATGACTCTCCTTACATTAGCTCAATCCTGATGTCAATATCTTTCAACGTAAATTTGTCAATGAAGTACGAAGATGTGAAGAAATGGAGAGAAAATTACGTATGTCTATTGTAGTTATAAAATAAGAAAGAAATGATCTGCAGTTAATATACCTTGCAAGAGTACTTTAGGTTATAGTCGTTATTGTACAGTATTTATAATTTTTAGTTTAGGAAATTATTTATATGATACAAGTAGATCTAACTGATCTATGCAAATTTTATAGGTTTCGTATACAAAGAAATTGAGCGTGCATCTATTCCAATGGTTGACACCGGGGATATTCCTGATGCTCCACCACCACGCGAAATGATCGACTTAGAAGTAATCCCTATTTAAGTTTTGACTTAAATTTATAAGAAATTATTAATCAGTGATTGAATAATGTTGAAATTTTCGTTACCAGTAAAGAATTTAGTCTTATTATTTACTTGCTACTCGATGCAAGAAGAAAATGAAGATAAATCTACTTTACTTGCGATAAAGCGGCTTATCATTTCAATCTACAGCTAATAATTGTAACTTATATTATGTATTGATAAAATTGTAATCCTCTTGACATTTAGTCAACATTCGAACAACTGGAAAATGAAATGAAAGAAATCAATTCCAATCAGGAAGCACTTAACAAGAATTTCCTTGAATTGACTGAATTAAAGTTCATCTTGCGAAAGACGCAAACATTTTTCGACGAGGTTAGACATACCTGAAAATAACTACTTCATAAACGAGATATTTACTTAGGAAATTTTGAATACTTATACTATGCTAAGTTTTATTTTTTAAAATTACGACTATAATACTCAAATTATGGTACAAACATATACTATGTAGGTCGAAAATAATCAGATCACTGCTGATCAGCCCAATAATGATGACCAGCAAGCTTTACTAGCTGAAGAAGGTAAAACTATTCAAGCCGCCAAAAGACTCTCGTAAGTAATCATTACAATGATTGCAATAATACTTGCTACCTTTTAAAGTTTGTTTGTTTCCAATCCTTGGTTAATAAACTAAAATACCTGTCTGTTATTATACAAGTTATTGATCTCAGACTCTGTTTACAAATTATAGATTCGTGACAGGTGTAATCCAACGAGAGTCCTTACCAGGCTTTGAACGCCTGTTATGGCGAGCTTGCCGCGGTAATGTCTTTTTAAGAACTGCTGAAATTGAAACACCTCTTGAAGATCCCCGCACTGTAAGTCCACTAAATATACTATCTAGACTAGAGTGATCGTTATATTCCAGTGATATCGTTAGAGTTAAGGACGAAGACCTACATGATGAAAATTGAAACCATTTCGCAATTACTGACAATTCATCCTTACTGAATTGCTATTAGGGTGATTCTATCATCAAATGCGTCTTCATCATTTTCTTCCAAGGTGAACAATTAAGACTGCGAATCAAGAAAATCTGTGAAGGGTACGTTTTAAATTAGTATATTGTAGATTGCTATCGGTTTTTAAGAAAAAGAAGAAACTTTACTTATTTAATACCTTACTCATATTACTTTGTAGTTTCAAGGCAACTTTATATCCTTGTCCAGAAAATGCTGCTGAAAGGCGTGAAATGGCTATTGGTGTTATGACAAGGATTGAAGATTTACAAGTGGTAATTTATGTTCGATAGTTACAAATTTCTCCGAATTATACAGTTATAATTTCAATTTTTATAAGCTCTTATAAAATTTTATATTATAGGTCTTGAATCAAACTAAAGAACATCGTAATACCGTGTTAGGAGCTGCGGCAAAGAATATTAATCCATGGATCATTAAAGTAGGATTTTGAGCCTTAAGATGATAGCTTGTTAGAGATATACTTTTGATAATGTGTCTAAAATTCTTCTAACATTACTTATTATAGGTGAAGAAGATCAAGGGAATCTATCATGCATTGAACATGTTTAACTTGGATGTTACTCATAAGTGTTTGATCGCTGAATGCTGGTGTGCAGTTGACGACTTGGATCGTATACATCAAGCACTTAAGAGAGGATCAGTAAGAGCTAATTTTAGTTATGCTTATAGGGAAGAAATCGATGATAATATGTTGTTATTGATCCATAGTTTTAATATATAGCTAAGAAGAATAACTGAGATTTTGAAGTACTATAGTATTTATGATAATTTTTTAATTACAGTGTAGTAATATGGAATAATTTAGCTAAAATTTAACGATATTAAATGTTATTGATAATCCTACCATTTGAAATTTTAACTGAAATTATTAATACTAAAAAAGGAAAAGAGTGGCTCGACTGTACCATCCATCTTAAATCGCATGGAAACCAAAGAAAGTCCTCCAACATATAATATTACCAATAAATTTACTAATGGTTTCCAAAATATCGTCGATGCCTACGGTGTTGCAGATTACCAGGAAGTTAATCCAGGTAGGTAAAAAAAAGTAAATCATCAAGTAGACGATCCATAAATGTCTTGTGCATTTTATTGTATCAACTTAGGTTAATAACGTCTAATTGTATTTTCACAGCTCCATTTGCAATTGTTACTTTCCCTTTCCTTTTCGGTGTCATGTTCGGTGATAGTGGTCATGGAACATTAATGTTCTTGTTTGGCCTGTATCTTGTTTTGAAAGAAAAATCTATCGCTAAAATTAAAGGTGGTGAGGTAAATTTCTTAATCCTAAAACAAATCAAACCTTCGTCTTTTTTACTCACAATTTTCTACTTATTTCTAATTAAAGTGTTTCTAACTACCAGTGCATTTAAAATAAGCCGTGATATTAAAATGATTATGTCTAATCATAACCCTACTACCTAAGAAATTTTTCAAATTATAATTATACATTCTCCGCTATGATTATACCATTTAGATGGTAGATACAGTCTTTGGTGGTCGTTACATTATTTTACTTATGGGAATTTGTGCCATCTACACTGGTACAATTTATAACGATTGGTTCTCTCGTTCGTTGAATATTTTCGGTAGTCAATGGTACTTTTCCAATGTGACTTTGAGGTCAGTTATAATTGGATTAGTTTGTGATTTGTAACTGGTTTATTTTCTTATCAATTAAAATTATTTAAAATTATTTAAAATTTCTACTTTATAGCGATGAGTTTGTTCGAACTCATTCCGATATTCAATTGAACCCTAAGACTGCTTTCCATAATCAAACACCTTACCCAGTGGGCTTAGATCCGGTATATTCCAAACTCCTTTCTATACAATCATTTCTACTTCTGAGCAGCGTTTAAATAATTCTATTCATCTCTTGCAAACTAGATCTGGCAGTTAGCAGTTAATAAACTGACCTTTACCAACTCCTTCAAG
This sequence comes from Trichoplax adhaerens, assembly GCF_000150275.1. Taxonomy (NCBI): domain Eukaryota; kingdom Metazoa; phylum Placozoa; class Uniplacotomia; order Trichoplacea; family Trichoplacidae; genus Trichoplax; species Trichoplax adhaerens. The sequence goes on along the minus strand of NW_002060944.1, from coordinate 6,034,351 downwards.
ATGAAAATGTCAGTTATTCTTGGCATATTCCAAATGTCCTTTGGTGTTGTCCTGAGTCTGTTGAACCACCTGTAAGGACGTTATTTATTTTAGTAAATAAAAATTAACTGCAAAACAAGAAAGTATTGTTAATAAATCGATGACTGATTTAAAATATGGCTGTATTCTACAATATTCAGGTACTTTAAAAGAACTGTTAACATCTACTGCGAATTCATTCCTGAGGTATATATAATTATTAAAAATCATGTTACGCCATTATTTAATTTAGTCTCAACTATAAGGAATAGAAATACCGTAAAGTTTCTATTGATATGCGTATACTATGATTGAAATGGAATCTTTAAAGTCGAAATTCTAAATTTACATCTGTTAAGATCGATCGATGTGCAATTGATATTGAATATCTTCTATACTCGGTAATTAAAACCATCATCTTTTAGGTTATTTTCTTGGGATGTATCTTTGGTTATATGATTGGATTAATTTTCTTCAAGTGGTTAGCATTTACCTGCTATAGCGAATTCGTAAGTACAACATAATTATCAAAATTGATATCTAATCAATCATTCAAAAATATTAAACTGCTATAGAAAACGTCTAGTTGAAATTTACTAAAGTGAAAATCATTGTTTTTTCTTTCTCAATTTGATGACCATATAGCAACCAAGTATTTTGTTAGCTATGATCGACATGTTTTTGAATTTTGGTGCAACAATTCCTAAAGATTCACTACTGTATGCAGGACAGGTTAGTTTGCAATTATTACGTATGGCATAATGTCAAATTGATTTCATGTCGTAGTTAATCTAAATGGATTTAAATGCTATAAAGCTGTAATAATTAATAAAGTATAATGCAATTATCGTAGTTTAGCTACTGATTTTGAATTAAGTTCAATAGAGGACTCTATCAATATTTCGAATTTATTTATTGGATGTTAATAATATCTCAATTATAGGGAGTTCTGCAACCCATTTTAGTCGCATTGGCAGTTGTTGCTGTCCCATGGATGTTACTTGTTAAGCCATTGTATTTACGACGAGAACATCAAAAAGCCATGGCGGCTAAGGGTAGCACTGTTCGTTACGACACCACAGTACGTATGATTTGCTAGTGCGATATATTAAATTGTCTAGGAGAAACTTCTTATGCTAACTTAATTTTGTGTCTTTTGCATATCCAGTGTTACAAGCCTAAAATTAAAAAAAATCTTATTATCAATGACAAATTATTATAGTCAGAGACAGCTCCAATTGTAAAATCAGAAGAGCCACCTGAAGGAGTTGAGCATAATGAGCAAAAAGAAGAGCCTGAAGAAGAAGAAGAAGTAATCAATTTAATTAGTATCATTATTACTAGATAAGACTGAACTTTTCAATGTAGCTGCTGCAGCTAAGATCAATCTTTTTGACCTACTTGCCTTTCTTGTAGTTCGACTTTGGAGAAATTTTCGTGCATCAAGCTATTCATACTATTGAATATTGTCTTGGTTGTATTTCAAACACTGCTTCATACCTACGTTTATGGGCTTTAAGTTTAGCTCACGCAGGTATTATTAAATATTCTAATCACACTATTAGCACATACAGTAATGAACACTTTTCATTATAACATGCTATACGTATAATAAATGTGATAGATAGTTTTTGTACAATCAGCGACATCCATGGCATACAATTTATAACTTTGGTAATTTTATTCTTGCTTCCGTTCTCTAGAATTATCGGAAGTACTTTGGGTTATGGTATTAAAGATTGGCTTTTCAACAAATGGCTATGCCGGTTTTGTTGTAACTTGGTTCATGTTTGGTGGTTGGGCAGGTAAAAATTTTCTTAATCCTTGCCTATAATCATGGCGTACTACTAAACATAGAGATAAACTGAGATAACATGTAAATGTTTGATATTTCATTAAAAAAGTAATAGATACTCCCGAATTAATAATGTTTTTTTTTGTAGCTCTAACCATAGCAATATTGTTAATCATGGAAGGCCTTTCCGCTTTCTTGCATGCACTTCGTTTGCATTGGTTAGTAATGGAGTCTACATGACAGGCTTATTTTACTTTTAATAGAGATTCTGCAATAATTTACTATTGCTTTATTCAGTGTAAAAGTTTTCGATAAATACTGTTAGCAATTTTCGTACTTAATTCTTCCTTGGCTCCTTGTCTTAGGGTTGAATTCCAAAATAAGTTTTACGATGGCCAAGGAATGCCATTCCAACCCTTTTCCTTCGTAAGAATCATGAAGGCCGAAGAGGAATAAACTTGAATTTAGTCAAGCATGCAATTTCTGGCAGCATAGAGTTAATAGCATCAAAACTGCGTAGTCATTAACTGTGATGCTAGTGAAATAGTCGTATTTTAATTTATTTTAAAAGGCCATACGTAAATGAGTCAGTAGTGAGTTTACTTAGCTAGCTTAAAGATATAATGTGACTCAGCAGGCTATAGCTATGATTGCTGGATCAAAGATATCGATGTTTGATTTCGTTATAAGCTCTAATATTTGACGAATGAATGCTATCAATTAAAAATACTCGTAATTGCAATAAAGCTTAGCAGTATTGACAATCGCAATTTCATATGGTATATCACTCAAGTGTTGTTCAGAAATTTCTTAAGGTTCTCTTTTAGAATAAAATCATACACAATTAAATTTTAAAATGTGTATCACAGTCGTTAAAAGTTTTTGATGTATAAGATGTACTGGATAGTGCTTGGAAATCGGGTTAAAGACATATCTTCTCATCATAGTCATTGATGAAGAACTGTCATGATGTTAACAGTGACTAACTAGACTCCAATTACAGCGAGCGCATTTTGTACCAGCATTGCTTAAAATGATGTTGGTGCATCTACAGTAAACTGCATTCATTACAACTACGGTACTGTATAGCCAACAAAATTCGAGATGCACTTTGAGGTGTGTAGGCTCCATTTTGGATACGCTTATGAATGTAAATAGCTTAGTCTATGGGTTGTGGGGAGACTTTTACTAAAATTTCATGCTGAATTGAAATTTTGTAAAACACTGGATTTATAGTTCCTATCAAGGACATACCATAAACTACTAGAAACTACTGCAGTAGTAATTTCTAGTGGTCTATAGACATACGTACATACAGTATCAGGGACTACGAAAGATAAAATTCGTATCCCTAACCCTAACTCAAGAAAAAACCATAGTTACCCCTTACGAAGCTCTGAGGTAGCAAAAACTAAGTTAGCACATTTCCAGAGGTAAATGTGCTTAGAAAGTGAGGCGGACAAAGCGATCAGGTAACTTTTTTTGATATGCAACTCATGATACAGTATTTCTTACCGAACGATAACTGATAAATATTTGATAGACCTTATAATTAATTAGTCACAGGTGAATTAGTTTCCAAGCGTTGTAAATAGGCATCGATTCAATTACTGCCAGTAATATGCCTATATAATACATTAAAAATAAAGTCTTATGCTCTGTATCCATTATGTTCAATGGAAGATCATAAGTCAGACTCGACCATTCTTATTTAATCAAGCAACCGCAACGGAAGAAATGATACGACAAAATTTCAAATTCGCTCAGTTTGCTGTCGATATGTAAAGATTTTTATTACAAGTTTAGACTGTAATTACAACAAGTTATCTTGCAGTTAAGCAATACTGCCTGAGTTGGAAGCAATTCTTGGCCATAGATCAGCACATTCTTTAGCAACTGGGCCAGTGATGGCTGAACCTGTTCATGAAATACAAAATGATACCTTAAGAAAGTATAATCCATAATAAACACATATATCGAGTCCGTTCACTTCTTCATAGGAAATTGTAAAGATTAGTAGTGCTTACCTTTCATTTCACCTTTATTATTTACTATCACTCCTGCGTTATCTATAGAATTCGATAGATGTCATAGAATTATAATAAGATCTCAGGAAACATCAATTGGAGTTGCGTATTACCTTCGAAGTATATGAAAACTCCATCCTTTCTTCTATACGGTTTCCGCTGCCGCACAACCACCGCTGGCATTACTAATTTAACATAGCAAGATTAAAGTGGTGAAAAAGAGAACGATCATTCAATCGATCATTCTATTCTATCAATGCTTGCGTACAACATCGTTTTCATCTTGTCACTAACCTTTTTTACGTAATTCAGGCTTTCCCTTTTTGACTGTTGCTAATACAAGATCGCCGATACCTGCTGATGGCATACGATTCAATCTACCTTTGATTCCTTTGACGGAAATGACATACAAATTTTTGGCTCCAGTGTTGTCCGCGCAGTTCATTACTGCACCAACTGGCAGAGCAAGGGAGATACGAAATTTCGAACCGGACGAACCACCCCTACCTATTTAGAGTGAAAATATTGAAAAGATTGAGCATCAACAGTAATAATGTTATCTTACCCAAGATGATTGCAACTTATGTAATAGTGATGCATTGGAGTTTTTATACTTTCAAGTATTGTCGAGATTCATCTACAGTATGAATGAAACGGATATTAGACTAAACTAGGCAGTTCATTGTGGCCTCGCTGCACAAGCTTCCGCACTATCATCATCATTGATTTGTGGGTCTATCTTAACACCAATGCCTAGGCCATGTTTGTCACTATTTTTCACTATTGCATTTTTCTGTCGTATGGTAGTAATTGATCATTTTACGCAAAAATACACCGTACATGTCGAGAATACTGCAATAGAATAGATGAAAATTGCCATCTTGATCGCCTTTTACGCCACGCCATTTGCCATAATCCCATGTACAGCCTACTGTATTGTATTGTATACGGTAAACTATTACTGTCATGGCGTCTGTGAATTCACATGGATAAGACCGAGAAATATACTGGCATTTAAAATGATTTAAATTGACGTAAAAGAATAAATTAAAGAATAGATGATAAAATTAAGTCTTAATATCGCTATCTAATAGGTTAAATGGTTGAAAGGTTTAAGGATGGAGACGATACACGATGAATATAGTTGGATAACTTACCTCTCTTCGACATGTTTGCTTGACCGTGTCTAAAAAATCCAAAGAGGGAAATAGAAAGTCAATGCGCATGCTAACTTGGATTGCTCCTGGCTTGCATCGCTTAGATTACAGATGCCCAGTACGGGCAAATAGAATGTCAATGCGCATGCTAAGTTGGTTTGCTCCTGGCTTGCATCGCTTATACAATATACAGTAGGTTACAGATGCCCTGTTCGGGGAAATAGAATGTCAATGCGCATGCCAAGTTGGTTTGCATCGCTTAGGTTACAGATGCCTGTACGTACGGATATTGGTTGAATGAACCCGCATGAACTTGGATTGCATCATGCTGCATATATGCACATGGTCGTGGTTCGGTTCTGCAGCGACTGGCATAGGAAATACACTAAGTGTACAGTCCTGTACTGTACACTGTGTCAGTCATAACCGTGAACCGAATACGTACGTGACGCAGCCCGAGTGACCGTGCCATAGGGTCACTGACGGTTAGCACTCAGTACAGTTGTATTATTGCCGGTGTACTTGAACTGAAGGGCCAGTGTGAGACTTGTGCGACAACGTTGTGATCGTCATTTATTATAGGGACGAACATAACTGACTTTGACCGTAGCTTCCTTCAAACCTTTAAATCCGCTGTAAACGATTGGAAACAGTAGCTGTCGATAAAATTCATCAAGAATGCCTATCAGTGATTCTACTAATTCTTTTAAAAAGCCACAATGGAGACCAGACGATGACGTTAGTGAGAATAAATTGAAAAAGAAATTCCTGGATGAACCTTTCGTGCCTCTCGGTGAGTTTCCCTAGCCTTGTGTAATGCCGGTTTAGCGTAGCTATGGTGATCCATCGCTTCGCTATCCTTGAATTGGTAAAATTTATCCTTACTTGATGTGCAGTAGTAATACGCGATATAGCCAATGTTGATAAATGAAATATACGGCGTTACCAGCTTAGTATAAATTGAAAAATGGATAGCATTAATAATTTAGAATGATAATTAAATTACTACATAGGTCAAATTGAATTGATTCACGTTCGAATCTTTCAGATCTTGACATGCAATAATTCAGCGCATAGGCAGTATTGATAAATGAAATGTATTACCAGCTTAGCAGAGATTAAGAAATAGAGGTCGTTTATTATGGTTAAATTAGTGCATGATCTTGCTAATACAGTAATGTCAGCTGCACACTATACTGTACAGTACATAAGGCACAGTCAAGCATGATACTTATACGTGCACTCGTATACAGACATGGACTGTAACGTAGCCATCAAGTTGCCAATAACCTTCATATACTGTAGGCATATTCAGGATGTACACTACCAAACTTTGCTACATAAATGCTATCATCTACATTTCATAATCCTAGATTGAACGTGATTGAACAAATTTTTAAATTAGGGATGCTCGGAACTTTTGGTGCTGTCGCTTATGGAATTCATCAGTATAAGAATAGGCCTGCTGGAATGAACCTTTCCCGATATATATTAAAGTTTCGAGTTCTAGCCCAAGGAGTGACTGTTGGGGCTATCATGGTTGGAGTTTGTTATTCTTATTTGAAAGATGCTCGTAAATGATTATCTTAGGCATTGGGTTGATAAGACGATGTGATTGGTAACGGTTGAAGTAGTGGCTAAACAGGCTTCATAATTATAATTAACAACTTTTAATGAATGTTTAAAACAATACATATAAATATACCTCTTATAATGCCGTATTAAAGTATACGCGAATAGAAATATTACAAAAATATTTCCATATTGCAAGACTTTGCTATGCTAAACTAAAATATTTGACATTATATTTGACTTGAACTATGGGATGCTTACCCTGATAGCTGCTACATGATATACATTATTTAGTAGACCCGTGGATATTCGTGGTATCTCAAGCTGCAGTATTACTTACTGCGTTCAAGTGAAATCTGACATCATCTAGCGTTTAATTAATTATTCGTGAATTGTGTAGATTGATTGGTACATGCATTATTTAGTAGATGCAGGTAACTGGCCAAATTGATATCATATGCATTGAAAAATGGCTCATTTACCATAAGTGAATGAAATATTGCTTGATGACAAGAGATGGTGGTCAGCATTAATTATTTTATATAATTTATCGCAACATCAACTTGTTCGGTATATACTGTCAATCTTGAAATATCTAAGATGAATGCAATTTGCGAATATTTTTATTCGTATTATATAATAATATAGTAGATACTCATACAATGTTGTTATACAACGTAGCAAGCTTTAATGATCAAGGTACAGGTAAAAGAAAAAAGTCATTGTACGAGCATATTGAACTATGTCAGTCAGTATTGGTTGTTTTAGATTTAATTAAGATATTTTAAATAACTTATTAAAATCTCAACCGATACTCATGTGAATTCAATTTTGTGAAGATGACTACAGTCAAATAAATTGAAACTATGATACCTAAAATATTAGACCAATTTTGATGTAAAAGTATAGTGTATTATGGTGACGATAGCTGTATGGCAGGTGTATTATTGAGAATAGTACAGTAGCATGATTCATGTATATTCGTCTTGCACTACCAATGAGTCTTCGAAGATAGATTGCAATAGTGTTATTTACTGTACTGCATAGGGTAGTGAAAGTTTATTAAGACAGTAGTACTATTGTGTACAGCTGGGCCATCATATAAAGAGGAAATAATAATTATATTGCCGTAGACTGCGATGCGCCAGGACAGGTACTACAGTAGTCCCTAATCAGGATCATTAAATGATTACTGTTGAAGGTTGCTTCTGGCAGGCACTACCGTAAAGAAAAGAAACGAGACAGCCAACGGCCATCAGTGCAAAATAATACTGTATTGAAAGGCTGGTCATTTTCCTGGTCATTCTACTAAACGGTGTCAATGAAATCGCCCGTGTATAGCAACTAATTTTGGATGTCAATTGTTGGACAGTATAGTGTGCCATTTCGGATATATGATATAGCTGGAAATGAGTAGTAAAATAATTAGCCTCCCAATTATTAATGTAGTCAACGACCGCTTAGCTGCTTTCGTTTTTCTTTTTTACCGTAGTCCCTGCTCCTGGTCATTGCTTACTAATATTACTATACAGTACAGTACCGGCCTAGCTATTTTACATTTCAATAGTCTTCCAGATGTATTATAGCTATTTATGACTGAAGCTGATGTACAGTATACATCATGGTTGTAATAAATTAATTTAGTAGTCCTTTTAGCAAGGAGTTTCCTGTCTAATTTCTTTTCCGGTGGATGTTATAGTCTTGCGCAGTATTAGATAAAAAAGCTCCATCCAATAATTATACAGTACAGTGTATACAGTGTGTCATATACATCATTGTTGTTATCAGAAACAGTACAGTAGTCCATGATGGAGCCCGGGCTCTATACCGTCCTTGCACTTTTTACTTTACATTCGGTACAGTATTACTACAATACAAGTACAGTCATGGCCGCAATCAATTCAATTAAATCCAAGGGAAAATTACGATATGCCACTATATTTTCCTGTTTTATCCAATTTAGAGTCTTTTTAATGAGTAGTTTCCTGTTCTATTTTCTTTCTGGTGTGAATGCTATTTAGTCTTCTAGTACTGTAGTAGACAAAAAAATTTGGATACGTAAGATTGTAATAATCGATGACTGCGTTAAACGTGTTAAAATTAAGATGCTCTATAACGTCATTGCCAACACTGCCTTAGTGTAGTAATCAAAAACTATTATTACATAATGGGTATGACTAATTTGCCCCGTGGACAAATAAGAGCAAATGAAGTCACGTCTTAGCCAATAATATATCCTATATACAGTATACCCATAATATATACTGTACAGTATACATATATGACATACTGTATACATATAGTATATACAGTATGAATAACATCAGCTTTAGTTCGCAAAACCATAAACTACTAGCAATGAATTTGGAGTTTTGTCATGGACTACAGTGCTAGAACATTCAATCAGGCAATCCCGATTGACTGGTCTAATTTCTAGTAGTCCATGGCAAAATCCAAAATTAATAGTCGTAGACATATAGTTGTACAAGAGTAAATGAAGTCACGTCTTAGCCAATAATATATACTGTACTATACAGTATACATATATGACATATACTGTACATATATACAGTACAGTACAGTATGAATAACATCAGCTTTAGTTTGCAAAACCATAAACTACTAGCAATGAATTTGGAGTTTTGTCATGGACTACAGTACTAGAACATTCAATTGGGCAATCCCGATTGACTGGTCTAATTTCTAGAAGTCCATGGCAAAATCCAAAACTAATAGTCGTAGACATATAGTTGTACAAGAGTAAATGAAGTCACGTCTTAGCCAATAATATATCCTGTATAACAGTGCAGTATACTAATAATAATATATACTGTACAGTATACATATATGACATATACATACAGTATATACAGTACAGTATGAATAACATCAGCTTTAGTTCGCAAAACCATAAACTACTAGCAATGAATTTGGGGTTTTGTTATGGACTACTGTACTAGAAAATTCAATCGGGCAATCCCGATTGACTGGTCTAATTTCTAGAAGTCCATGGCAAAATCCAAAACTAATCGTCGCTGACATACTGTACAGTACAGTACAGTATAGTACTGTACAGTATTCTACTGTACTGTACTTACGTAATCGTGAAATAAACGTTTGTCGAACGTCGCTTACACCTGGGGTGTACATTTGTAGCACGTTTTATGAACGTCAGCATATTGCCTCAACCCGTTGTAGGGAAACCTTTGTAATAATAGCTTAGCGCTCGTTTATGATTGGCTACTCAGATGCATCATGTTACATGGTGCAGTACAGTAGTTATAGTTACAACCCTATTGATGAGTGTTTTCGTAGTAACGTATTTTAGTTACCGACGTGCAGCAAGAGCGTAACGTTTGAAACTTCACCCCGCTATGTATGTCAGCGTAGAGCCGGACACGCAAGACTTAGTTCGATACAATGGTACGATACGATACCGCCGTACCATACCAGTTTTACTAGTTTATATAGAACAGTCGTGACTAATTACCATAGGACTAGTACTGTACCGGGTACTGTACAGTATATTTTTAGCACTAACGATTGTTTTCCACAGTGCACTGTAACACTTGGTCACTATTTTTGGTATCATTTTTGCCTAGTGACGTTCATAACGTTTCATTCTTTTTATTTTTGTACTGTACTGTACTGGATAAAGAAAGAAAGAAAACCTGCTACAGTGTACAGTACAAGAAGTAGGACTGTGGCCGGAAGGCTATATAAACCTTGGCGTAAACAACTCTCTTCGGACAATTTTTTCGCGAAGGCAAAGCGCTGTCTGAACGTCAAGTTGTTCTTGTGGCCGTATTTTTTTTTCTCTTCACTGCATAGGTTTGCACTCGTTGAATTTCAAATTATGACATACAAGTAGAAAGAAAATGTGAACCTCGAGTTTATTATTGGATTTCAAGTAATCTCGTTCTCGTCATACCGTTGTTGCGAATTTTGGGGGTGACATTGAATCGATTTCCGTACTTTGGACGTAATTTTTTTTGTGTTTTTCGAGAAAAATTCCTTTCCATTCCTTCGCTATGATTAGGAACGGTGACCGCTTCAAATCGTTGAAAAGTAGAAAAAAGTCGATAGACAGTTGCCTTGTGTTTAATCATGAAAATTCTCCTCTGCCCTTGGCAGTTGCAACTACTTTCTCTTGGTGCCTAGTTAACGCAAAAGGGTGACTTGCGTAGTTTGGAAATGTTTTCTGTCTTGTTCGAGAAAATTCCTTTTCTTCATTCACCATGACTAGGAACTGCGACCGCTTCAGAGCGTTGAAAAGTAGAATTTCATTCAATACACAGTTGCCTTATGTTTTATCATGAAATTGCAGCTTTTACCATTGGCAGTTTCTCAACTACTTTTTCTTGGCGTCTAGTTACAGCAAAAGGGTGACTTACGCAGTTTGGACATTTTTTTATCTTGTTCGAGAAAATTCCTTTTTCTCTATTCGTTATGACTAGGAACTGCAACCACTTCAGAGCGTTGAAAAGTAGAAATTCACTCAATACACAGTTGCCTCGTGTTTAAACAATCATGAAAATGCAGCTTTACCGTTTGGCAGTTTCAACTACTTTTCTTGGCGTCTAGTTAGCGCAAAAGGGTGACTTGCCTCGTTTGGACATAGAATTTTTTCTGTCTTGTTCGAGAAAATTCCTTTGCTTCCTTCACTATCATTAGGATTTATGACCGCTTCAGATCGCTGAAAAAATAGAAATTCACTCAATGTACAATTGCCTACTACTTAATCATGAAAATGCGGCTCTACCATTGGCAGTTTTCTACTACTTTTTCTTGGCGTCTAGTCTAGTCAATGCAAAAGGGTGACCTGCATAGTTTGGACATGATAAATTTTTCAGTTTTTTTTTTTCCGAGACAATTCGTTTTGTTTCCTTCGCCATGATTAGGAACTATGCCCACTTCAGATCGCTGAAAAGTAGAAACTTACTCAATATGCAGTTGCCATCTATTTATCACGAAAATGCAGCTCTACCGTTGGAGTTTCAATTAATTTTTCTTGGCCTCCTAGTTAATACGAAAGGGTGACTTCCGTAGTTTGGACATAGAATTTCTTTATCTTTTTTCTGCGAGAATTCGTTTTGCTTCTTCCGCTATAACTAGGATCTACTACTACTACTACTACTATTGCGTAACAAGACTTAAAAATCATGCAAAATTCGCCATACAATACAACTATCTGTTACAGTTGATCATGAAAATTGTTGCCGTTGCAGCTGTTTTACGAAGTGGTATGTAGCTTACCTTTTTGGATAGTAGCGTAGTATACTATAACATTTCTACGCACAGATTGAACATGATAAACGGCCCTACAAAGTATGTGCCAACTACTATACCAAGATGTCAAGCTAGATTGCTATCAGCACTAGCTAAAATGTACCATGTACTGTACAATGCGAACTGTATCGGATTAGAGAGATGTTTTGGCACCGAACACCGACGCCTATGGTATGTACCACATAAAATTATTGTAGCAGAAAAAACAAGTACACTGTTCAGTACAATTTAATTAAATGTTTATTTATATGTTTTAATTAAACCTTGATAAGTATGGTCGTACTACAAAATGCCTATAAAAATACACAGTAGGTTAATAGAATACGTTGTTCTGTATTGTATCCTGCAGTAAGACAATATTCAATATTACAGTAGTACGTTAAATTTTTAGATAGAAAATCATGGAGTCATCCAAATTTAAACGTCATCTTGATATAGAAGATAATAGAACATTTATTTATTGAAGACATCATTATCAATAAGTTTACTAGGATTTCATCAAATTTTGAACTTCTGAGAGTATGAAAGAATCGGGATTGGGCGGTGGATCCTTAATAACATAAATAGAAGATCATCAATGTTCAGTATACATTACCTTTGAAGATAACAAAAATGCAGTAGGATGGAAACCAAATTTAAAGATGTTTAGTTTACTAGTCGTTGCTTTGTATCTATTTTCTTCTACTACCGTATGTACAAGTGGCATGGTCTAAATGCCAGGAATACACCGATTGAAGATGTACCATAAAGAAACTTACATGGGTTAGATATTCTGCAATGTAATCGGGTTTAAGGCAGACAATATTTGCATTAATAAGCTGTTGCAGATCGATCTACGTGTTACAAACAAGAAATCACATTTAACTGAAGTCACGATAGCTGTGTCTTAATATTACTACTACAACCGCAAACATTGGATCACAAGTTGACTGGTTGACAAGTATCTGTACTACAATCGTATTTTATTAAATTCATGAATTTAACACTAGCTTGTGTAAATTGAAATATCTGTAATTTATATGCATACCGAACCGGGTTTTGTTCTGTTTGTATCGATAAAGGCATGAGTCACACCTTCAATATTAGGAAATGGAGGTTTAAGTTTCATTACCGTTGCGCAACCAGCTTCAAGTAAGCGTTTAAATCCAGATTGTCTTGTAACGTCAACCGATAGTAGGACTTTCCAACCTTTAAAAGCACCATATGGATCACCGATAATACCCTAAATAAAGCATCACATTTTTGAATTAATCTATACTTGAAAACTACTTGCTTCTTCTGACTAACAACTTTACTCAAGCAGTAAAAACGCTGACTAATATATAAGAGCAAAGTTATCATATCGATCGTTCAAAGATGAGTAAGTATACTTTTTCTTGGTTATAGATTTATTATAGTTTAGAATAGTAACTGTCTGTAGCAGTGCATCAAGTAATGTTAGTTATTGTTTTACCTGTAATTTTCTGTTGCGATTTTCCTCTTGAACTTTTTTTCGCCATCTTCGAGCTGCGATCGACAATTTAGATAACGAAGAATTATTAGCATGATCAGAGCCCCATTCGTGTTCTTCTTCCTGCGCCGTAAAAAAAACATTAACTGAATCGACACGCTGTAGTAAGTTACATCATCTTTCGTCATCCGTCTGTATTATGCAATCAATCGACTTCTAGTTACAGCAACCAAGAGCACAGATCCAGTTTTTTACTCTGCTATCTCTGTAAAAGTAATTATAATTACCGAAACAAATCTTCCAGCCAATTGACTTTCGTCTAAGAACGATTTACGAAGCAACCATTTTCCTGATGCCATAGCAGCCAGGCATTTTTCATTTCTATTGATATCACCTAGTGCGATAATTATTTATTAATTGCAGACAAAAGAATGGACATAGATGCAAATTCATTACGATACCATCAACAAATAATCGAGCAAGTTTGTTCCTGTAACATAGATTTAGAATTCGTATGCTCAAGGCTAGAAAACTAGGACATGTATAGCCAGAAGACTAAAAATTTAGAGAGACCGTAAAAAGACTATGAAATTTAGGATACGTAAGAATATTCAAGACTAGGAATTAATTATCGAGCGCGTAAACTCAGAGGAAACTAGAAAATTTTTAGCTGCTGTTCTGAAATCTAAGACCTTTAGAATGCCTATACTGAAGACTAAGAAATTTTAAAATGTATATGTATATATATATACGAACGTACAAGATAGAAAAATTTAGGATACATGTATAACAAAACAAAGAGTAGGGAACTTTAGAGTACATGTACTCAAAGCTAAGAAATTTAGAATACGTTTCTACGGTTTACCCAGAAGATTAGAAAGTTTAAAGCGTGTATACTCAAGGCTAAGAAATCTAGAATATCTATACTCAGAAGCAAATTTAGAATGCATTTACTCAAGACTAGAAAAATTTAGAATACGTAAACTCAAAAAGACTAGGAAATTTTGAATACCTCCCTGTACAGAAATCTAAGAAGTTTAGAACCTATATTGAAGACTTGAAGAAATGTAGACGTGTGCGCCCCAAGATAGAAAATTTGAAAGTGTGAATAATTATACTAGAAGATTAAGAAATCTAAAATACATAGACTCAAGACTATAGAACATTTAGAATACAATTATGCTCAAGGCTTAAAAATTTAGAATAGGTATATTTGAGACTAGGAGAAGTTACACAGCGTGTACTCAAAGGATAGAAAATTGAAGCTGTTTAAAAAAGTCAATGGTAGGACTACTTAGAACATATTGATAGAAATTCTATTAGTGAAAGTTCTCACCGACGACTACATGTGTGCAAGCTTGAGTGAAGTATTGCGTATCATAGAATACACCTTCAAGATTTTCGACAATGCCCGCGTAATTTATCTTTTCCTAAAAGGCAGCAAACATGCGCGTATTTTAAAAATACAATCAACGATCAGATACATTTTAAGATATGCTTGGTTAGAACAACTTCAAGACAGTCGTAAGAAAATTTTTTATCAAGTACTTATTGTATCGGTTAATGAATCAACATATGTATATGTATCATACGTGTATTCGTATATGCAGTGTTATATATGTATATGCAGACGTACTTGTGGTTTCATCGCAGATAGAAGAAATCGATATTGTACCTTGGCAGGCGACTACATAGGAAGAGTAAAGGATCATTTATCTCAGTAATGTTCATTTATCATCATTTACTACAAATACTTATTATTACAAATATCTTGCTCTATTTATGTATTATTATTGGTAAATCAGCTTAGTTGTTAGACGAAAACCGTTTATATTGAGTATTTACAGGGCTACAAATTCCTTCAGCTTCATCAACACCCATTGAGAGTACTTTTAAATTCGTGTCTAAAGTGATGTCAAAGTAAGATATTGTTCGTTATCATTCTTAGCAAATACAAGAAACTGTTTCTTCAGTTATAGATAGACAGACTATCAAAGCATCTCAGCAAGCAGTAGAATTCGATATTTTAAAAACGTTTTCATCAATGATCATACACCACGTACTGGATAAATGGACACCAAATGATGCAGGAGATTGCCGTCCGGTATTAATCTTTACTCTAGATATGAATACATATGAATAATGATAAAATAAGCATCAAAATTCAAGATCGTTTTAGCATCAACCATTGTCGTACTAACATTTGACGCATAGCCCACTTCCAACACGACTACAGTGCATTACTACGACTACAAATAATGACTTTATTCTATAAGCTATTCGGTCCACTCCACAAACTTGACAAGTCTCTACGTTCTAAACTACTAAATGACATGGGTATGATAAAGAATAGGTATTTATTTTTTTCATAATTACGTTAGTGTATTGTAATGTAGTGTTTCTGATTTTATAGTAAGTAAGTGCAGTAGTCCTACGGTATGTTGTTTAGAATTTGATATTTGCCACATAACCAGCACAACAGTACTGTTGTTGCGCCAAAATTGCAATTCGTTATTGTTAGGAGTACCTATCCTTGCTGTCACAAGTTTCGTTTAGGTCATCACGTTCAGAATCTGTTTTCTCACCACTGCGATTTCGTCTTAGCCGCGCTTTTATCCTTTCCCGCTCCTGCCTTAGAAAGTTATTTTTTTGTGTTTTTTTTTGAGTTTCATCATTCGAATACAAACAGGATGACAATATGTTTAAGAATATGTCTAATGACAAGAATGACACAATACCTTTTCTACACTGAGTAATTATGAATTACATGAAATAAAGCTGACTACATTCAAAAGAGTATTGGTAAGTGGCACTATATAGCTAATGGACAATAGCGCAAAGAGAAGAGATTTCTTACCTTCCAGCAGGGTCATCATATGTAATTGCCTCCGTTTGAGAATAATCAGAAGTAGATTCGAGGGATGCGGACGCTGGTTCACCTTAATAGTAGCGTCGACAAGTGAATACAAGTAACAATTATCGTTGAATAATATCTTACTATGATACAGAAAAAGTTACACCTTGGCTAATATACCGTAGTATCGCTTATATGTACTAAATTACCTGCTGTAATCTTGTTGGCCAAATTTTGCGCCATTTTTCTGGTTATGCGATGTGTCGTTTGATTAGTTTTGCTTGCCTATGGAAAACAAGCACGGTACTACAATATTACTATCAATTCATCCTGACTATTCAATGGGTCAAGTAAGTCAGCCTTTTTAACAGTATAATTTACAAAGCAAGAAGTGTGTACCTCTCCACTAGTAGGAATATCCTTTGAATCCGGAGTACCTAGAGAAGAAGCAGCGTATGCGTACGAATAGTTACAGAGAATGTTACCATATTCAAATCGTGGAAAAGTACTAAGGGAAGGTAGCCTCGAATTTTCAACACTACGGTAGAAAAAATATCCAGTTATATCTTACAGGAGAGAGATTTCCGACTTTTCTTGCGACTACTTCTTGTTACCCTGGGGAAAGATTAACAGTAAAGATTTATGGATCCCTAAAGTTAATAGTAGAAATCCCGGATACGTTACCTAGTTACTTCAATCAGTTCGTCTACATGTCTTTTAAAATCTTCACGTGATTCTAGCGTTCCTTCCTGATAATTACAGCAGCAGGTTAGTAGTAGCATTGATATGATATCTTAATTGTGTACTCTATGTATATCTTACCCTGTTATCTTCATTTTCGATTTCACTTATATGACCTACTAGTAATCAGACATTAAATATATAGATTATTAACTTTTTGCTATCTATTTTATAGGTTGAATACTACAATTGATAGAAATTTTGGTCCGGTATCTATTACCTGAATTATCGAATCCGGTATTGTCATTTTTGTCTATTTCTGGGTCTAAACCCGAATCATCCAAAAATTTTTCAACTTGATTACTTTCCGGATTTAGGCTACGCCTTGTTCTTCGCCTTTTCCTGACCGGCTCATCCTTATTAGGAGATGAAGATTGTTGCAAATCGATGATATATTATAAAACTAGATAATTTATAGTTTCAGTATACCTTTAGTTCTTTCTCAGTCCTGGATAACACGGACTTACAATAATAAAACAAATTAGTATTAGTTTCGATTATATACCATAGAAATGAATTTCAAATGTTAAACTGCTATCAAAGCTAGTCAATATAAATTATAATTATAATATATACAATAGTCATAATATACAGTTAATAAGGCAGTCAAAGCAATACTTTAAGTTAGGTTAGTTTTCAATTATATACTACAGAAACAAAATACGAATCTGTCATTGTTAAATAATAGTGTATTAAAAACTAGTCAATAAATACATTTCTGGGTTGCGTGTAGAATCATTTTTGTATATTCTGTGAACGAAACGTTATTAGGCAATAAAAATTTGATATTGTTTACCAAATTTAATTTAGGATTGTAAGTTATTGGATAACTAGATTCTTCTAGTCGGCGTTTTTCTGTTAAACACTAAAAAATTTAAAATGAACATTTTAACATTGTTAACGACTTCAAATGTGTAAGAATTAATTTTGTAATAAATACAAGTCATTATATTTATAATCTGATTGTCGAAATTTACTGCTTTTAACCAAGAAGGTGATACTAAAATAGCCTTTGCTTTCTTTGCTGCCTTCAACTCTCTGTTATTTTCGGTCGCTTTTCCCTATCATTATTACATTTGATACAGAGTTGATTAGCACTTAATTTTAGGCGTGCAACGGCTGTGCTCAATGCATATATAACACAGTATCAATCAATTGAACTACTAATTACATACAGTACTGCGTACTTTTTCAAACAAATTTGGTAATGGTGTGATACATTTATCATTATCTATTTGGACGCGAGTTAGCGTCACATCCGCTACCTGATAGATAAAATGAGTACAGCAATCCTCAAAGGTCCAACGCCAGTCGGCTCCTAGTTGTGAAGCTTCTCTTTCAAATTGACCTTGTATGAGTTATAATATAGCACGATTAGACGTTAATCGTCGAATTTCCCGAATAAAAGCACAGAACTTACGATGACTTGAGCTTAGTTTTTTACTTGCAGAAATTGTTACACCTTTCAGAACTGTCGACTGTGAATAAAGCAAATATAACTTGAGCTGAATATTATTGCATCGTATATTCCAACTGACTTACTTCACTTTCAAAAACTTCTACGGGGTTTCCATTTTCTTTATCGTCATCCGTTAACTCCTTTTTGTTATCAGAGTTCGCTATCGTTGGCTCTTCGCAATTATCTTCTACTGGATCAATTACTAACTGAAAATCGGATATGAAACACAATCACACTAAGTTCAACTTGTAAAAATAAATTGAAAAATTTAAGACGATTTGGATACCTATGCCAACAACGCTTTAAGCCGATAGTCCTTATAGTACGAGTACAGTATAGGCGGACCTCGGCAATCGTAAGCAGCGCTATATAAGTATCAATGTTGTACACATCTTACCGAACGTACTGCATCTGGCACGGAAGTTTCAACTGGCTTTAATCTTTCGGTTGTATCAGGAACCGGCTGTACAGTATCCATGGTTGTGGTATTTTCTGTAGATTTTACAGAGGATACAAATTCGTCGACTATGTACTGATTTTCGACGGCTCTCTCTGCTGCCTCGCAAGATGCTATCAACCACCTAAAAAATCAAATGACTTTGTTACAAAAGCATAGTCAGTTAGTAAAAATTTCTAAGTATACATACTTCTCAGAGACAGTTGGTATTTTCCACTTCTTTGCGGCGCCATATTTCGAACCTGATGGTTTAATTAGCAGTAAATGCGTACTTGGATAAAGTTTACCTTGCGGCAACCTTACTAGCTGCTCCTGAAATCTATTTAATATAGAATCAATTTCCATTAAGTCTTCAAAACAAGCTTGAATTTCTTATAATGTTTGAAACTACTGTACAAAGACTTCATTACCTTCCTCCTACGAATCGTATCAATTCAATTAAATAATTTCTTAAAGATCCGGAAAATTGACTAAATAGGTTCATCAAATACCAGTTATTATTAGTCAGATAAGTAAAATTTTAGAAGCTACGATTACATACCTAATAGATAGGACACAATCCTTTAGTGGGTTGACTCCAGCCGGTAAATAAAAGGGCTTGTAAAAAACAGATTCACTAATATCTTTTAGTTGTTTCACTTCAAGACAATCCTCCTAACCGTAATTAAAATTCTGAGATTAATTTCCGTTAACAGGCACTTTAGTATTATTGTTAAGCAAAGATTACAAAACGTACGAGATAATAAGTAGTTACACAGGGTAAATTCCTTAATGATGAATTTTCATCCTCAGATTCATATATACATGGAGGAGTGATTATCATATCGGCTTGTAAAGAATTTGTCAATACTTGGCCTGAAAATTTAATTACGCATATTTTTTATTTACAAAGTAAATTTTACTTCAGGATTTAAAACACTCCTTAAACGTGGCATTGATAACCTCAAACTGATATCGATAGTATAAAATTAAATACCTCACAGTTAACAAAACTTATTTACCTCCATTGGTTTCTATTATTAGCTGTAACTGGGTGATGTGAGCTTCTGTAAATCCACAAATATAAAGTTTCTTTCCACAAAACAATTCGCTTGGAGCTTTCTTAGAATCTACTCAAAAGTTAATGAGCTTAATGGAAGATAATTCTTGCTAATGTACTCGAGAAGCATTATCTTATAAAAGTAATCTTTACCATCAACAGGTACATATTGATTGATAATCTCAGTCACATCTCCATAGTCTGATTCGGCAAGACTAAGGCCTACATTTTTCCTCTTACGGGAGGGTTGCAAGGAAGTGCTACTGTTTCTTTCTCTACATGATGAAAATTATTGATGATAAGTAAACCCAACGTACAGTACTACACGAGATGTAAAAAATTTAAACTCCGCTAGTACCGCTTTTATAGCAATTACTGTAGTCTATACTCACGCTTTTGCATTCACTAGATAATCATCTTCCGGAAGCTTTATCCCATTTTTAGATGAGTCTATTAACCAGCGTACAGAGACAACAAACGGTCTATTCGCAAAAATTAAGTATCCTCATTTTATATATAATACCAGATATTGATAGTAATTATGCGTATATGCATATATTGCCTTACTGAGATTTTAAGGCTTTTAAATCAGTAGGATTCCATAAGCTATCTTCCGATATTACGACGTGAGTAACTGAATCTTCCAAAGTATTAAATCTGGTAGCCGTAGTTGTATACAATTGAAATAATAAGTTACGATCCTAAAACTGTATCTGTATAACTTGTTCATTTTTTATTCATTTTAGAATTTCAAGGGCAACTTAAGCCTGTACACTGTAGTTACCCATAACAAGAAATGGCATTACCTTGTGCCTCCACCAGAATTAATCACACTTTGTAGTTGACTTTGCTGAATTTCATTAAAACCGCTTAATAAGATCTAAACGTAAAGAGATATAAGCAGGTTCGTAAGATCTGTTATAAATGCATGTTAATATAATAGATTAAACCTTGCATCCATCAAGAAAGAATGAGCTGTGTTCGGGGATGGTAATATCCAACTTTGTTTCTCTAGATTCGCTCTTCTTAATTTCCTCTAGACTTCTTATCTGTGATTGCCGATTTGTAGATGAATGCGCAACTTCTCGGCCTATAAAATCAAGCGTATGCGTATGTCTTAATTTTAATACAGTATAAAACACTAAACAGCCTTACGCATGGTTAAATCTTCTAAACTACTTACTTTTTGCATGTTCGTTACTTTTCGAGCTTTTATTAACACAAATATATTTATTTTCACTCAGTGCACCTTTAGCTTTCAAGCTGTCATAGAACCACTAAAACGTAAAATTCAGAGTTGTTACAAACAGTAGCTATACATTAACGTATTGGACAACACAAAATAGATAACTCTCATTGCAGGATTTTAATACGAAGAAATTTTACAGCTAAAATACCTTAGTTAATACACAATGAATATTCCATTGTAAAGCATATTCATATTTATCCCCTATTTACATAGATAAAGTTATTAAAGTTGGAAGAGTAATTATATTAGCAAACTAACTTTATATACTGTAATCGTTATTGATTATCATTACCAACCTTTCGGTACGTTAACCAATAGATGTGTGCACCTCTGATCTAATTCCGGCGAATAACTGCCGCCTAAAGTAATACATCATCAAGAATGAAATATTACATGTTTAGAAACTCAATTGTTTTTCTAGAATATGATAGATATCCTTGCATTGCTTCGTGAAAAATAATATCTTTAATAATGTCTTATTATCGTCGAATCTAACAATATCGTACCATTTACAGTAATTAGTTTATCAATATTTCCTCTTTCCTCTTTATCTAATCCAGTTACACAGATTGTACATCCAGAAAATATCGGACACAGATGTTTGTTCTGAAATAATTGCAATCATTTTAGTTAGGTAATGTCTTACAGTACATAGTTGAATTAAATCGAAAATGACATTTATTAAGTGATCACAAAAAATTATACCATAAAATTCTCATCTGTTGGTATTATTGGCCTGATGTAATAGAGTGGACAAATAAAAAATTTCAGTGTAATATCTGTTATGTCGATTGCACGCAACTAATTGCTCAATTACCGATCTTGTGATAATTTCCAGCTTTCTGTTACCCATGTTGGAGAAACGATTGATTTGCCTATTGATAATGCAACCTAGTGTATGTGATAACATAATTATAACTCGTCAGGAATGGGAATCGAAAGAATATTACAACACTATAGTAACCGCAATTAAGTCGGAACCTGATATTTTTTTGATCCAACCTCGCCAGCAACTAGATGTGTTACCTAGCAAATTCAATATTGGGTGAACGTGTAATTATGTTTCATTATGCATCGCTTCTTATATAACACAGCATGATTAGCTAGCGTAGAATAAATATTTGCAAGAGTTCTACTTGCAGTTTTGTTAGTATATGAGACTTACATCTGTTGTTAAGTGAGGATTAACTTTACCACCCATCATTTTAATAAGAGAATGTAGTTCATCCTAAATTTATGGAATGCAACAACAGTTACGTATATTGTAGAACAGTTTTCAATCGATGGCTCACGATATTTACAATCTCTGCTACAAAGGTATTTGGTTATTTTTAAAATTCTATGCGATATTGCGTAGTATATGGACTTATATACAATAGCTCACCCGGTCATCCTTTGATAAGTTGGTACAACATATTACTAGATCTTTCATAACAAAATTGAAAACAGGATACGGAGAATCTAGCAGTGGCTAAGGATGAAAATAGGAGAAAATCAACGAACCTATTATTTTACTATTAGAATTAGACTGATTGACTAGTTTAGTTGAATATCAATAACGTTAGTTGTCGTTCGTTTTTTAAACAACATCTATAGTATTGCCAATACAACTAATTTACCTCTTTTTTCGTAATGCTGTGTTCCAGACATTGTGGGCCAACAATTCTAAACACGTGAAAAAAATTTTAACAATAGATACAATTTTAGTGTAAATTATTAGAAAATTAGTAGTTGTGGATATGGACATAGCAGAATCTTCTCTTATAAATAAGAATATGATTTATTTTAAAGTTAATTTTACCAGTTTTAAAAATAATACTCAAACAAGTAAGCTAACCTGGCTCCAATTTGCTTCAAGTGCTCAAAATATTGACCAGAAAAAGGATCTAAAACGTATGTTACATCACTCTCGAATTTCTTTTTATGTACTTCTTCCAATTTTGTCCAATGTACAACGTAGCCTTGACGCTTGACAAGCTATCAGAATGAAGCAGTTGCATTAACTGATTTATTATACTATAGCGAATAGTCTAGCTGAAGTGGATGTGCAAAGTTATGGTAAATTTATTATTAAATAAGTAATTCATTGGGCATGAATTTATATGTTGACATGGGGATGTATAAGAAATGATTTAGTTTAATAAATAATTAATTTTATATTTCAGATGTCCTCGATGATATGATATTGAGTAATAAAATAAATTATTAGTCTACTGCACAACTAAAGGTGATAGCGTTTGATATATTTAAATGACATAAACTGTACAGTAAAATTAATTAATGGTAGTAAATTGTTAACTGTAAACTAAATTGATCAAGATTACAAGGTAGTACAAGATTTTGCTTTCTTTAACACCTTTTCAAGTTTTCGTAGTTTTGTAAGTCTAGTAGTATCTCCGCATACAAGTTCTAAATGATTAGATGGATGATAACCAGGCATTTCATCT
Organism: Trichoplax adhaerens; assembly: GCF_000150275.1. Classification (NCBI taxonomy): domain Eukaryota; kingdom Metazoa; phylum Placozoa; class Uniplacotomia; order Trichoplacea; family Trichoplacidae; genus Trichoplax; species Trichoplax adhaerens. The sequence continues at coordinate 6,010,797 of NW_002060944.1, read as the reverse complement.
AGTAAGAGAAATAAACAATTAACGATCAATAAAGCTTCATTAAAATATACACCCCATGATAGAATACTAATCATTTTGTATTGATCGTGGTCAAGTACAGGCTGTACTTGAAAAAGAAATAATAGCCTAAGGTAATATAGCCGTACATAGGTCTGCCCGGTCTTAAACAATTCTACATTAACTGACTTTAATAGAAATGATTATGCATTTTATAACGTGGTAAGAAACGAACAGATCCGTAAATTGCAATTGGAATGGGCTGCTTTATGCTTTAGTTGGAATATAGCCTACTCAATTTATGGACAATTGTACTATGCTAAAATTACAAATTAATTTTGAATAAGCTACCACTAAACTTATCGTGATTACTTTGGGTTTTCTCGGTTTTTGATAGGCTACTGCATGTATAACATTTGCAGAATTTGGCAATGAAATCGTGACACTATATTACAGTAAACGCATGATATAGTAGTCTTAGACACACATCTAGACAATAACTTTTTATTTTGGATAGTTGTATATTGTCGTGTATTACTACGTTTGATTAGTCAAGCTGAATCGAACTCATGGTGTGCACTGAGCGAGTGTACCCTATCATACCTCCAAAATAATACTATGTTTACTGTATACGCAACAAGTTACAGTTGAAATAGAAAAATTGATACTATATAAAGAGAAATAATACATGGTTTGGATCAATGTTGATCCCAATACATATATCTACTAATGATAGACTTTCTGTAGATGTTGCAATCCATTGGTCACGTAATCTTTGTTGCCATTCACTCAAGATGTTAACAAAGGTGACCATAATTATCAGACATTTTCACTCATGATGCAATAGGATAGGGTTAAAAATAGGCGATTGTACAATATTTCTACTTTATCATCATTCAAGAGTATTTGTTATACCTATATAGTACAGCCTATTGGGGGATGTCTATTTGGTAATCAAGAGGTAATTGAATAAAGTTGCCTAATCTCTTAATCCTATCGATAGAAGTCTACCGATGTATTTCAAATTTAGATACAGTTGGTGGTGTTGTAAGCAGCTATAATACTGGCAGCTCAAACGTAGTATTCTCGTACTCATCAAGAAATACGGAAATAAAGATAAAAGTAGAGTAAGGTGATCTATCGTTGAGTACAACTTCCATAAAGTCAACTGACATACCAGAGCCTTGGTTCGATGTAGCCATTAGTCACCATTTGGTTGTTGTCGGTGTCGAAAGTGGTTGGTGGATGTTTGCTATAGTGCACACCAATATCGGCGGCTACACTTGCTTTGAACAAGTTTTCCCTCTCTTTGACTTACCACTTTTCTGATAGAAAGGAGCAGTCAAGTACTATCTAGCAATGTGTTCAAGTTGGACTTTCGACTAGAACAACTGTTCAAGACTGGAGCATATAAATGTCCAAAATCAGTAGATTATCCAGGCATCCGAATTTGATTGCCATGACAATGCTATCACTACACCTCAAGATGGAAGAAGTCACTCTTGACTCACCTGGTTCAAATCTTGCGTTCTACTGATTATCAATGAATGGATTGATTGATTAGAAGTAAAAGGTTCCTTTCTGATACCCAATGCAAAGATGATTGCAGTATCACACACAGTACAGATGGAATCTGTTGGAGCCGAATCTTGCAGAGTTTCTAGCCTGCCAAAGAAGAAGATTTAGGGCTTATTTTTGAAATGTTTCCAGTGACTGCAGCGCACATTACTGATCAGTGCACATTAGTACAGTAGTAGTTTTATTCATTACAGTAGAGTACTGTACTGTACATTACAGTAGTGTTGTCACCATACTGTCCGTTACTGTACAGTATGGTGTGCAGGGCTGCACGCACAGTACATAGTACTGTAGCTTGTGGTACTGTACTGTACGAAAATTCATACTGTACGGTATGTACAGTACAGTACAGCACTGTATCTGGAGAGCCATTATTTTGTTTGTTTTGTATACTGTACTGTGTGGTGATATCAGATTTCCCGCCACTGTACTGTACAGTGTACAGTACGCAGCGTACGATACTTTCCATTGGACTACAGTACTGTAGCTTCATTGATAGTACTATACCGTACTGTACCGTCCTGTCCTGTACTGCACCAGTGCACATAGATCGATTTGGAAAAGGATCGCACAGGAGAGGGGCTAGTGAGAATATGAATCTATCTACAGTATATTAGAGTACAGTGCTATACTGTATACTACTGTGTAGAATTGATTTGGAAAAGGATCGCACAGGAGTGGGCTACTACCTGACACAACAGAATATGAATCTATCTATATTAAAGTACAGAACTATATACTACTGTATAGAATTGATTTGGAAAAGGATCATCTGACAGGTCTATCAAATAGTAATACTATCTGTTAAATGAGCACATTATCGTAAACCGTCAGCAAAGCAACGGGAGTTTGCACTAGTATAATTGATTTGGAAAAGGATCGCACAGGAGTGAGCTACTACCTGACATAACAGAATATGAATCTATCTATATTAAAGTACAGTGCTATATACTACTGTATAGAATTGATTTGGAAAAGGATCGCACAGGAGTGGGCTACTACCTGACACAATAGAATATGAATCTATCTATATTAAAGTACAGTACTATATACTACTGTATATAATTGATTTGGAAAAGGATCGCACAGGAGTGGGCTACTACCGGACATAACAGAATATGAATCTATCTATATTAAAGTACAGAACCATATACTATATAATTGATTGAGACGAAGGCAGCTAGCATATGACATCACTTAACGGTGTATGACATATACAGTACAGCTGTACAGTACATCTGTACCGTGGCTACATTGATTACATACACCACGGTACAGCCTTGAAACTTAATCCAGGAAGCGATCGCATAAAGTCTTCTGTTTTGATCGCTTATTCCCCAATTCAACGAGTGATTGATCTTATTCTATCACTGTAACGTTATGATATTGCAAAAAGTACCTCAATGTCGTACACTCACCTCTTAGATATTGTAGTATGAGCTCTACGAAAGCAATACTCAACTGCCAAAAGAAAGCTCTTGCAAATTCAATTTGTCAAAACTCATTATATCATCTATTCATGCTTGAATTAGTTCCATGACGCCGATCAAACTGAGCTCGTCAGAAATAATCATAATTTTAGACCCATTCCCCTCTTTCAATTGAAAACACGATGGTGTGATGTTGTAGCCGTTGAGATAACGAGCTAGAACGTATCGGCCTACACTCCGGTAGGCGCCTCTATGGATAGATGAAGGCTGTGATGGGCAATCCATTGTAAGCACTAGGGTACAGATGATCACATAAGTTAGATGAAAGGGAATAGAGGTACAATACTTTATTAAGAAGAGAAAGAAGAATAGCAGATTCTTACGAACGTCGCACGTCTCGGGTTAGAATTGACGAGCATCGAGAGAGCTATCGCCTATGAACTCTTTTACATATCATACAATAACAATATAGACTGTACTTTATACAGACAGATAGAACATTCACGCATTTATATTCACTACTTGAAATATTGTGATTTGCAAAACATACTAAGACATAAGCTGAATTTTTCACCGACTCGATATTATTTATCTTGGATTATCTTTAACCATTGTTACAATTCATTTTATCGGTGATAAAAATTGATATTTTGAGCAATTGAAATTGTTCATGCTACACAAACTTCTACAACAATACTATCACATCAAAAGCTGAGTTTGTAATATGCTCGCTGCCCTGTGATACCGCTGGATATCCTAATTTTAGCTTTATCAACATTACTGGTCGTTAAAATACTTAGCCATAGTCTAGGATAAATATGAGATAAATGAATACGCGTAAATAATGGCAGCCATTTACAGTACTGTATTGTGCATTAATGAATTAAAGTTACAATATCTATTTTGAGGTATTCAACATTTTACACGAGTTTGCATGATAATTAATTATAGAATTTAACTTATGCAAATTAATAAAAGGCAAATTTTACGTTTTTTCATATGTTTGATCATGTTACATATAAGTTCATAAAATCAGTATGAAGTAGATTATAGAATTACAAATATTTTTTCCATTGTTTCAATCTTAAAGTGGAGTAAGTTAATATACAAATCGAATATTTCATTATTTTAATACTACAGTATATTAAAAATAAGAAAATAATAGCAACATCAAGCATATATTCTTGAAAAAATGAAATTTGATACTGCTGTGGTCGTAAATGTCGAGCTCCGTTTGTCTTATATACATACTCAATCCAATCAACAGCTTCATGTCTTGGCGTTCGAGGCCTTCCTTTTAATAACTTAGAAATTCTTCTTGCATTTTGCTTATAACTACAATTTAATAATAATTTCAAAATAGAATAATAAATTGTATTATTCAATATGGAAGTAGAGATTCTTTTAAACCTTTTCTCTCCATCTACACTTGAACAACCTTAATGTTACAATTTACGGCCATCATATGTGTAATTGCAATATAACCATAATCACCAATTCATTAAGTTGGATATATTACAATCGCATAGATTTTGCACACAACTTTTGATTACAGTAGTAAAGTGTATGACATGTAATTACGGGTTCAGTGTAAAAGTATTTCCATCATTTAAAAGATACAGTGCCTTCCTCTCCATAGTTATAATATTGTACAATGCTTGCTATAGTATCGTATCTAATACCACTGTTATATTAATTGATTACAGTGATGGATTGATAACACTAAATTAGTGAATTGATTAACACAACTGTCGTAATATCAGGCGGATTAGGGTATATTTTGAGGTTTACTAATGTATACGCATAGAAGTATCACACTTTAAAAGTGAAACAATTTGAGAATACTCATACACGTAACTGAAACAGCGATTAGATTCCTGATTATTCCACGATATAGCATAAATTATTGTATATACAGTTTACGAGTATTCATATACTACACATATACTGTACAGGATTATAAGCGCATTATATAAAGTAGCTTAACTTCATTAGTACGTATTAGTGTATTGATAATTAATTATAATGAAAGAGTGAGATCTTTTATACTAGTAACTAATGGAATACAGCACAGAATTATTTCCATGATATTGGCAACAGCCTTATAATGGCTACTTCTTTCCGTTCATAGCACAACTACCGAAAATGATAACCTTGTAATGAATAAATACAGATACTTTTTCGTTTACTACATCGATATTAATTACCTTTAGGATACCTTAAGACTTTAAAGTTATTATAAGCAATCTAAAGCAATGATAAGCATGGTGAAATCTTACCTCGGATTATTAACTACCTCCATCACCGCGTCATAAATACTATCAGTCGTTAGATTGGTAGAATTTAAACCTATACCAATGCCAGCCCGACTGATCTGAACTAAATTTGTTTCTTGTTCAGGTACATAAGGTAATCCAATCATTGGAACTCCATGGTAAGCTCCCTCATACATTCCACTTGGTCCACAATGAGTGATAAATGCTACAATATTAGGATGACCAAGTAAATCATTTTGAGGTACCCAATTTTCAATTCGAATGTGATCATTAGAAATATTATTTGATAAATTCGATGAATGCTTCCATATAACTTTAAAGGGCAATCGACTTAAACTGCGATAAGCAACCATAACTTGATCATTGCTAAATTGAAATATACTACCTAGAGAGACAAGGACAAATCGTTGATAAGGACGAACATTACTAATGAAATCGTCTAGGTGATGGGGTAACGCTGATGGCGGCTGTGGCGTTAAAGGTCCAACCAACTGAACATTAGGCATAAGTGGTCGGGCAAATTCTAGGGTAAAATCAGCTGAAATTAACATTAGGGCAGGCTTCAATTTTAATTGACTTGCATCAATTTCAACATGATATTCTTGCCTTAGCTTTTCGATCAATCGATAAACAAAAATATGGCTTGCAATAGTATGGCCACACCATACAAGAGTATTGGTAGTACGTTGTAAAAGATTCATCTTATCAGAGTATCCTGTTCCATATTGTGGTATATAAGCCAACGGGTTTGGGCTATTCATCAATCTCATAGGAGCATTAAGACCAACGCTGGACACTATGACATAAGTTAAATTAAGTATTTCTGGTAATATGTAAGCGCATGGTAAAGATCGATCACCAATCATAAGATCGAAATGGCTAAATCGCCGACGAAATTGACTATGGCTTAATACACAATCACAATAGTGCGATTGCCATGCCATAACTTTTTTAATAACTTCGAAATTATTTGTGCTTGCTGTTAAATTATTAATTACAGCAGCGCTGAAATGATCACTAACTGCATAGGTTGCCGTGGCAGTACGAATTGAAGGAATTACTTGTTCCTCTTCAACCAATATGACGACCTATAAATCAAAAATTCAAATGATAGTTAGAGAAGGATGCTGAAAAAATTCTTAAGATGCAATGATTTCAAGTTGTGAAGAGGTTATGAGTTTAATAACGAGACTGTGTTACCTTATTAGTAGTACAGAAGTCAATAAAGTTAAAATTAAAATACCAAAGTCATCAAAGAATATTTCTTTAAATTAATTTATATTACAAAAATGGAAAACAACTTACGGCCTATTTATTTATCAAAGTAGCGAAAATGACAGCAATTACTTATACTGTAAGTATAAATGACAACTACTATCCTACTCCCATTGAAAATCAGACGCTACGTCTCCGTATGTCGACATTATACTAGATTTGTGTTCATTTATCATTGCCATTGGAAAAATAGATTAATCTGTTCAGAATATCAAAGTACTGTAGTGGGTTATTCGTTGGTAATTTATTATTAATTCTTCTCACTAGTGAATTTTTTTCTATGAAATCAATCTTAGCATGAAGCTATACAAACAAGCGCGGCTAAATTTCGTCATTATGCTTGCAATGTACAACAGTATTCTATTTGTACAGTGTATACGAATCCTTATTAGTTGATATTACTGTATTGATACATTAAAATCCTGATCTAACGAAATGCTACTATAGCTTCTTCATTTAGTTGTAATGACAAAAAGATCAGATTTAAGTATAGTCTTATAAAAATCTTACTATTAATCACATATTGTTGGCAGTTACTTTTCTTTTAGCTACCGTACCAATAAATAGAAGCAATTGAAGCATGTTTAAAGCCATTGAATATTTCCGTATATTTGTGGCATGCAAGTATTGTAAGGTATTACATCATAAAATACTTTTTCTAACACTCGTACATCCAACAAAGTTAAAATGTACGTTATAATAGTAAAGTGATGATCAATTTCAATAGTAAAAAAGTAATTAGGCAGTCTGAAGATGAGAATGTTTAAATTATTGCTATTTTTTGCGATAGCTTTATTCTTTAATAGTATTATTTTCAGTAGCTACATTAGGAAATGCCGCAGAGCTATGAGAAAAAGTTCTTTATTTTATTTTTACAAGGAAACCAAAGTATAATTTATTAATGTTAACATGACCTAATCTATATAATAAATATTAAATTTGTTGATGTAATTTAAATAACAGTTATTAGTAAATGGTTACCTCATGACCGCGATTTTGTAACTCTGCTCCAATAGTATCCATTACTAGAAGATGACTTGTGCCGAATGACGGTAAAAGAACAACTTTTATACTTGTCACAACGTTCATAAGTGATGCAATAAGAAGGAGACAGCGAATATATTTTTGTGTAAATGTTGCCATTGTAGATTGACTAAAACTACAAAAATAATCCGTATAAAAAGGAGGAAATATGAAAATGAAGTAGCGAGCTTACTGTAAGTTTTTTGTATGTTGTATACAGTAGTGATTGTCTGTATTAGCTTGTAAACCATCAATAAAGCAACGTGTAACAAGAATTATACTTTAATCTTTATTTGGAATTGATTCATTCTGAAAAAGGGAGTTATAATCAGATAATAAGTCAACATTGCTACCATATGCTTCAGAATTATTTGTAGGTTCGCATACTGTATATTACGATTATCCTGCCAGTTTATAAGAAAGCACACAACTGGATATGAACAAGGAAAGCATACAACATTTCTAATCCACTTGGAGAACAATAATAGTTTAGGATTAAAACAAACACTAAATCATATCTGTTGTTGTTTATATTACTATTGTACTGTAATTGTTAAACGACATACGAGTATTGAATAATTGCATATTGATCATCTAGGAAAAATAACATTAATGCAAACCCAACATACCCATTCAAATTTGTGATATAGTAATGATTTATATGGCATTGCCAATTATTACGCTAAAATCATTACGGTACGATCACTATTTGTCTATGCTGTATAGGCGGATATACGAGCTTTTTACATATCCTTTAATGACGGCATAATGCCACCGGTATACCTACATGCTTCACTCATGTATAATATTGAAGCATTGAATACGCTTACATATTAATTATATAATAATTTTATCGCATTTTATCCGGCATTAAAAAATAGACAAATGTGAGATTCAATTATTCATCTGTTTTGTAAATATAGCTAAATTGAAACAGTAAATATTAAAATCCGAATATTTATGCCAGTATAGACATGGCATTATATTGTAATAAATGTGCGTGTTGAAAATTTTTCAGCTAAATCCAGTCTTCTAATGTAGATTGAAAGATAAAGCGTCATTTAACATACAACAATTTTTACACAAACAAATATTACAAATATCGCACAAATCTTTTCAGTCATTTTAACTTTTTGTGAGTGTTGTCAATCTATAAATGACAACTTAAGATGATCAAGTGACTCTAAGATCATGCGACCATTCAGGTGGCAAGCCATCATAATCAAATATACGATTATTTCCGTTCGATTGTCCAGTTTGATGGTAATAGTCAACAGTTTGATAATTTTCATTCAATTGCGATGAATACGGATTTTGCAGTAGCTTTAGCACACGTCTGATCTGATAATTATAATAAAGTAAGTTTTCGGTTTAATGATTATAATTAAATTTCTACGGAAATATCGGAAGCCTTAATGTTACCTCAGAATAATCGCCTTTCTCAGCTTGTATAATAGCATTGTGGGCTATATAATTGCGCAGTATAAATCTAAAAGATGTAATTACATTCTATTATAATAAATCCAATAATAAGACTATCGTTAATATACAAAAATATTTAGACTGATAGAAGGTTAATGGATTTCATACGCTTTCCATAGCGAACTTCACGATGCTTATTTCGTATTGTTTAAAGCTGGCTTAATAAAATAGCCAGCTCTATTATACAGGATTTTAGCCTTCGTACCTTGGATTATTAGAGTTCATGACCTCGATTCTCTCCTTGTCGGCCTAAGACATAGTAATAAGATAAGATTAAGGCGGTTTCTCCTCTTTCAGTATGATTCAACAATAGTTAAAAATGGTATCATTTAAACAGCATGACAAAGCGTACAGTTTTTATAGCATCAACATCGAGGTGTTCGACTTCAATATGCAAGCGGCATCTGAGTAAAGTATTCAGGTATTTATTAGTAAATCGCTGCATTGCAATAACTTATCAGAATCTTGCAACTATAAAAATCATTACTGGTATTTTTTCAACCATCCATCCCATATTAGGTTGTCGGACTGTCTTTTCTCATCTTCGGTAAGATCCTTAAAACAAGCATTTTTTACTTACTTGCCAATAGTAATGATCAGCATGAGGATTTATAATAAACGATGTAGTTCTTACATTTAAATCACGCAATTTCTCTAATTTTTCTAAATCATTTTTTATCCTTAGCGCAGTCTGACCCATCTGAGTAATTAGATTGGGATTTGCTTGGATCATGGATATAAGCATGTTCAATTGGCTATCAATTATCATAAAGATATACAACATTAGATTGCAACATTAAATTTGAATATCAAGAGTATTAGGCGGTGATATATGGCATCACCTTTGTGGCATAGATGGCTTAGATCTCTTTTTTAAGTCTTTCAGCGACGTACATTGGGACAGGAGACATGCTTTTAATTCTGAAAAGCTACGCAGGAAACTAGTTTTAAAACTCGCACTGTAAACTCAGAATCATAGTATCGTACCATTGTAAATCTTTGGAACGAGTGGAAATAAATTTAATGGATTAATTACCTTCGGTCAGGTTCAGAGATTCTCAGTTTATTTAAACATCTGAACGAGTTTGTAAAATCCGCTCCTACCCAAAAAAAAACAAATAGTAATTTATTTTGATGTACTACAGACAATATCTTCGTACTGTATAACGCTTTAAAATACCTGTATCTTTCATAACTTGAAGAAGTGATTTTACCAGTTCCCTTATTTTCAATATAGCATTTAGTTTAGTTATTTTTATGATAATAAAGCTTTACATAGGGCAATAAATTTTCGTTATTCTACTAGGGTCAATCCTTTTAAAGCCATACTAAATAGTATGTAATGATACTGATAGAAAGTAACATACTCATCTCCTGGCAATTGTTTCCGAATAAGTCCAAGCTATAGATAGAATTGAAACATCGTTTTAGTTTCATACGTAATCTGCTAATAGTAAGATTTACATGATAAACAAGATAGAATTAAAGAGATATCACAAATAGAATACTATATCTCCAATTTTTTAATCTACCTTAAGGCGCATTTTCTCTAGGTAAAATTTATGAAATAATTCGTTGTATCTATCAACGCGAAATCAGATTTATCAGATGACTATAAATAAAATTTTAGTTTTTATAATAAATCATGAAGTATTTACTTCTCTAGTACAGGATTGGAATCTGCTAATGGCAGTACACTAGCAAGAGCTTCAGCGAGTTTACTCAAGTTCCATTTGCATGCTTCAGGTTGATTTATGAACGCGTATCTACCTCCATCATCTAATAATTAATATCATTTCACACAAAGGTTGAGTTAAATTTGGTGAGGAGGCAAGGGTGACTAAAAGATGGTTACATTACCGGAAGCATTACAGACATAGTCAGGGTCATAAACGTCTAGAAACCCGAAAGGTCCATAGTCTATAGTTATTCCAGCAATACTCATATTATCTGTATTTAAAACACTGAAGAGTAAGAGAAAAGTTAACATTATAAAGTTTTTTGTAAACTGAAACATTTACATTGCAGAGAATGATTGCAGCAATAGTCGTACCCATGGCAAAATCCTACGCATTGCCATAAAGCTACAAGCTTAGCAGTTGCTTTAACTACTTCTTCAAAGAAAGCTAAATATCGTTCCTTGTCACTGTCTGGGTATTTAGCCGCAACCTGTCATGTAGTAATATTTGATAACAAAGATATCCCATATAGTAGTTGAGTAGAATTACTAGATAAAAGTGCTAGTCTATAATGCTTAAAGTAGGAAGTGAAAGTGTAAGGTTAATTAAAGCTACTTTATATATTACATGAGGGAAATGTGTGTTAATCGTATATTCCAGGAGTTGAATAAGGATATCTTTACGTCCAACGCTAGGTCCCATGCTCCCGGTTATCTTATCCAAAGGTTTAAATATTTCAAAAGATCCAAATCTTTAATGAAAGAATATCCAACTTAAAATCTTTACTCAAAATAACTTGATTTCTAAATCGGTAGAATACATTAATGTTTTTGTAGTAGCAATCTTAGAAGGCAATAATTACCTTAAAAATGTAGGCGCAATCCGTAGGATCACAGTTGCTTTCTCCTTAATAGGATTTCCACTATAATATATATCACGTAAGACTTCACTGTCTGATGTGATGCAAGAACCAGCTGATAAAGGCAAAATGGAATAAAATTATTTAAAAATTTTAGGACTCTGTTCCTTAAGTTTCAAAACAGTTCTGTTGTACGAATAGTTGGGATTTAATTTTTGATATCTTTGTGAACAAAGATTGAAATCAACATTATAAAAACAACGAAATAGGCTGTGCTAAGCTTATACAGTACTATTGATATCAACCGTGCGTATCCTAAATGACACAATACCTCGCGTAGTAGGAATTCCTAAGTGATGCATAGCCTATGTACGGGCAAAATAGAATAGGTAAGAAATAATTCAATCATCGTATTTTACTACCGTAACTACAAGAAAAAAGGAATCTATGATTGGTTAGCGACCTACACCACTGCATACTGTATTAATCGTTAGTAAGAGATAAAGCCGGGTTGTCGAACTTTTATTTTTAATACAACACTACCGTTATGAAATCTCATGTTTTGAGATAGCAAAAGATAGCGTTGTATTAACCTTAAAAAGTAAAAATAGACAATCCAGCCTACTGTGCAATAGACCGATTACTATAGATTTTATATATTTAACTCTATTTCTATCTCCGATTGTCTGCTGAAACTTTTCAGTGATACTACGTACAACAGTTCTGGCAATAGCATTACTTTAGTCGTTTCAGTAACTACTCAGAGAGGGTAAGTATAAAATATAAAAACTTCACTATAAACACGACCAACATACGCGGCGATTCTACTGTATTGTGTAGTAGAGTCTGTATTAATCAATTAGAACATACACTACTAGTAATACGTTATCGCTAGAATTATTTGGTAATAAATAAATAATAACTAGCAATAATAATTTATCAGCCTACCTCACTACATAAAAATTCGCGTATACTTGATCTTAATACTTTACGGCCATCGGCATGTCTAGAATAAGGTGTCAGGCCGGAACCTTTAAACTGAATTTCCCACCTTTCATCTTTATGATTAACCACTTCGCCTATATACCTATATATTACCATAATTTTAATTAGAATTTGTAAAATAGACTGCAGTGATTTTATTATTATGAATACATAAATAAGGTCATATAAAATGATGACCTTTGCATTATTGCTATCAAATGGCGTCAAATACTTTTACCGGTAAATAGGCAAGGCAAATTATATTATTCAATTTACTCGTTACCTACCGTACATTGCAGACAATTTAAATTGCTAATACGCATGGACGTTTTAACTGAGTAACTGGCTAATTGCTAGTACGAACTGTAGCTGGTACTTCATAAAGGTACAATGTTGTAAAGTAATAAGTGTATATTTCATCTTTTGAATTACTTGCACTACAGTTGTTTGTTTTACTAGCGAATAAAGAATATCGGGCTGATTGTCTGTCGATAAAGATGTGCTATATTGTAGACACCTGTATGGACTACGATGCACACTATACGTACATGACTATAAAAGTAGGAAGTATAGTGTAACTGTTGAAGACTGTCTAATCAACCCCATTTTAAAAGTACATTTAGGAGGAAGTCTTGTAGAAACTATGCAGTTCAATCTTGCTTTACGACACGCTGTGAATAGATTGTACCACTGCGGTTATTGGCTTTTAGCACAATGAGGGAGAATAAAAAATGAAGTGTATTTTATGCTAAGAAATTCGTTATTGTACAAATGTACACTTGTACATTACTTGATGTTGGAGAATATAAAATTATGCTTACATAGCAGCTCCATCTCCTAGCTGTCCAGAAAAATAACCAAATTGATGGCCGCAATAGCAATGAGCAGCCGTCCGTGAACCCTTAATAGGCAGATTACCACTAAAGTAATGGACAAATTCACTTCGTTCTAATTCATATTGGGATAAATCCAGTAATGCCATGGCAGAAGGTGATACCGCTACTAACTGAGGATTATCAACTGGTGTCGGCTGAACATACGAAAAGCAAGCACCCGCTACATTGCGCGGGTAAACCTCCGTGTTATTCTCCACTGGAAGACAACGAAGACAAGAGTTATCAAAATTTAATGTTTCCAGTGTTGCCGACATGGTCGTTAAAGTCGCCACTTGCTTCTCTAAGATATTGACTATTCTTCGTAGGCGCAACGTTGTCCTCAACTGATGAATGATCCCCCAGTAGAAATACAAATAGTCAATCCCAATAAGGATTGAAAAAACCAGGCGTAGTTTCACTACTTTCAACTACAGCGTTCTCTCCGACTTTTTGGAACTCTGACTAGTGGCAAATTCAGTGAAGAATTTGAACTTTTAACACAGGCTTTGGTGATAATAATCCTGACCCGAAGCAAAATATCGATTGTGATAGCAGAGGTGAATCTACTGATTAGTGTACGTACGCACTTGTACAATGGTCAGTCAATGGCTGTATGTGAGACCATACTCGACACATGACAGATTCGATTGTACAGTACTGTATGCGCATTTATACAGTCCATATTGTAGACTACAGTACACTGTACACTGTACACTGTACAGTACTAACTGTACTGGCATCGGTCGTGAACTCCATTGTACCGTCTGAGTCATTCTGACCTTAAGGTCTTTTGAAAACCACTCCCACTTCATCTATTATTATATTGTGAAATGAGATAATGAGTTCATGTGTAATGCACTGTGCTGTCGGTTCAGTTCTGGCCTGATGCAATAATGGGGTTATTGTTCAAGCAGACGTCAAAGGCTCATTCCATTGACTGACCCACACCGACGGTCTGTAGCATAGAGGTCATCAAAATCGCGACGATCCCTAACATACAGAACAGTATACAGTATTACAGTACTACAGTACACATTGAACTTTCTTTTTCTTCAACACTGTACAGTACAGTACAGTACAGTACAGTACACTCAACACTCAGCTAGTGTACAATACACTGTAGTAAATCGACTGCTTGCCCTATTTATCCCATGGATCATACTCGGGGTCAGCGAGGGTCACAGTACTGTAGAAATGCACTTTGAAAATTGTAAACATTTCATTTGCCACTTTACTGTAGGTATATTGTATACTGTATATATTCAGCGTTGCTAGTATGAATCGATATTCTATAGACAAGCTACCATTAAAAAACGTAAACAAGTACAATTCGCTACTAGTGTTGATGGGTAATACAATATAGAAGCATAATTATCAGTGATTAATCAAGCTGCTCGGCGCGGTAACTATCCATGTCCGAACTGGGTATCTATCACTTTGCCAGCATTGAAGCGAGAAAGATTCATTCAAAGGCTGATAGAAAAATAAAATATAGCTTACTTCCGTAAAGCTGCGTTCTTAGCAACTGACTAAAAAAAGATGGAACCACGTTTCAACACTCGCCATGTATATAGTGAGCCAGTGTGTATTATTCACTGTCATTATATTCAAATATTAATTGGGGTTACTCGGTTCGCTTGACCTTCTTTTCAAGACTTGACAGAAAGATACCATAAATACGAGATGAAAATTATCAAAGGGAATAGATGACAGTTCATTTTCTTTTTTTTTTATTTATTTATTTTCACAATCGACATTACACTGTACAGTATGTACTGTACAGTACAATACTACAATGTGAATACTGTATTGTACTGTACTGTACTGTACTGTACGTCAATTTTTGGGGGGGGGGCGTATTGTACGTACAGTACTTTACACTGTCACAGCATCCAAGTTGAAGAAAAACTTTTGAACTTTTTTAAAAACTTCCTTTCTTTTTATCTCCACACTACCGTCAGACTGTATTGCACAATGCTGAACTGTACTCCACCTGTATCAGACTTCCTCCTCCAAAATTGAATGACAGATTATTTTGATGTTGTCATTGGTCACTACCAGTGTTTTCTATCAATCGTATAGCACTTTTTATTAGGCCTGCTTGTAGTATCATTGGTCAGCCTTATTACGGATTGACAAGTAGTAGTAAAGGTCTCTTATTAGTCTCCACGGCACCACCGTGTGACTGTACTGTACAAGTGTTAGTGAAAGCGCGGATGCAGCGATTTTGAATGCCCGACCTCTACGACTCACGACTGTACTCTACCTTTAACCCTTCCTTCTTACAACACGTCGACAACACGGCTGCTCACTTCCACCTTCTTGACACATTGATCTACTGTAGTGTTCATTAGACCTCCTGTACCAACTTGGTTCTTTAAATTGGGAACTGGTGAATAAGGCGTTGCTCGAGTCAATCCAAAAAGTAGATTAAGAGGGATTTTCCACTTTGGGATGCTAGTATCATAAATTATACTACAATCCTTTTTTGCTATTCATTGTTATCGTCACAAACAATGGCAGGATCGTACAAAAATGTTAAGAAATTGCTTGAGGAGGCTAAAGTCAAAGGTCATAAGGAATTGGATTTATGCGATCGAGGTTTAATTAATTTAACTGATCTACCCACTTGGAGTAAGTTGGCCCCGATATATGTACGATATCAATGCAGTAACCAATTTGGAATTTCTAGCGCATGACTACTCTGTATAATCAATTCTCCTTAAATTGCATTAAATCAATATTGCGATTTTAGCCTAGCTTCATATGTTTTATTTGCTTAATTCTACTGTTTGTGAAAATACTTCAACTCCAGTCATGTCCATTGACTACAGTAAATTAAATTATCAAAAATTATGGATATACTACGCGTACTGTATGTAATTGTTATCACAATGGATAACAACGAAAGCAGTTACGATTACTTGTACGAGTATGTCGTCTTTACTAGAAACTAGGTAATAGGAAAAGGACTCTGAAGTAATCGAACAAGTCATTTTCTTCATTAATTCCTTTTTGTTATCCATAGACCGACTTCGCCATTTAACTACATTGACGCTAAGTCACAATAAAATTTCCGGTAAATTTTCAATCGTACCTTAAGCCTATTCGCATCTGACTTTAAGTAAATTATGGACATATTCGTGCAGTAAGCATCAAATGTCATTCCAAATTTAACCCTATTCTATACTGTGATAATTACACCTGTTTAGCAATTCCTCCTGCGATAAGCGATCTTTCCAATTTGGAATGTCTTATCCTTTGCAATAATGCAATTCAGGTATGAATTGTAGATGATTTATCTTCCTTTTCTTTAGTGTCTATTTGTACGCCTTCGCAGTCAATTCATAATTTTGCATAATCCTCGATCTCCGCTCCCTTTTCAACATATCAAAGTTGACGCTATCATAGTGCACTAAAAGTTAATTCATGTCCATGTAATCATGACGGTAACATTGCACTTTTAATGTATTGTGTAGGAACTGCCTGAATGTATAAACCAATTGCTAAAGTTAAAATACTTGAATTTATCGTAAGTATTGAAATTCCATTCGACAGAACAATCATATTGGTTTGAGTTCTAGTTGAAAGAAATTTGGCCATTCAATAATCGTAATATGCTTACAAAATTAGGGTCAATCTACTATCCACTCTTCCAAGAGGATTTGGAGTATTTCCTTCACTGCAAATTTTGGATATGACATCGAACTGTTTAACCGATGAATCTTTCTCATCGAACTTTTCTTTACTGAGTTCGTTATCGTAATCCATAGTAACAACAGCTCATGTAGTACTTTATAAGTGCAATTGTACACCAATTATACCTCTTAACTTTCAGTTCTTTCCAACTTTTAATTTAGCTACCCTTAGAGCTTTATACCTTGGTGATAATGAAATTGAAAACGTTCCTCCTGAATTTGGAAAGCTGAAGAGCTTGCAAATTGTAAGCGATCTTTACTATGTTTTATCTGTTTTTATGCTATTATGTACAGTATATATATACATTGTATAATTTCGAATTCTACCAAAGCATAAAGTATAATACACTAACTATCCTAGCTGGTTTTACGGGATAACTATGCCATCTCCTTGCCAAATGAGATCGGAAACTTATCAGACTTGAAAGAGTTACACTTGCAAGGGAACCGTTTGACAGTACTACCTCCCGCATTAGGTAGTTATCAAAAAATTTGACTGCATTTTAAGTACTGCGCATTCAAAGTTAAATATCTATGCGTTATTAATTCTAATAGCCGACTTAGGACTAAATATATCAAACGGGGTTATTCGCTTAAGCGAGAACCCATATGTAAAACCCATTGCATCTCAGCTGGCCAATGGCATAGACAAGTTAATGGAATATTTAAAGTCAGATACTTATAAATAGTAAGAACAAGTCATTTTGGCTATATACTGATATTATCTATAATCCTTGAAATCTGTTGTATTCTTTTCATAATAAGCTTTTGATGTTAACTTTAATCGCAAATTTGATCTCTTAGTTTATATAGTAGGCATCTACAACAGGCTGCTACTGACATTCCGCCTAAGATTGAACTGGATCATAAATTAAGTCGCTCTCAAAAGAAAATTAAAAGTATTTAAAAATATCAATTTTTATTTAGTAATTTTTCTTAATGTAAACATGTACATTACAGAATTAATCAGAGAACTGAAATGAAGTAATGCTTGGGTGATTATCACAGCTAGCGTTGTTTTTATTAGAAATTGTTTGAGATCAGAATAAATCATTGTAAATTTTGATTCAATGATGAACTTTCTATGATTTTTTAAATTCTACCAATATGAATAAATACTTTCTTTAGAATTTACATTATATATCTTTGGTCTTGGTATGTAATTCACTGAGGACAATGCATAATGATGCTACTTGTGAAATAAATATCATTCCATTAAATATTTCTGTTCACAATCTTTTGCTCTAACAGAAAACGTCTTCGATAAATGTCTTAGCGTCGTTACCCTAAGAGTACAGTACTTTGAAAATGCCAAGGCTTTAAAGGAGCTATCTCAATTTCTTATATTTTTTATAGAACTCATTTTAAAAATAGCCAACCGTAAATGATTACACGTATATACACATATCTCAAGCAGTTTTATGAATTACTTACAAGTTCGATGATATGATTATTATTAGTTTCTTATATCATACATTATGAAATTAATTTCAGTAGTTGCAAAACTGTAGGTAACTTCCTTTAGAGATGTGCAAAATGTTAGTACTGTACTATTAATGATCAGTGGGATCGATTAAAGTAGTGCAAAATCGTACTTTCTTTCTTTCGCTTGGGTGAAAAAGTTCTGGAAGGACTAGTATTGGTGAGATTATGCTTTCTCCATTCGTTAAGCAGTTCGTCTTTCATTTGTTGAGGCAACTGATGGAAAACCTCAAGATCGATGTCTTCCGGAATAGTCTTATCGTGTTCCAGCAAGTTTTGACTATCTTTATCACTATGACTGGGCACTTGATTATAATTGTTGTCGCATACTATAGGAACTGCAGTCATTAAGGGCTTCTTTACTAATGGATCGTGTTTTTTCGATTTAGACCGGTCTAAGTAGCTGGAGATATCCAACGATGCTACCGGTGGCTTATCTTTAAAATTTGTAAATGTGACACCAAAGAGTCTAAGGCGAAACGGTTTATGTATGTCAACTAATTTACGTAATAGATTCATCATTAGGTCAAGGATAATACTACACTTTTTGTCGGTGTCTTTAGTCGAATAAAACGTGCTAGGAACACTGCACTGCTTCGATTCTCTCTTATAGGATGATCTATCATGCTTAATAATAGTTAATTTGACTGTTTGAGGGTGTTCACATCCATCGACCAAGCGTGATAAAAGATGCCTTATTAAATCAGATATTCTCTTTTTACTAGCTATCATCGTACAGCACCTAGAAAAGGAATCTTCTACTCCAATCGATTTTGGCTTTGTAGCGGCAACGACATCACTATCATCAATACCTTTGCACCATTGAAATAGCGTACAGGCTTGAGGGGTTGGAAAATGTGTCTTTAATACAGCTAACGGTAGAGTGGACAGTTCTTTAACTGTTGTAATACCAACAGATTGTAACTTGTTATTCGTTGCACTACCAATACCAGCAATTTTTCTTAACTCCAGAGAGTGAAGCAAATCGAGAGTATCTTCAGGGTAGATAGCGGTTTGTAAATTTGGTTTATGCAAACCAGATACGATTTTAGATAACATCTTGTTGTGGGCGATACCACCGCTTGATGTCAAGCTGAAAACATTCCACAGTCCTTGGCGCATTTCAGCCGCAATTTGCGAGCCAATTATCATTCGTAATCGGCAATTGCAATCACAAGCCTGTGCTTTAACCGTGTTACTGTTCTGATATAAGTACCCTACAACTTGTAAAGATTGTAGGTCTTCGGTGCGATCTATATGCAATGATTACAATCAAGTTTCATAAATAATGTACAATTCGAACATTTTATGTCGTGTATGCCTGATATATATTCTGATTAATTAATTTGATTTAACTATTGGTTTTGAAGCCCTAAAACTAGCAGTCTACAGTATAGCTTAGATGCACTTAGTAATACAGTACACGTACATTATAATCATTATTGTCTGGCTAGAGTACTGTAGCTAGCAGCTACTGTGCTTTTACACAACCTACCTTGAAATTGATTAAGTCTGCACTGGACGAGCTCAGTAACATCGATGTAATTCTCATCAAATCCTAGCCTATGAACTTTAGTAGAGAACTTCTTCAGGTAATCAGTGACCTTAAAACTGACTTCTCGATACTCCGTTAGATCTTCACCATTAATTACTATTAAATCAGGACATTTTTCCAAGGCTTTAGTTAAAGGAATTAGCTTGCCAACGCCCCGTTCTCTGGCAGGATAGTTGGAAGTGACAATGATATGTTTTTGACGTATACCAACCGGTTTATTTCGTAAACTGCTATTTTTAGCCATTTCGACTTGAGCATAAAAACAATCAATATCTAAATGAATAATTGTTCTGTTATGGCCATAACATGACTTGCTTAAATGCTTTTCTTCTTCATCTTTCAAGTCTGGCTGCAATGTGATAGTTGCCCAGTCAGCGATAGAATCACCTATTCCATTATCAACACTACTGCTTGCATCACAAGTGTTATCGTCAAGATTATCATCATCCATATAAACAGTGCAATAAGTGCTAGTGCGTTGCTCTTCCATATCACAAGCAGCCACTCAACGACCGAGAATCCAAATTACTGTACTTGTTTTCTAGACAGTGACTGTATCAGTGAACCAAATACAACTGTAGGATTGATGTTTCGCACTACAGCATGCTTATAGTGCATATCATAGTTAACGTAAGACCCTCACTGACGTTTCTTACCGTTATTATTCGGTCGTTATTGCGATAACAACAGGTCCAAAAATCTTTCTCGTTCCTTTCAACTTCTTTGCAAACCACAGCATTAACAGGCATTACAGTACAGTACGTCGATTGCTCGCTAATTGTGATACAGAATACAATGTACTGTAGCGTACTGTGCGTCCAGTCAGGGACTACTGTACTGTACAGTAGGACTACTCGACCCATGGCCATGAGTGGGATTCCACTCACTGCTACCCCGGAAGTCCCTGTCTCCCCTGCCAAGTCACACTATAAAACTGACTCACAGTTAAAAAATTTCACGGCCGTCCCTGGTACATTACACAACTATAAAATTGATTGGTATTATGGCATACACTGTACAGTGTATAGTACAGTATGTAAGCTGGTCAGCAAATACTATGTCATACTGTACCATCTTCTTACTTTTGAGTTTTTCTAGGAAATAGCTATGTAAGATCGTAAATGTTATTTGAATTAGTACCAGTGGATGTGGAAAACAGATATGGAAGATCCATACTAAGTGTAACTAGTCATTTTTCAATATTGACAGCCTCCTTTGGGTAAGAAACGTCCGTCCATCTGAACCGAACCTTTCCCAGGTCGAACAAATGTGGGAGTTCATCAGTCGGTCCATCCATCACTCGTTCAAATCAGTCCACAGTACAGTACAGTATTCTGATCGAATGGATCGATTATGCTTACTATGCTGCCGTTATTAATAGTAAAACCTTTTGGCAGTACTGTACAGTACTGTAGTCTGTAGGTAACATTTGCGCAGTAATACCAGTAAAAAATGCCGAACTACTGAATACAATACAGTACTGTATCCACTGCCAGCTACAGTAGTGTTCTGTAGTGTACACTGTACTGTACAGTGTACAGTACTGTACAGTACAGTAGAAGATCGTTTACAGTACTGTACTGTACTTTACTGAACACTCAGTGAATGGTACAGGATTACAGCCCGGAATGAGAGAAGTGTGAGTCGGGCGGGGACTATCGTACAGTACTACAATACTGTACAGTACAGTGTACAGTACAGTACTGTACCATGGATATGCTGTACTGTACTGTACACTCAGTGTACTGTACTGTCATTAGCAAGCGTAGACTGTACTGTACTGTACTGTACAGTGTACAGTATACTGAGTAGGACTGTAGTACAGTACTGTACTGTAAAAGGAAGCATGCATGCAACATGTGATAGGAGTCGTGTAGATAACATCAAAATGCGTGCTTTCCCATTTCCGATCGTACGGTATACTGACTGTACTGTATTGTTAGTTCACCTAGATAGTTGAATAAAGTAGCATACTGTACGCGCGTCGTGCGAGACCACACCAGTCACTTACTCCCCAATATCTGCGCTTTACCTGAAGTACGATTTGATACTAGCACTTCAATTGCATACCATATCCTTTCCTGAATGGAAGTGTTTCGACCTTTCAAGAGCTCTATCGATATTAACCCTGTTAGCAGCCTATCGCAGCAGTGCTTGTCATTCATAATATTACTAGTGCAAACTCCCGTCGCTTTACTGACGGTTTACGATAATGTGCTCATTTAACAGAGCAAGCAGCCGTTTACTTAAACCATGACAGTATTATGATAATAATAAATAACAATAATAATAGAACAATCACTACAATAATAATAATAACAATAACATCCTGGAATTTCCGAGTACTGGTACAGTAAATAAAAGTTGAAAGTTTAAAAAAAGTACAGTATATTGTACGGTAGGGTTGTACTGTACAGTACAGTATGTCCCGTCCCCTCAGGGTCTCTGGGTCGGTGTTTTAACAATCAGCACTGAGAGGCACAGTACCGCCTTACCGGGTCATCACGCCGCTGGCTAATTGTATGACAGTTGACACCCACAGACCACAAGTTCACCGGCATTTTGACATTACTACAGTGGACAGAATGGATTGCATGCACATTGCACAAGGCATAAATAAAAAAAAAAATAGAATGAAGATTAATGATGCATAATTACTCGGTCCAACTGTAGTTTGCCATACTGTACTGTACAAAAGAGTACAGTGTAAAATATAGAAACCCCTTGGTAACAAGATAAATGTATGCACTAGGCAGCATTCATCAAAATAGAAATTACAGACATCCTCTTCGAAGACATACTGTTACGCGCTATTGCCTTAATTTACCCACATCTCAAAACGATAGGCAAACCAGTTTGAAACGACCTTCAAGACCATCTTCATAAGACAAAAAACATTGATTAAGAACTGCACCAGGGCGATACCATCATTCGAGCGCAATCGAATTTCTTCAACTTCACCAGTACATACTGTAGTTTTGTCAAGTCATTCTAGTCTAGTACCGTTGTGGAGACTAGCAAGTGCAGCAACAAATTGAAAGTTAGTCAACAGTAGATTATTATTAGGGTTTATCATAATTTTTAAAATTGACAATATTTCTACTGGAACATCATTTACTTTACTAACCTTTTCAAGTCATTTTTAAATCGCTGATATTGATCGTTACGTTATTTCTCTCTGCTGTACACAGTCAAAGCTCCTTTAGTACAACTGTCAGCTTCGTAATCAACGCCATCTTATTTGATTCCTATTTTTTCACATTGCAAAAGGCCAAATCATGGTAAAGGACCTTAGCCAATTAACGGTAAGATGAATCCGCTTTTTTGGATACCAAACTATCCACTGCCCAACTTTCTCCTATATGTCAATGATTTGATTTGTATGCTGCAGTGCTGTGCTGGCACGTGTGAGGATAGGATATGATGTAGGAAACAATGCTGTACTGTAATTGTTACGACTTGAGCATTTATGCATGGTATACGCGTATTATGCACGTCTAGTACAGTAGCCAAATTTTCTTCTTTCCGTAAAATTATGACAAATTACCGGCATGGATGTTCAATTTTTGAGGCAATTCAATAACCAAATAGTAAACTAGTGGTTGAACTTCAGTAGTGTGATATTTAGGATGTCTACAGTATATCATGCAACCTATATCAGCTATTATAGATCATGTATTATGACCCTACAGCACTGTATAACCGACACTTCTAAATTTCAACATCTTGCAGTATTTCTTCACACTATTTCACATGCTGTATTCAGTAACTTGAGATACATTATTTTAGGGTAATTTACGCTCAATAGAAGACATTAACTTAATCTGAAAAGAAACACAATCGATTCAAAGTTGTGCAAGCAATAATAGTACGGTACATGTACATTTTACAGTACAGTACAGTACTTTATACTCTTATGACATAAAAAATATCACATCACAGTGGTTGTAGTTACACTCAAACTGCCACTTACCTGCTAGAAAATGGTAATGATACATGCAATGGACAGTAAATTAGATTGCAATAGAATATTAAAGCTGCCATTTTATTACACTGCTATACGCTTATTTAGATGCATCAGTAGTTGTGAGTCGTGAGTACATTGAGAGCAGCGTGAAGCTTCCAGTGCAGTAAATATAAAGTACGGACGTATTGACATGATGAATGAACTCTTAAAATTGAAATCGTATGTTCCTGATCGCTTTTGAACTGCTATAAGTCCTACCTACCGTAAAATAGTTTCATATGGTAGAGCTCGTGTACCAACTTGTTAAAATTACAGAACAAGTGTTCGTACTAATGTCAATCAAGTCAAGTATACACTACTGTACTCTTTCCGTTATAGATTGAATCAACTCGATCAATCTTTTTCTACTGTCGTCGAGAAATTACGATAGATGATCTTGGTGAATGCAATACGACTTTACAGTCTTAATAGCGGCATATTACCATTGCTTTTTCATGGATGATGCTGTCACTACAGTACATTTTGTAATAACGCTCTGTTCGAATTACTAACCATGTTGCTGTGCTGTATTTCTGCAGGGTGTCGAAAAAATTGACCAGAGTCAACTAGAAGTCATTTTCGAAAAGGTCAGTGGTATAACTAAAGGAGTGGAATATAGATATTTTTCTTATGTGTATTTGCTTTACATAAGTGCTATCTGTATTTTAAGCATACTCGTAAACCAAATTGTGAATATGAGTAGACGTACGAACATAGTGTTAGCACAGAAAGGTTGAATCGAAATGTGATGTTTTCGATTCGTAATTATTCTGTACTTACGCTGTATAATCTCGTTTGGAGGAAATAGAAACACATTTCGATTTGAAAAAAATGAGTTTACTTAAACTTAATACTGCACTGAACTCTCTTATTACGTTACTGGAGAGTCGATAGCACATTACTTTAGGAAATCGCAAAAATTGTAATAATTATAATTTCTGAATTATAATGGTTCTACTGAAGTCAGTTCGAGCTAACAGTTTTGCCCTTAAACAAGCTAACTTCAGTGATGTTGAAATGTGCATGCAACACGGTAGCCACGAGTTTCATTTTTTTTTGTAGAGGATGCAGAGTTATTCACAATTTTGATCGGCCGTAAGTGTATTCTCTACACCTTTACCGTATTGTATGCAACGATGAAAAATGGCAAATACGCGTAGTTGATTTATCTACATACTATGCGCGTATGTCAGGAGATAGCTAAGATACCGTATGCATTCCTATGCTGTATATTTACCATGAAAAATCACGGTTACTCGTTATTTCTCGGACTCTGCGAGACTTAATGAAACATCAAAGCGTTCTCACGTATTGATTAAAAAAAAACGATTAATTTACTGATCCCTTAATCTTGGTAATATATGTTATTTATCATGATTCTCAATGGGCTGGTGGGCTGCCTACATTTTAAAAGCGACTTAGCATTCCCTTATTGGCAATAAAAGATCTTCCTACAATAGCTAGCTATAGATAGCAGTATTAGGTAGCAGCAAGTGGCAATCATTATATATCATTGTTTGCACCACATGAGATTAGGCAAGAAAAACAATCGATGTTATAAAAAGTAAATTGATAAATGAACTAAGGAATAGCCGATATAATATACAATAACAATGTAACAATGGATCCGTGTCATAGTATAAGTATTACTACATTATCGGACACTTATCGTCGTTAGATGTACCGTATAATGATCAAAAATTCAAGGAAAATTAATACCAGTTTATGATGGCATCGAATTTTTTTGGATAATTTTAATGATCTTCATTTTGTTGCTAAGATCTCTGCGCTTTTATCTTACCGCTACTTTTTTTTCCCCTTCAAGATCGAGCTTTGTTACTGTAGAAAGTATTTCTATAGGGAGATTGTAAAGAAAGGAGACAGTCATTTTCTTTACCGGTTATGATAGATGAATCATCTTGCGTGTATATAAATAGCGCAAGTTGATTAGCTGAGACCTGATAGAGCCAATGCATATTTAATTCTATCGGAAATTAGATAATTTGTGAATTTAACTATAAAAATAGGCCTTGCAATCCTCGAGATAACCGCATAAATATTTATTTAACTTGCTTTTAATTTCTATATCATCTCCCTAAGAATACCTGAGATCAAAAATAAAGATATTATTCCGATAAATAAAACCTTTAATTTAGTTATAAATGATAAGATAATTACGGTATTTAACTACAGAAAGAAGAAATTCAATGCTGTAATTGCAAATGATAATCCGTATATTCCTTATGAATTAAGATAATCAGAATGACGAGTACTATAACCACTTCGTTTGTAATTAATATAATTCATATTATTACATTTTATCTATTTATAACGTACTCATATGTTACAATACTGTATTTATCTACTATATCATGCCATTTGCTTGCGTAGTATGCGAAGGACGTAAGTGGTGGTGAAAGGTTGATGAGTTATGAAGATTTCATCAACCACTACTTAGGTCTTGGAATCTCAGACGGAAACGTCGTTCAATTGCTTGGAAGTTGCGCCGATAATTCGAAAAAAGGGTAAGCTATTAAGCATAAGCTATTTAGATCATAGAATAATACTTAACATCAATAATAGTTGCTGGTTTGTAATAGCCATCCACAACGCAATACAAAAATTTCCGATTGAAATGCATAAAATTATATGAATTGGCCATTTCAAATTTTTTTGTTTATTTATTTCACTACGTATAAGTATTCTGAATACCATATACAGTAGTACAACACACGATGCTAATAGGAACAACTTTTGATAATCTCATTATTCACTAATATAATCACACGGCATACAGTACAGTATGCTGTGTATCATCTATTGAGCAATTTGAACTTGATACTAGTGGTAAAGTTATTATATAGTCGAATTGCATATAGATTGCATACACGTATAAGCGTGCCAAGAATATCAGTATAATTGTTCTTCATAAGTGTGCAACCAAGTCTCCTGCCAGATGATTAGCAATAACACTTCAAACCTTTTTCAAAGAAAACGCTCATATTGGTGACAAGCTTAGCTAGATCTGACAGTTTTCAAACATCAATCCTAGAAATTTTTATTATCCATTTTATTAGCTAATAAGTGATGCCATGGTCTATGGGGTTATGGTTTTTGTTTATGTCTCTTTTAAATTATCGTATTATACTGCTGTTTATGTTCAGTTTTGATAGCCACATAATAATCTGGTGGCAATAATATATTTATACTTCCTATCAGAGCAATCTCATTCAAAGAATTTTGCGCTTTGGAATTACTACTTTCCTCTGCTGATGCCTCGTATAAGCTTGCCTTCAGATTATTTGATACGGATGGAAAGGGTGTCGTCACTTTTGGTATGTTTGAGCAGTTAAAATCTATTATAGATTTAGCAGATCTATTTTTAATATCACACAGTAGTCATTAAACAATCCAGCTCATGCGTTACTGCTATCACAAATTCTTTGCGACGATAATGAATTTACAAAATTTTATATATACAATAGATCAATTTAGGCAAATCCTTTCCAGTACTCTTACGAATCGTATTGCACCTTTTAATTTTGATGGCGAGTTTGTAAAAAGATATTTTGGAGAGAAGAAGAATCGTCAAATAACTTACTTAGAGTTTAGCGAAATGGCTAAGGTATTAACCCCTGAAACGATGCAGCCTCATTCTAATGATAATTGCCATATCATACCAATTTGCTTTATCTTAAATTTCGTGTGTAAGAATAAATTATAAATTGATACAAATACTCTCTCTAATATTTAGCACCTTCGCCATGAACTAAATATGCAAATATTTAAACAATATGATAATGACTCAACTGGTACCATTACTGGCCATGCATTCACTGAGCTCATGCTAGAAACTAAAAAAGAATTATTATCAACGCATATTAAACAGAATTTACCAAAGGTTATTTTTATTGCATAGCTTATTGATATTATCGTAATTATTAGATTTTCTTGCTAATATTTCATTTAGGTCTAACGGCGTGCGTGAATATAATAAATTTCTGTACCATTAGATTGTAGGAAGCTTACCGTCAGACAAAGTGAATTTTGCATATTATTCCGCATTTATCGATTTATTATCAAATATTGACGTTATCGAAGAAATTTTTACACGTGCTGCAGAAGATTTGGGCAAAGATAGTATTACAAAAGGTTCGTTTTACTTAAAGCTTGAAATATAAGTTGTTAATTAAACTTTAAGGAGTAAAAAGGTTTGTTTATTTTCATAGAGGAATTTTTACAAACGTCCCGATTATACTCGCAGGTATTGTTACTTGAGGTAACGATATTAGTCAAAAGAGAAAATGTGACTAAGTAAATATGTTGTACCATTGCAATAAACCTTAGATTACACCGTTTGAAGTGGATATATTGTATCGCCTGTGCGAAGTGGACAATGGGAAGGGGTACTAATAATATACTAATAATTGATTACTGGAATAATTACTCAATTTAACGATAAGTCTGGTCATTTCTGTATTCGGTTTAGGCATATTGGTCGTTCGGACATCCAACACTTAGTACCTGAGAATTTACAAAATTTTCCCAATAATAAAGCTACGAATATTACTCCTACCTCCCAGGAAGCTGCGGTTAGTTAAATGTATTTATCTGCAGCTGTATTTAATTGCTATATCATTATCGATAATAACTTCGCAACTGATATATATAGGTTGTATCGCAAAATACTGTTACTGCAAATTCTGGTAGAGGGTTCTTTACAGATGTTGCTGAATCTGTATATAGATTTGCCCTCGGATCTGTTGCAGGAGGTTAAAAAATTTAGCTGGAGTTTATTATTGAAAACTTCAATTTACGCCTAATAAACGAAAACCGTTTAAATTTTAATCGTTCTTTTAAATACTAGCTGTCGGTGCGACCGCTGTTTATCCTATTGACTTAGTAAAGACTAGATTGCAAAATCAAAGGGGAAAATTGGTGGGCGAACTCATGTATAAAAATAGTCTTGACTGTTTCGTTAGGGTTGTAAAAGTAGAAGGATTTTTCGGCCTATATCGAGGTAATTTAGTAGCTATTAGTTGGGCTTTATAATAGCCATTCTTTTGCTGAGTAACTCAATTTTTCCAATTTAGGATTACTGCCTCAGTTTATTGGTGTTGCACCGGAGAAAGCTATTAAGCTAACGGTATAATTCTATTAGATTGCTGTAAGATTTTTACATGAGATATAATTTCTTCCACATGATCATCCGCAGATGAATGACCTACTTCGTGATAAATTGAAAACTAAAAAAGGCGAATTGCCGTTACTCAATGAGATCATTGCTGGCGGAACGGTAATAGTTTTTAATTCATTGCATATTCTCTCCGGTTTTCAATTAAGTACTTCTATTATTATTCACTACTTAGGCTGGGGGTTGCCAAGTAGTATTTACTAACCCTTTAGAAATTGTAAAGATCCGACTGCAGGTAGCTGGTGAAGTTCCAGGCCTACGCTTGGGTGCAGTACAGGTTATTCGCGACCTTGGATTGACTGGACTTTACAAGGTAATATAATTGAATTGTAGAATATTAGGTGTCATAGTTAAAATAATTTTGCTGATAGGCTATTACTATTAGTATTCTGCTAAAATTGTAGTTTTTCAAGATCGCGAATGTAGTGAAAAGCAGATAGCTAATCCATAGTAATTTTAACTTGTTTTTTATAGGGTGCCCGAGCTTGTTTTTTACGAGATATACCATTTTCGGCCATATATTTTCCAGCATACGCTCACTTGAAGCCAGTATTTGCAGATAAAAACGGTTCCAATGGTCCAACTTCACTCCTAGCAGCCGCAGCTCTTGCTGGTAAGAAAAATATTTGACTGCTATAGTATATAGTCGATTGATACGTTTTAAATACAGTATTTTATATGTTATCATTTTACAGTTAATAACGCCATAATTTTGTGTATTGCTGTATGTATACAGGGGCTCCAGCAGCTTCGTTATCGACTCCAGCAGATGTTATAAAAACAAGATTGCAGGTTATTTTGCAATCTTTCTTGTTAGCTTTATTTAACACACTTTTGGGCTAACTTTGTTATCTCATACTTTTCGGAAATGGAAAATACAATTATTCTATCAATCCATCGCCGCTAGGTTCAAGCACGGAAAGGTCAAACTACCTATGATGGAATAATCGATTGTACAAGAAAGCTGATGAAACAGGAAGGATTTAGGGCATTTTGGAAAGGAGCACCAGGTTTGCAAATTATGAAGGTCAACAATAGACTTTGTCAAACTTATTAATTTTTTTTTGCTATTTACAAGCTCGAGTGTTTAGATCGTCACCTCAATTTGGTGTCACACTTGTCACCTATGAATTGCTTCAAAGATATCTTTATGTAGATTTTGGTGGAACGTAAGTACATTCTTTGGCTTTTTGATATGAAGAAGTAGATGATATCTGAAAGAATCACTTATTTGTACCTAATAGCGCACCATCAGGCTCTCCAATGGCTCTTGCACAACAATCTCTACCTGCATCATCGCAATCCCATTACATTTCAGGTAATCCTGATCATATTGGAGGGATGAAATTAGCAGTTGCTTCATTTGTAGGTCTAGAGACGAAATTTGGTCTAACATTGCCCAAGTTTAAGTTACCTTCGTAAAATTTGTGCAAGAACATTACTGCATCCTCTAAAGCTGATTTAAATGCTATAATTCAATTGATATCAATACATAATAAGGTGTATAGTACTGTAGTACAGATTCTATACAATCAACTTAGTTCAACATCTCATTTTCTAAAAGTTAATAACTTCAGGTCACCGGATATATACGCGTTATTCAATGTGAATTTTTTATAAGATGATGTTTATATGATAGTAATGATATGAGAATTGACAAATTTTAGATAGAAATTAATCTGCTTGGAAAAGTTGGTACTGGCACAGTTTTTGTACATTTTTAGATCTCTTCAATCCTGCTGATCACGTACTCGTGCAGTACATTATTAAACGAGCTGAGATGATGCTTTCCTGCAATAATCGTATGCAATATCCTGCTTACATCGCTATGCTAAATTGTGTAAAGGATATTGTGATGCTTAATATGCGAATAAATCTACAGCGAGGGTTCAAGGGTGATTGGTGTACCGGTATCTTGAACAGTCTTGAATGCACATCTGTCCTATCCTATGACTCATATGTACCATATAAAATAAGTTTCACTACACAGCATAGTTGTTGGACTGGAGCAGGTCTACTGAGTATTACTTGGTTCTCTTTGTGGAATAGCACAGTATGGAATGTTGTGAAGTAAAAAGTGCAAGTACGAACAGACTCTATACTGTACAGTACGCAAAGTTCGTATAACTAGCGTGGGTCTACTGGTTACCTTTCTTTGAGGATTATGTTGGTATATGAATGAATAGGTAGTCCTAAGCTATCCCAGAATCTCGACTACAGTAATGAATTAATTAATTAATGAGCATCAGGTGTATATCTAAATAAAGACCCTTGAAGATCTTTCCCTCGATTCAAGGTTATTCAACAGTAGATTCATATAGTACTGTATACAGACCATACAGTACTACAGTAGTACCGTACCATATACTGTAGAACCAAACAGTACTACAGTACAGTGTACAGTACAGTGTACTGTACATTGTACCATAAAAACTTGGAGCTGAGTCCTTGGGTGACTTGGCGTCACATGACCGCGTACTGTACGACATACCATTGACCAGTACGTCATGTTTGTTGTTGAAATGTACGTACGGGTCAGTCCAGTACCTGCACCTGAAGAGCGGTAAACTGACCTAATGCGTACAGTACTGTATATCAGCTGTCTGTACAGTATTGTACCTTCTAGTGTGTACAGTATGTGCAGTACAGAGACATCGAATGACAAGTTTTTCTCTCATTAGAAGTTCCTATACTGAACCACATTGACCCAAGGATTGGCTTTGAGAATTCTTTGCAGTTCATTTTCAAAGACCAAATCTGTGCATCTCATTCCATTTCCATCTAGATTGCCTTCCTGGAGGTGTTAAAATGTGTCTAAGCAAAAGGTGTTTCCATCTTGTGACACCCTAACTAATCCACGACAGCAGCGTTCCGTTATAGTAGCTGGTGCGAACAACAATGTTACCATAGTAAGTTAGGATCAATGGACTGAAATTGATCCAAGTTTTGTTCTTGATACGCCTAACTCCTTGATGAACGTACTTCGTACTGATTTCGGTTATTGGATTTGTTGGTACTTGATTAGATAGTTGAAATTGCCCAAAAAGCAATAGAAAAAGAGTGAAGTAGATTGATGCGTTAAGACAACTTTCCAAAGACAACAAAATTGATTGGATTAGTATGGCTGCGGCTAAGAATGACGACCTTGGCCTTCAATTTATCAGCAAATTTGTAAAGTTGCTACGTGCAAAAGGTACCTCTACAGCGTCAGCATGATCATACCTACTTGGCGATCTACTCTTACCTATATCATACTTTTATACTGTAATACACTTCGAGTATGGAAGATTTCAAGTGATGGTCACTTCTTGATCAAATTTGTATTAATCTAAAATCTATCTTAACTCTAGTTTTCAATTTAGCATGTTATTGTTGCAATCTTGAAGAAAAATGCACTACTGTACTCTTAATTGTAATCATATAAAATGAAATTAATCGAGCTGAAAGATTAGTTAGTGAAGTAACAATATCCGGTTCATGATTGAACTTTGATGATTCATTTTGCTTCTTATATCAATGCAGTTAACGAGCTATTTGTAAATTGATTATAATATTTATATTTTTTATTATAATAACATGGCACTTAAGTACAGTACAATACTGTATATCTCAAGCTATTGATTTGCAATAATGCAATATGTGAATATTAACATTGTCTTTTCTAGTTTACTGGTTGAGCCTTGAAATTCTCTAAAATTAATTGTACAATTATGTTAGGTGAAGAAATACTTTCAGGAAAGGCTGCTCTATCTTTAAACTTAGCATCCTTACATTATATTAATCAGCGCTTGAAAGATATCGGTTTTGGTAAGTCATCAAATCGTGACTTTGCTGTAATATATAAAATATAACTTTTATAGATAGTCTAGTAGAATTGATAATACGTTATCATTGTTATAAAAATAAAAAAATAGATATGTTGATATTTTATCACACTATTGCAGTGCATTATATTACAAGAAGTCTCCGTTCTTACCTTGCTAGAATTATTGGAAATATAGTCCGTATTATTACTATATATAAAAAATACTCCTAATGCAATATTGTATTATAACTTATACAGAGCATGTTTTAATTTATAATGAATATTGACTTACTCGTACAATACATCGATAATTGTAATGAATTAACGAATAATTCGTCCTGACAAAGGTGGTATTACTGACTATAAGACAATTGAAACTTTGAATACTTGCTTCACTACAGTCAGTTCCACTGCTAGTTTTACGTATTACACATATTTTGTAGAAGATTATTAATGGAGAGTATTGAATACTTACAACAGCTTGTGATCATACTGCTTGTTGATCGTATTTCGAGGTATTTTAGCAAACACACTCCTTTGCACTAATTTACGTGCAATACAACAGTATTCTCATCTCTATATAACCAAGTTAAAATCTTATTGCTATAATAATTATTAAAAGTTGATGAGGAAATAGTTAATTAAATACTCTTAATTAGTTCACGTAATAAATAAATATTACATACATGATGTGGCAATACTTTGAATAACTGAATTGTAGCTACCAGGCGATTAAAATGATACCTTTGTGTATTTTAATCATAGATGCTGTCATTGTTTACTATTTTATATCCCTACGTATATTGTAGATGAAAATCATCAATCCTTAGAGAAAGACTTCGATATCATAACTGTCAAAGACCACCTTCGCAAGAAAGGCAACGAAGACATTTTAGTAATTTATGATTTTATGCAAAAAGCTATCAAATTAAAAGTACGCTTTCTATTTCAATTGATTGATGGCTTTTGTATTATGTTAACTTTAATTCTAGCTGATACTTCTATTAAAGGCAACTTAAATCTCAATCTATAAATAAATTAAATAAATCACTTGCCTATGATAGTAAAGTTTATAATTTAAATATACATTTTCGTACACAAGTGAATAACATTTTAAAGTTGTTTGTATCTCTATGAAAAAACTGTAGCTTATTAATCATGGCGCAACCCTGTGGAATTCTCCTAAGATAAATCTGAGTAGATTTCGATCATTACAATCCTTAGAGGTTAGTAGCTATGGTTAAATATTGATAACAGTTGTCTGGTGTTGTGTAATAAGTAACTCCTCAATTCTTAATTTGTACACCTTTTGCGCATTATTTGGCTAAACTGTGTAATGTAATCTCTTAAAGCGTTGTATTTTATCCCCTATCAATCTATATCCCTAACGAATTACAGATTAAGAAAATACCATTATCTTGCATTGCTGGCTTAAAATTTTTAAGACCACAATTAAAGTCTTTAACATTCACGCGGTGTGTGCAACATTTATCGGTAAGTTTAAGAAGGAATATTTATCTTAGGAAAAGTTAACATGCAATAAATTTTATAATTGCATTGATGACATCTCAATTACTGTTTGAGACTACAATACTTGAAGTTAACAAGAAATTAAGAATAATGTAGCTAGTGCGAAAAACTCACTATTCACTGTTGTAAAAACTGAAATGACTACATTACTGCCATATTATCACCCGTATTACAATAGAAATACTACCTTGAAAGGTAGATGACTAGATGTTGATAGATGCACTTCGTTGACCATTGCCGATTTTAAATTAATGATAGCAAAAAAATAACTGATTTTTATGGCCATTATAAAGCACTTATATGAAGTTGGTCCCAATGGAGATGTCAATTCTACAATAATAATTACACAATCAGCAAATCGGATAGTAGTATAATCGATCTTACTATCTTATACTTATATCATACCAAATGCAGGAGGTCTTGATATCATGCTGCAGCGATAGAACGGTTCCTAGTCTATGGTCGAAACTCGAGGTGGCCGACTTTGGACACAACTCTATCACATCTGTTGATGATTCACTAGTAAGGCTAGCTAACAGCAAAATGATAATTTTTTCTCGGTTATTAGAATACCTTACATATGACTATGTGATATTGACTGACTGATACAATGTGAGATACAAAATTTCTGAAATTTACGAATAATTTTTATTAGGATGCACAGCTACACTTAGATAAATATTTCTTCTCTTATTCTATTACTGACTACAGTTAAATATTTTCTTAGAATTTCTTACCGATGCTTCAGACACTACTTTTAAATGATAACAGATTGTTAAATAAAAATTGCAACTTTGAAGTAAGTATTTATTATTGTTGACTTCATCCATCATAAATATTTAATATAAAAGCTTATCGAGAAAGGTAATTCTTTTATTACCTATATTTTATTCATTGTAGATGATAATGTGCAACATCAGCGTTTTAAATCTCGGATATAATAATTTGGATAAAATTCCCGTGATGTCATATGAAACTAAAAAATCACTTAAAGTCCTTATATTGAAAAATAATAGCTTAGATAATATAGAAGGTATACTTTAATTTCTTTTGATAAATGCATAATGTATATGAGCACAGTATGCTGTACTTACTTTTACCATCAATAATCTAACTTTAATCTTTATTGTAACATTTATAGAATATATTTATTGCAGACGGTATCTTTCTGCAACACAATGATTTTAATAATTTTTATAGCTGTGATCGTGGTATAGAAATCATATTGTATATCCTGACTAATATTTTGGAATACTGTTTATTTTTAATATATTATAGGCATTAAAGATTATAAAAATTTAGAAATTCTTGATTTATCTGGTAATTTAATCACTTCGCATACAATCTTAAGTCCTCTGGCATCATTACATTCCTTATGCAATGTAAGTTAGAATGATATCTTCAATTAATTATTTTGGATTCTGTCCTCATATATATAGCGTCGGTAATTTAAGAAATTTTACCCCGTAGGTAAATTTGACGGAAAATCCAATTGCCTTTCATAAAAATCATCGGCAACGTGTAATTCAATTTGTTTCATCTGTAATAAGCCATCCTACGGTATTGTACATATATTTATTTAAAATAGACTGCGTTATAAGAAAGAAATTTTCGTCTTGTCGAAAAATTAGTTGCATTCTAATAAATACCCTAGCTGAGATTAATCTGTTATGCTTTCCTATTTTTACTGCGGATATGAATGTTACAGACATTTATTCTGGATGGCAAACAACTCACTAGTCAGGAACTTAAGGTGAAATTTAAATTATAAGCCACGTTTCCCTTTTAATGTCATCATATTTTATAAATCGAATGAATTTTTATGCATTAGGCGAAGATAACTAATAATTTCAACATCAAGCAAACTTCTATCTCAAGCGAGAGGCAAAGCATACCAGCTGTACCTAACGGTATCGGTACCAATATAATTAATGGCGCTGATAACTTACTCGCTGTGAATTCATCTCCCACTAGTTCTGTTATCAAGCCTAAAAAGAAACGGGTATAGTCTCAGTAGCGGAGTAGAAAAGATCAACTTTACTATAAAAAGTTTATTAAATGCAGCATTTGATATCTCACGCGAAATGTTTTTCTGATTCCGAATTTATTTGAAACCCCAGGGAAAATCATCTAAACAACAAGCTAGCACTCCTACGAAGCCTTCACAAGGTTATAACTATAAATTTGCCTAATTCGTTAAGTTATTAGCGTAATGTGAAATTTTGATTATAATTATTGTACTCTTTTTGAATTTCGAAGATGAAACAAGCAGATTCACAGAAAAAGCGAAGAAAAGTAAAATCTCTTACGGCAAAGGTATCAACTCAATCATGTGATACTATCACGTATTCTATAATGTTTTCATTTACGCAGGAAAAGGTATTGGAGGCAAGTAGTTGAAAATCTTACCAACTTAATTTTGTATATCCTTAAACTATAGATTGGCTATTTCTTGCTGCTGATGAACTTGCTCTAGCGCGATCCCAATTAGACTCATTAAACCTGAGTATGGTGTTGCTAGTTTGTGTATATATATGTACTTTAATGAATATTAAGTAAATAAGTAATTATGACTGTTGATAATTATTAGCAACTGAAAGCGAAAACTCGACCTACGAGGAATATTCGTTTACCAACGATAATGAAAATGTAGTTGTTGAGAACAATGAGAGCAATGAAGTGCATACAGAGGATAAAGTTATTCAATCAAGTAAGAAGCAGAACATTTCACTTTAATTTATAGGAAAATCTTATCTTATAGGAATTATTTTACCAATTACAGGCTCACTAGTTGATGATGGAGAGCTCTTTTTAGTTAGCCGTCAATTACCTGATGGCACCCTAGCCTATTATTATTTATCTATCGGAGACGGTTGCATCCGCATCAAGGATACCATGAAAAATAAGGTATAGTATTGAATGACTTACTTCGGCAACTGTTATCAAGACTACCTAAGTGTTCTCAATAGTTTTCGTCTATCCGTATTCCAGTTTAAAATAAATTTAAATTATTCTGATGGTACTAAATTATAGATTATAGATTCCTTGAAATTGCGCGATTTGGTATCGGCTGTTTTGAAACCTTCAATAAATACTATTGATACGAATAAAACCAATAAAATGTTAAGTAATGAAGACGAAAATGCCAACAAGTAAAAATTTTAGAATTAAGATATACTAGAATCCATTCTATTATAGAATCAATTTAATTGATGGGGCTTTGTTAGCGCTTGAATAACATATTATATTTAATTCAGGGAAATGCAGTTTACTCTTGATCTGACCTTCATGTACCCAGACTCGCTTCGTAAAGATGTTCTATCCTATGTTATTCCCGATAGAAAAGATGCAGAGGTTAGTCTATACTTTCTCATAGTTAATTAGAAATTTTAAGGAACATCTGCAAAATGCTAGAATTAAATTTGACTAAGAAACTGTGAAATTATGTCTTGAATTACTTGGCAGAAATTACATATTCAGCTAGCTTCAATCGCTGATGATAACTGTTCAGAATTAGAAATTGAAAGGATAAGAGAGGTCAGTTTATTAAGATATGAAATTTTATCATAAAACAACGAATAATATATTTATTTACATTCTAGTGTTTGAAATGTAAGCATGTCTTCATGGTGCCAATTCGATACCTTCATGAAGGCAAAGCAGATTCAATTGATCCACCTATAAATCACAGTCTTTGCCCAAAGTGCGGGAGTGATAAGGTCTTCTTTGTCGTTAAGAAACAATCTAAGGAAGTTGCTGAATCTCCAAGAAGCGACTTAAAAAATTTAAATTCTTCAAGCACAAGTTTTCAGCGCTCGCATTCTAATTCACATCCTGAGATTACGGCTGGCAGGTATCTTTTACTTCGAATAGTTCTTATAATTTTCATCACATAAAGCAAAAAGTAAAGTTAATTTCCTCTTTAGCCGTGAATCAACCAAAAGTACTCCAGCAAGTATAGCAAAGGTTGCGTCATCAGGAAAGGCGTCTTTGCCCAAGCCGGCTGCAAGGAGTTTGGATTCAAATCGTAACGACACTGTTGACGGCGCCAGGAAATTCGACACAGAATGTAAACATGGAGATTTTGTAAATAATCAGGAAAGAGATAACAGCACCGTAATTGTATCTCTGACAACAGATAATTCGTCTGTAGGTGATAATCAAAGTTTATTATTAGAATCGACAAATATAGAAAGCGAAGAATCCGATAATCTACATAATTATGGTAAAAATTCTAATGATATTGATAGTATATCAGAAAATCTCAATACCGACCACATTAATAGCTACGCCAGTTTAAGATCGTCGAATGATGACGGGAGTGAATATCAGTCTAAGAGCGCTGTTTCTACGGAGCGACAAGAACCAGATATATCTGGATACAGTGACGATGTCGGTGGTTATCATACCATGGATTCAAGTGAATTACTTAGTGCAACCAGTCTTAATAGTGACAACGATGCTATCACACAAGACGTCAATAAGAATAATTCTAAAGCTGAAGATTTTAGCATATTAGATCATAACACAGAACTAGTCATGAACTTAACGGTTTACAGTGATGACGAACGTAGTGAATTCAACTTAAAGGCAAGTTGAATTATACTATGATATAATAGCTACCAATCAATTGTCGGTATGCTCAAAACATGTATAGACTAATATTTCTCTGTATCGGATAGGCAAGCTGTATTGTATACCCTGAGAGTACCGTACATCCATGCTACCTGATATGCACAAACACCTCTATCTATTTACTTGAAATTGGAACCGCAGATGATAGGTAAAAAGTGATGCAAATATGTTTTGGTAAATGTAAATTCTACTGATTACATTGTCTTCGAATCGCTGTAAATATATTCTTCCATCGTTTACGGTATTAGTGAATCCAACGAGCAAACCCAGCCGATTATTGCACGAACTCAAATAGAAAATTTAGCATATATCGACGTCGGCTATAACTATCAAGTAAATTTAATTGTTAAACTCTGCTATCCATTCTTGTAATTTATTATTCAAAAATCTACCATATATGCGTATTATTTAAAGCAATGAAAATAACTAATTATTATAGAGTTTTCGAATGGAATTTAAATATGACCCGAAATGTTTTACAATCATCGTAAAAGATAAGAATAAATGTTCATCATTTCTAGATTATTTCTGTGGTATGACTGCATTTTTTCGCATTTTGTACTTGCAATACAAATGTATCATATTTGATTGATTCATATAATCTTTAGGCTATTGGTCATCTACTACTTCACTAAGGGATTACGATGTTAGCTTAAGTCACGACCACATTTCATACACATGTAACAATATTAGGTAGGCGATTTTTGCTTAAGAGTAAGTTTGCAAATTGATTTATGAAGTTTATAATTTTTGATGATTTGCAGAGCTCAATTAATACTAAAAGATAGAAATGACTTCAATAATATTCACGAAATCGTAAGTCACCACTTTTCTTTAAAATTCTCACTCTTCTTTGACTTTTTGTTGTTAGATTGAATAAGCGTACTAAATATTGCTAATATATGTAACCATTAAATAAAAAGTAATGAAAATTTAATAATAGGGCGAAACATTGCGTAAACTGGCCTTAAGATCCTCCAAAACTGATCTTATTGGAGACAAAAAGGTAATACATTAGAGCATTGTTAACAGTCTTGCTGTTCTAGAATTTCGAAAAAAGAGCGTGTGATGTCTAAAGATGAGTTTTGCACTATCCTAGTTTAAAAAGAAAGTATTCCGAGACTGCTTTGTTGCGAATCAGTTTCTAGACTGGCTGATGGATGTAACAGACTCCTCACGTTTAAAAGTTAGTATTTTTTACTGCCAAAAAGGCATATTACGATGTCGTTAATTTATCAAGGAGTTTTACGCTTTCCCATCTAACTCAGGTTTTGGAACTTGCAAATGAATTACTGAACGCTAAAATAATTTCTAATGTGTCAAACCATGATAAAGAAATTGCAGACAATGGATATCTTTACCGATTTGAAGTATTAAAGTTTTTAATTTTAATCAGTTTAAGCTTTAGGCCTGTATTTGCCGTTCATATTTTAAAAAAATTTTTTTTAGGATGAAAACGTAACGGTATCTGCACCAGATGTAGAAGAGAATCCCAAAGATATTCTTCTTTACTTACTAGTTAACATTACTATCAATGGTTCGTTACGTTGGCATCATGTGGCACTTTTATATCAATTTATCATCGTTTTCTAGCTCATTTGTAATAACGTTGCGTGTATTAATATCTCTTATGCATAGATGATTGTTATGAGAACGTCTGCCTAGTGGTATCACCGGACGATATGTACATAGCTAGGGTTAATTTTACTTTACCCATTTCGCGCGTGTTGCCAAAAATTCATTTATTGAAAGCTAGACAGTCGCAATTTTTGATTATTGCAAAGCAAGCTATCACTAGTATTCTGGAAGTGGTCAGTATTACTATTTACCGTCAATATAGTTATTAACTGATTGCTCTATGTCGTCGTAATATATTAATATTTTTGACTTTTAATGTAGGAAATTGATAGTAAGGTGCCGCATCAATTAATTTTAAAACTATGCGATGAGGTCAGAAACGTATTCCAAACTCTTTCAGAGCGCCCTTTAGATATTAAAAATTATATACAATTGATACTAATTTTGAAGGGAATAAGTATAAACCATATTATGTTTGTCCTAAATTAGAGTGAAATGAACGAGATCATTTGGATAATTTGTGCCGGAAGTGACTACTCAAAAGATGTAATTATTACCACTTTGAAAGAGCCGTATAAGAAAAGATTTGGCATTGATCTAAGTATTTTGATAGATGATGAATCTAAGAATACATGAACCTTATTGGGAACACATATTGATGTAAAGCGATTGACTTTGACATTAAAATCAGCTAAGATTGTCAATTACTAAATCTTTTATGCTGTATCATTAACTATATAAATTTTCTATGTCGGCCTTGTATCTAATATGTAAGCAAATGATAATCATCGCCTTTTATTTTTTTTGAAAGATCTTACAAGTAGAATTTCAATGACATTCATATGAGCCTCTTTTAAAGTAACATTATAGATGAAACCATAAAATATTTGTACTTATTTTATATCATCGAAGATAAATTCTGATATATTACTATGAATATACGACAAATGTTTAATGCACATAAAATTATTGACATTCTGATTGGGCTGTAAACTGAAAGAATTGTATATCTTTAATTATAACGTGATTCAACTGTTAAAACCAGTGTACGATTTATATAGCTGATTTATTATCCAATACCATTATTACAAATGTGTGCAGCGCTACTACATATAACAGTAAAAAAATATTTTTACTAATTAAGAATGCAACACTACGGCGAATCGAATTGTTAAATAGAAAGCTAAAAATATTTAATTTTCTCACAGACCTCCAGTTGTTTGATAAAATTAATTAAACAAGTAATGCTGGCAAAATGAAAGAACTATTAACTTGATATAAAGGCATTCATAAGATTATAGAGCCATCAGGTTGGACAGTTTATTATGTTATGATCCATTAGTGGTAATCTGGATGAAAAAAATTGATCACAGCTTTAATTAATATTAATGAAAGATGAGTAATGCGCATAAAATTACAACGATAACTACTACGAGTAATGACTACTCACAACACAGGGCTCAATTATGGGCTGCTTTCTTTTACGCATCATTTCATCTTCTTTTAACCAGTTTGCACGATTCTCTACTACGCCATCTAAAAGTGACTTCAATCGCGTGTCCTGCTCAGCGAAAGCCTATAAGTATACCAATAATATAATTGAGGCTATGATAAACAGCAAGTAGCTCAAACACAATATCACTTAAGACTGCTAAATGACGCTTACTAACTGAAATGATATGTAGATACGTATAAATATTAGAACATGAAATCTACCCTAAGCATGATCTCTATTTTATTTCGTTGTATTGGTAATGATTCTGAACAATACCTTATAAAGAGGCATGCATATCACATCTATGAATTCAACTTGCATTGAAGCTATTTCATCTTTCTTTTCACGATCCATTAATCTCTGTTATGAAGTGGTTACAGTTACAAATAGTATAATTTCATATTTGAAAGCATAACAACATCTACATACTTGGGGTTCCAAATTGAGTTCCTGCCTTTCCAAATCGCCTTGTTCAAAAAATTCGGCAGAGATTAATTCTGCAACCTATCCAAGTGTTAGTGTAAAATTTAAAACCAAAATATTTTATTTCTATTTCAAGTTATATTTATATCGATTCATGTAGTACTAACTTTTCTTTCAACCGTCCATGGTTTTGTAATAGCGCCAACATCGCAAGCAGTCATCAACATAGATCTGTTCAATAACAGATACGCAACGCTTTAATATTACAGGCATCAATTGCATAAGTTCAATTTTTGAATAGGTTATTTAATAGAACGTAGATACTGTTACTGCTACTACAAGCAAGGCTGCTTACCTTATCAGTGCTTTATGTAAATCATCATCAAAATTAATTTCGTGATTGCTTGCAAGGTTAAAAAAATTTTCACGATTTCTAATTATTAAAAATCAAAACCTTTTTCAGAATAGCTTTTACTGATTAGAAATATAGGCACAATATGAAATTATTGAAATGCAGCAAGAAGTTAAGAATCTCACCGAAAATATAACGCCAAATCAGTAGCCAAAATTGACTGTTTTATTAGATCTATCAGCCTACTGTATTCTTCCGATGTAAATGTTTCAAATATATTATGACCCTGAAATACAATTTGAGGATAAACAAGTTATATTGCAATTCAGATTATAATTTTCGTAAAAATAGCCAACAGATTTGATGAGTTACCGGTGTATTCAGTATCATAACGGCATGGTTGAAGTGATGATTTTCCATTGTTGATGTACTGTATAATCTTGCAAGAGGTGATCCACTCCTGTAAAAAATTTTTATCACAATCTCAATTTAGCTATCATAGTTATTATCTAATGTGCGTACGAAGTGTTTTATTAATATACGTAGCTATATGTCCGCACACATATACACACACACAATATCTGTCATTAACTATAATTCAATTTTATGCGGAGATTAATACAATTTTAAGATAATCATGAACTTACTTAATTTGGTAAGCATTGTTAGTTCCTCTATGATCTAAATCATGGCATATGCAACCAACAATGAGGGCTAAGCACTCAATATGAGAAAATGTATTCCCTAGCTTCGTGTTCTATTAACGAAAACAAAAATTATTCAAATCACTCATATTTTTAA
Organism: Trichoplax adhaerens; assembly: GCF_000150275.1. Taxonomy (NCBI): domain Eukaryota; kingdom Metazoa; phylum Placozoa; class Uniplacotomia; order Trichoplacea; family Trichoplacidae; genus Trichoplax; species Trichoplax adhaerens. The sequence continues at coordinate 5,966,785 of NW_002060944.1, read as the reverse complement.
AACTTATCAATGTAATATTACAAATCTAAGACATAATCAAAGTCTTCTCCAAAAAAATTCCCTTTTGATAAATAATGTAACGTTAAGATTTATAAAAGTATAATAGAATATCATATAAATATCCTGCTTAAATTGTGTGATACGGAGTAAATCATGTTTACCTTAATTATTGCAAACATAAGTTGGGCAACATTAAATGCGTGTCTCCAATTATGATAAGCAACATTACGGTAGTTCTTTCGAACAGTTAATAGCCAAGTACATAATGTCTATTACAGAAAAATGTCGATAATTAATACATGTCACTAGCAAAATATGACAGTAAATAGTATATAGTGTTTAAACATGAAAAATTCAGAAATAGGGGATGATTACTTTGAGATTAGTATTATTATACGTTATACGTATAAATTCGAAATCTCCAAGTCAGTTTAGAAAACAATCAGGTATATTTTTAAGATGTATAGTATAGTGTTTAGAAGTGCATCGCCAACACAAAGTATAACAAGAATCGTTTCTAACTTTTACCGAATAATCGATTTTGAACTTTTGTAAGAATTCACATTCTTTAAACATTCGAATAGATGCTAAAATCATTCCGTCTGGATCAAGGGAGAAATCATCGAACTTAAGGCTTTGTAAATTATAATTTGCAACTGACGGTACATCCTGATCCTGCATAAATATATATGAATGGTTACAATTATAAGTTTTATTGCTAATCCTACGCTTTTTACATCATCTTCACAGTAACTTAATATTTTATAAAATTTCGGTAGAATATAATTGATTACGAAGAAATTGTAACGTAGTTGCAAACCTGAAATCTTTGAACCTCGTCTTTAGGAGCTGTTGCATGATACGAACACACCTATATAAAGAAACTACTGAGTTTTCATACCGCAGTAAAATTTAAAAACTTTAACTAGTCAAACCTCTAAGGCTACGCTTTGTTGTGCTTTAGCTTTGCATACACTATCGTACATCATTGTATTAACTATTCCAAGACCACAGAATATCACAAAAGCCTACCAAAGTAAAATTTTATAACTTTAGAAAGATACTCCTAAAACTAGAAATCATAAACAGTTAAACCTCAAAAGCGGTTTCATCGTCTTTATCAAAGTTCTTTCCATCCATTTTGTTAATTAATGCAGCTACACCTGTTTAAAATGTACATACAATTAGCACAAATTTTGACTGCAATTTAAAAAATTTTCAGTACGGAAACAAAGTATTATCTCAACTTTACCTATTATTCGCAAATTATTATCACGAATGGGCATAGCTAAGAGGGAATATACTTCAAAATCCGGCTTACAATAAAACTAGATTTAGTTAGACGCACCGTTAAAAATAAAGTTGATATGTGTGAATGTAAGTAAAACTCCTTTAACAATGTCTTTTAACATGGATAATTGGTGATGGTGCGTATCCTGTAAAAACTTCAGGTGAAAGAAAATCTACTAACCGATTTTTCGTTGAATTCATGATTTTCAGAAAAATTTGATATATTTAAGGACTGTCAGATTTAACGATTAATAAGATTAGGTGCTCATAATATGCTACATAGCAATGACAACTGGCGATAACTACGGTATTAGCGAATGTAGGATTTATTGTGAATGATTTCATTATTATTTCATTAATGGAAGTCCAATAGTAGTAAAGCTAACGAATATCGTTATTAAAAGTATGCATCTAGGCAAAGTTCAGAACGACCGATACTCTAGTTAGTAAATCGTATCGACTAGCATAGTGAATGTAATATTAATTTTGCAGTGCCACTATCAAGAATATCTCTTACCTCTCCATTCGTGATAACATACGAAGCAATTTCATCTTTGATTTCACTAATACGTCCGCCGATTTTATCGGTACTATTTTCGTAGCGTTAAAACAAATAGTAGCAAACTGTTTACAAATCGTTAGACGCTTTTTAAGTTAAATACACCTCAGTAACTGTGATTACAATAAATAAGAATTACTGCATCATATAGCAAATAAAATTTCAAATTAAAGTACAAGAAAATGCATAATGTACAACCTAATTATATTCATATATGTATAATATATTATGTATCTGGTTAATTTTTATGCAATCAATTTCGCTAAGTATAGAGACTGTTATCATAAAGCTATTTTATCATCATTTTAAACAACCTTTTGAAGTAATCTATTATATTATCAACGAACCAACAAAGGGTAAAACTGTTTCTCTAGTATCTATTATAATTGAATTATTTTTAATTTCATTAGCAAGCCTATTTAATTACTATCTCACCCGTAATTGATACTTACTAATTTAATACTTGCTTTTCACCGGTATCCCCACGTAATTCAAAAACTTTGCTGAATCGTAGATCCTAATGATATCAACGAAGACAGTAGTTTGTTTATAATACATGTATCTACACGCATACCTTGATAAGGGTTATAAACGATAAAATAGGCATATAGTACTTACGTAACAATAAAAACACATACAAGCACAATGACTACTTTTTAGAAATATTACAAGATGGCTTTAACGAACGAAAACTTCATTAAGCATAAACGTTCATGTTTTTATCAATAAAAGATACCGAAATAGTAGTATTATATCGAAAACAACATCTTTAATGGATATTTTAATCATTTACTTTAGTATCCATAAATTATAACAATTGCTTTAGTTTCTTACTTCGGTTGCAATATTGTCCACAAGTAGAACACAGCATTTTTGACACTTCAATAGCATCTGAGAGCGCTCCATAATACTATCAATACATCTATCTGGTGAAGTTTGCTCTTCAAATAGCGCATGAGTCAATTCCAGTAATGTCTGTAAAGTAAATCAGGTAACATTAGCCAATAATTAATTTACTAATCGAATAATTCTATCATAAAGATAAAAAATATTGTAAAAGTATTTAAAATTAAAAATTTTATCTGTGACTTTAACAAAGTGTACTGACATGCGTAAAGGATAATGAAATATGCTATTACTTAAACCAGAAAGTGATCGTTTATAGCTTAACATTGACTTGATATTGGTGTATCGTTGGTGATATAATGATGATATAAGAAGACAAAAAATAGCGTTATCCTATGTATCGATATAGACTCTTGCAAATCATGTATATCATATATATATATGTGTTACCGACATTGGCCGTAACATATATATATATATACATTAGTGTACGTGTATATGAGGTTAATTGTACTGCTAATTTCATTAGTGTAGCATTCTGCTTAGGAAGTGCCAATAAAATGAGCGATATTTTACTAGTCTTCTCTCAGTGATCTCTAGTATAGGTAAAAACTTATACATTGTATCAGTCTACACATGAGTAAGTACATATATTACGTATAACTAAAACAAACACTATATTTATGTAACTAGAGAATTTTAGGAATACGGTAATTCCAATATCTTATGTCTTTATCAAAAAAATTTACATTCAGATATACGATATAATTATAGCCAGTGTGGTCAATTACAATATTAAAATGAATCATTAATTCAATCTAAGTAAACTTTATGAATAACTCAAAAATCTAACAAATGAATTACCATGGCAAACAATTTAATACTGATACCATATAAATTATAGTACAAAGTGCTTTCCAATTAATATGGGGTTTTATTTGATTTTACCGTGAAATATTACCGATATCAATATATTTTTCCAAGAATATGATGTCGCTGGAGTCGAAGATATAGCAATAAAACTAGTAATTTATCAATAAATTACGTTTAATACAATAGATTCTCTATTTACTAGCCGACATACGCTGGTCAATTGCTTACTTAATTAGTTCGTTATCGGCCTCTTATCGGGCATCGGAAGAGACAATTTCATATCTATATCTTAACAGTAAACTACTTTGAACTTACTTTATTACGTTCCGATTCTTTCTTAATCATCCGCCATAATTTCGCGTTAGTGATACTGATTCCACAAAATGTTAAATACGTTTCCATAACCTTATTAAAGGATAAATAAACATTACCATTCCATTCACGAGTTAAACATAAAATCAGTGATACAATAATACATTCAAATCAAGTATTCAAGACGATGACAACCTTAGCTACAAGATTACTTGAACTTTATCACTTTAAATGTCCATATAAATATATAATAATAGATTATTTTATATGCCATACACAGGCACGAAATCAACTTAAGTCTTATAGTCGACAAGACTTAATTTTACTACGGCGCTTACATAAGCTAGTGTCATTATGTGAATGATATCATTTATTAGGATAAAATTTGACCTACAATCGAAGGCACTATGTTTAAAACTGTAATTTATAAACGAATGCGTTCAATTATTTACTAGATCTTTCGGCTCGTTTGAAATAGATAACAATTAGACTTAGGGGGTCCAATTTTTTTATTATAGTATATTATATCGAGTATCATTACTAATTTTCAGTCTTAAATAGTTATCCATGACCAGGTTACACTTTAGTCTGATACACTTTGACGAGAACTTCAATTTACGGTTGATTCATAAAATATTTAGACCTTTTAAGGTACTATACCTATTTTGTATGACTACCGACATTCATGTGGGTGGTATAATATTGTGAAGAATAAAAGAATTGGACTATCGTTCACTATAAATAGATATGGCGATGCCTGGTTTACTTTGCTAATATAATATTATCCAGGAATGAACTACTAAACGAGTCAATACCTAATGACTAGTGCCGATAATTTACTAAATGAGCCAAAATTGCCGTTAATTTCATTTTTATTGACTATCGATACTATTAATTATTAGTGAAATAAAAAATAGACATGATCCAATGAATGAGAGTGATACCTACTATAATTTAAGAGTAGTTAGATCATAATCCTGCCTACGATATGTCCCGTTGGTAAATTTTAAAGTACTAAACTTTATAGTAGACCAAGTACAGGTTATTTTTAACATTCGCTATTTGTCAGTAATGGATAAAGGTAATTTACGTACGAACTGTTGTTCACCTATCATGATATATCAATTTTTTATTACTAGCTTCCTTAGAGGCGATTGGATACAAGGTATCATTTATACGATCATTTTCTATATCCCTGATTCCAATAGATTGCCTATTTTAACTTACGGTACACAAATACGAACTTATAATTTGTATCATACAAACTTTAAAACCATGTTACTACTAATCAACTTTCTCTTTCGAATATTTAACTTAATTTAATACTTAGAACCTTAGGGTGTTGTTTGTGTTACGATGGCAGTTACATGACTGTAACTGTGATTTAATGGCCAGATAAGGATATATAAATAACTCGCAAATTAAGAATTACGTGCTTTTAAGCTGCCAAGTACTTTTACTTTCAGGATTTATTATCATAAGGTACCTCTTTAAGTCTGATTAATAACATCGATATCGATAGCGAATGGCAAAAACTAATTAATTTTATACTAGTACTTATTATTCAGTCAAGTCATAAAGTCTATGATAAAAATAAATAGCCTCATTTCTAATAGTATTTGTAGCTAGATCACTACCGTACAATAAAACAATAATCTTGATCTGATATACAGTAAAAACTAAGAAAGGTCCATCTATTTACAGGTCATGTATATTAACAATGCAGTTAATATGTAAGGATGAAAAATGACATCGGATGTCGGTAGAAATGGTAAAATAGAAATAAATAATGTAATAATATCGAAACGAAACAGCTATTTTGTTGTTTATCATAGAATAATAGCTTTACTCCAAGTCTATTTTATTGGAATAGATAATATCTACTTCGTGGTTGTATCGTCTCCAATGACTTATTGTTACGTACAATACTACCTACTATAAAGTAAAGAGGGTTTTTCGTTACTACTAGCAGTTATTAATATCTCATTTTCATCATGTTAATTTCATTTTAAAGGAGGGAAGAGTACCAAATGTAATCTACCGAAATATAAACTGATTTTTATCATATTACTTAAATACTGTCTCTACTATCCTCAGCTTAGAATCTAGATAATTGGTTTACAATTATTATTGTATAGATAAAAAAATTGATTTGATATTGTTAAACGGTATTTGTTTTATCGTGGAGAAATTAAATACCGTATATTTACGTTATCGTAATATTTAAATATTTCACAAGCGTAGATTGTCATGGACAGTTATTCCAATACAGAATTATTTTAAATATTATTTTTTTTATTTTAAAACCCTTAAAGTTAAAGTAATAATAAAATAATTTATTAAATCAATGGCTAAAATACCTTGACATCTTCATCACTAAATCCGACGCCATCTGATTTCTTATTGATAGCCTGTACAACTCCAATCACCTATTGATGATATTTTTTCCCAAAATTAGGAAAATAGAAGGTATTAATTATCCTGATACTTGCAATATATTATTTTTTTTTGATCGTCTGATTTAATCTAGAATGGCTCGATACTCATACAAATAATAAATGATAGATGATATTTAAGGAAAAGAATTGATTAACAAGGAAAGTGGGATAGTTCAATTTGATCTTATTATGATTATCAACAATGATTATCTCAAGCTTAAAAGAGACTGAAATTAAACCAAAGGTCCCCAATCTGATTTATACAGTTCGTCCCTTTATTATTAGCTATTACGGTAAGTTTGGAATAGTTGTAAATCAAAAATTTATACACAAGGAAATGTTTTCAGTCTTTTAAATAGCGTATATTTACATAGCCATCGGGCAGAATAATAGAAATCTTAATTACATTATACTTTTTTAGAATACGGAGGGAAATTCGCTATAATACTTCTCTGTAGCTATAGCAAAATAGAAATAAATAATATTCCATTGATTCCTTTCCACGCAATACATTCGATTTATTGATGATTATCAATGATTCCTTTACTCTGTCAATGATGGATTAATCAACAATATATACTATGGTCTACTGAATAGAATAAAGCTAGGAAAGAAAAACACTGTCTAATCCAGTCTTTAGATATTAAAAATAATTTTTTACTACGGACAATATTTTATAGCATTATTTAAGATTTATAATCGTTTATTTAGTTGAGTTACTATCAATGAATGAAGGTGATAATATTTCCTTTAAATTTTACCCTCACTAGTCTACAAATTGTAGACTACAATAGTGTTATTGTCATATGTTTTATTTTAATCTAATAGATCAGGTATGCTATTGTTGAACTAAAAAAATCAGAAATTGAAAGAAAGTACCATATAGAGATAATAGATAATATATTAGCAGGGAATAAGCGTCACGATGCAGTCAATGTCAAGATATTATTACTAAATTTGACTATTTAAATATTCAACCTTGGTATCGCTGATTCTAATATCACTATCATATGTAAAGGCTGCGATGAAATCGTCGTTAGCTTTGCCTACTTCATTAAACGAGTCAAATAAGCATTGTTATAAAAACTAGTTAAGTTAATGGGTACATATTATTAACTAATAAGCTATAATTGAGTGGAAAAGAGTGTTTAAAAAAGTAAGTGTAGTACGTCAAACAGCCAGTAAAATTTATTGGATTGAATTTATTGGTGGCAATTATTTTGCATAAAAGATATTGTATCCGATCATAAAAAATCTTGATAGTAAATTTTAAGGATTTCAAGACTCATATTATTCAGGAATGTTATTGTTGGGAATAAATAAGAATTGGATTCTTAGGCATTACGAGCCAATCTTAAATTTAATATTAGTCTGTAATTATTCTATGTCAACTTAATAGATTCAGATTTAAATGATAATATTGTGACGATCATACTCGTATCAATGAGGAACGCGATACAGAAAAGATTGAAACTGTATCTTGAGAACAAATCAGACAGCTAATATTGTCTAGAAAATCAACCTAAGTTGATAGAAACTTAATTTTGTCAATATTATTACTGATTATTTCAATTAAAAAAAAAATGTTAGTTAATCCTATAGAAACTAAATATCATTGGATGTAAAAAGAAAGATTTCAAAATGAAAAAATTTATTCAAAAGAAATTGCAGTTATTAAATTTCCGTTAGCTAACAGGATGAAACGTCAGATAAGAGTTGACTTACATTGCCTTGGCTATCCTTAATCGGCATACATAGTAAATTATCAATCTTGCAACCGATCAAATACATTTCTTCCTTTCGACATCGAGAATCCTAATTACAAACAATAGTATTGAAAGTACAATAACACTTGATTAAAAACAATCAAACACCAGCTGGGTTTAATTTAGCTTTTCGTATTTCAAGTTAGACGAATTTTCTGCATGATGTTTTTTAATGTTAAAAATTGTTACTATCGTCATTTTAATTGACTAAGGAAATTTTCAGATGAAATTTTGAACTATTTCGACTTTTATCTTCACCGACAAGAAGTTTCATTTTTTTATCAAATAAAAGCAATAATAATTTTTATATATCATACATACTTATTATTAATCAAGATTGTAAAAAAACTTCAGACTTAAAATTATCAAGATTGCCTCAACGGCTTTAACCGAGATCACATCTAATCAATTTTATTGCAAAGAATTGATTACATGGCATAACACGTTTTAGAATTGGAGAAAATTGGAAGTATTATTTTTTATTTGATAATCAATTTTGATGAAGAAGATAGATTTGATTATCATGTTAACTCAGCGATGAGATGGAACGTTGTAGAGTATATCGATACCATTGGTAATGTCAGACAGATTGATAATCTATTCGACTTTTAAAGCGTACAGTAACATATAATTCATATATAAGTAGAATGCCAGACTGTCTATGCTATTATGAGAAAAAAAATAACAAGCATTGTTCACTGGTTACAAACTCACCGACATACTGTACAAGTGTAGATACATACTATAGCAATCATAACTATGTCTAAAATATGTCCATAGTACATGTTGCCTCGTAATATCATCATCATGTAAAGCACAGAAATTGATTATTTTTTTCTTTGACTCTCTCGCTCTGTGAGTCTGTCAATCTTTGAAAGTAAAAGATGTGTTGTACTATAAGCATATTATTAAAAAATAAGCGGCTTACCTTTGTGGCATCATCAATTTTAACTACCTCTCCGATTTGGCTTACTAAACCAACGATACCTTGAGACCAGGGTCTATCTAATTGCAGATCAGGACTGGATGCTACTAGACTAGTGGCAGTTAAATTTTGTCGGTCGATGTAAAGAGATTTACAAGTTAATTCTTTCGACTTGTCTGTACCTTCGATTAAATAGAGTAAGCAACGCTCAACTTTGGTTAGCATCCAAACATTGAATGATATTTTCCTACATAGTCGATCTAGATCTAACTCGTTGGATATATCACCGACTAAAGCTAAGAAAATCTCTTGTTGATTTTGGTTATTCAAGTGTGACTTCCATTCGCCATTATCGTTATCATGGCGGGGTAAGGTGACCTTGGACTTTAAGACTGATTGCAATAATTCTGCTCTGGCTGTACTTGGTAAGTTGCCATCATAAGTAGTGAAACTTTTGGATTTTCTCAAATATTGCTTCCTTGGACTAGGTGATGTTACTATTGAATCATCTCGTGTAGGAAATGATTCTTGTGAACGAAATTTTTGTCGTTGATAGCGTACAAATTTTTGCCAGTTGCAATCGACACGACTTGAAATTGTATCATTGTCAACGTTATCTTGATTATCATCATCACTGCTGCTGTCGCTGTTGTTGGTGTCAACGTCATGATCGTCATTCTCGTCGTCGTCATCACCAATGGATGTCGTATCAGCGTTGGATTGATGACTGTCTTCTCTTTTATCTTCTAACTGGACTCTTTTAGTACGTTTGGCTAACCACCTGTCAACTAATTCAGGGCTAGCACATCTCATAAAATAGTCTTCAAAAAATTGAGGATTTAAATTGAGCCATCTTTCAACATGATCTTGCTCTTCTTGCATGTTTTCACTACAACGGTTATGGATTGTATCATTTTCAGTTTGAAGTCCACTGCAATCACTCATGTCGTTCAATGTTGTTATGAGCTTTTATTTTTTTTGGATTCTTTGTCGCTTGGTTTTTTTTTTTCCCCCTGTCAACTGCACCTGATTGCCTTGCTTTCAATGTCGCGATATCGTACCCAAAACTGTTATGGATAATCACTTGGATGCTGTACTCTCTTATTCTCGATGATAAACAACAAGTGTATCAATTTGATGCAAATGACTTCATCGACACAGCTATCGTGGATGATCAATGTGTTTCTCCAAGCCTTCCAACTCTTGAATGGTGTAACACTTTTTCTCTGTAATTACTATTTATGTAGCAGCTCAATGACGGTAGTATTTTGATAGGTGTAATCAAGACCTACCATGAATAGTTGGAAATAGGACAGTACTAGAGCAAGAAATAGCAATCACTTTTCTTCTCTTAACATTCAATAATTTGTACTAGCCTATCCAAAAAAAGAAAAAATTCCAAGGGGAAGAAACAATTTTTTTTTTTCTAAATGGTCCAAAGCCAGCTAATTTTTAATTCATTGATTTCAGTCGAACATAATCTCTCCGCACTACCAGCGTACTGACGTTAAATGACCCGCTATGGTCAACGCTAGACAATGATAAATTGGATTTATTGACGGTACAATGACGAGTGAAAGTACAGAAAAATCATCCTACAGCCGATACTAATTCATATGCAACGCGTCATTAATTAGTTGTAATTACTCACGTCGGTATCCGCATCACATTACTGATGGTCAACCCTCCCCTTGTCATTTCACTTCTTTCAATGATACAACAATCTTTAATTGATGCATGATATTTTCTTTTATCCTCTATCCTGGAAAATAAAGTGGATCATGTCTAGAATAGCTACTGAAACTATCCAACCATCTGTATACAATTTATAGTCAATCGTTTCCTATCTGTATAGGTATCGATGTCAATGATACAATAACCCCTTGAAATTTCTTTTTAAAGTCCGACAATACACACTTGAATAGTGGACAGTCCAAGGTAAAGAGACCCTTGGAGATCTTTCAATAAGTGTCTCTAAAAATAATGTACACTAATGTACTGTATTTGACGCTAAAGTGGAGAGAGAGAGATGGATAACCGACCCAATTGGTCTCTTCACTCATACTAGACATCGTCGTGCATAATACTACAGTTGAAACAGCGACATAAACTTGATACAACCTCACCAACAAGACAGTACTACAGCGTGACGCATAATCAATAACCCCAAAATGATTATTCAAAATATTCAAAATAAAAATAGATAATCATAATAAATAATAACAAGAAGAAGAATCGTAAATCCCACCTCTTTGGAGTGTAAATTGTAAACAATGGCGATAGTCTATTCGATGGACACAGGAATAATGTCCAAACTACACATAGTTCACGCTACTATCGAGTAGAATAACACCGACCATCGATGTACTACTGAATTTCAAATGAAAACATGGACGATTTTGCATATTTAATGATGTTATTATCTCTTCTTTGATTGTAATCTTATGTAGGAAGAAGCAAGTAATCCAAGAGAAAATGCATTAACGAACAATACATGACATATTCATTGATAGCGTAAGTACGTCCTCTCCTGATAGTACACCAATAAATTTCAACAACAACTGCTAACTAAAAACGATAAACTATTTTTCATACATTTTAATGGCTTTATTGTACGTTCTTGGCATTACTGTCCTTCTATTCTATGCTTTAGGACTACTTGAAAGAGATGAATAATCCATAGTACAGTAAACGGTAGAGTTGCCGTAGCTTGATGTCTTCTTCAACGATTTTTCATACATTTTAATGACTTTATTGTACGTTATTGGCATTACTGTCGTTCTATTCTATGCTTTAGGACTACTTGAAAGAGATGAGTAATCTATAGTAAACGGTAGAGTTGCCGCAGCTTGATGTCTTCTTCAACGATTTTTCATGCATTTTAATAACTTTATTGTACGTTATTGGCATTACTGTCTTTCTATTCTATGCTTTTGGACTACTTGAAAGAGATGAGTAATCCATAGTAAACGGTAGACCTGCCGTAGCTTGATAGCTTCTTCTTGACTCCTTTCCATCGATCCATGCTAACGGAGTATAAGCTGTAACAACTTGATACTGTATCTTCTTTATACAATCATCGAGATTGTTCTATAGATTGCCTGCAGTGTGAGTAAAAGGCTTATACTGTACAAACGGACGATCATTAAACTTTTAAAAGTGAATCTTGCTAGTATTTACCTTTCTTGTACGGTAGGATTACTCCATATAAAATACTACACTAGCCGTACCGACATATACTGTATACTGTATCAATCAGTCTAGTCGAATCCGCTAGTAATGTTAATTTTTCTCCCCAATTAAGCTACAACTTGAGGGTTACATTGCTGCATCATCTTGTATCCTTGGATACAAGCCTCTACAGCTCTTATTAACGCTGTTGGTCAGTCTAAACAAATCACTTAAATAAGAGAGACCTTCTTAAGGGAGAAACTGACTTGTTCACTCTATATCAATAAGGATAGTGGAACTCTGATTCTAGACTATTTCTACTACCTGAATACGCTACAAATGAAAATACAACTGATATTGAACCATAGTTGTCATCGTTTCCAACTACTAAAGTACAATCACCAACCAATAGAATGGTCTATTATTGTCTACTTCATCATATTGTACAGTATATTAGTAGGCAGTAAAGGTTAATTTAGAATAATTTCATAAATTATAAATATACCCATTTTATGCTTATTAAGAGTCTACTGTACCTACAGAAAACTATCTTCTCTACCGTTTGTCAAATAATAATTTTTTGACCAATAGAAGATTACACAGTCTAGACTACGCGAAAATAATATTTTATTAAAATCGATCTATTCTATACAATTCAAGGGAGAATTTGTTAATGCATAAACATAATTTCAATGAAGTCGCTGTTGCGTTTTACAATTCGAATCTACATGAATTTAAAGCAATAATTCATTTTTTTTTATAACGCTTATGGATACAGCAGTGAAACTGTGGTACAATTGCGATACTGTAGAATAAAAAAGTTAACATACTGTAATTATTCCTTTTCCCGGCTCTAAGGCTTGAAATGCACGAATACACATGAAGAAAGATAGAAAGTGTACGCGTATGTAGCCATGAACCACTTTCGATGCCTGAGACAATGCTCAATAATTTATGCTGAGACATACCGCATAGCATGTATTATATAGTTCGATTACTTTTCTTTACTGAACGGAAATCCTTATTTTAAAATAATGCGCCCTAGAGATACGCATCAGGATGTATTGGAAAGCAGCCCTAGAGCTTTTTTTCACTGAGCAGAAGTCCTTATTTTTAAAATAATACGTCCTAGAAACAGTAAATCGGCTAGAGTGTAGCCCGTTGTACTGACTCTAGAATATTATAGTTATAAAATTGATCGAATTGAGATATTAACTATTGTAATATAGTAAATGCATCCTTTCCGATTGGATATAATGTTGAAATTGGGTTCCTTTCGTATCCCCCATTTCTTAATAAAATGGGCGCATACTGATGACGTAAATTATTTACTCATGGCATTTTATAACTGAATTATCGTGGAATACAGTATCTATCGCCTCCACATAGTTCTATTTTATTGGATAGAAAGTGTAGATCCGATGCCTTTTTTCTACATATACCTATTCATGTTCTCCAAATCATCGGCTCATGATTAAGCATGGCTAAAATGGATCGTACAAAAACTACTGTTCTATACAGTCGTAATCTTAATTAAAGTATTTTTAATCTCTAAATTTTTATTTGCTTCATAAGGCTGGTATGAGTAGATATGATCACATAAATAAGATATATATTAATAAGCTATCTTCGGTACTTACTGTAAGATATAAACTAAACTAGAGGCATCAAATTACTATTTTATTTTATCTCTAATAGGGTTTGATAACAATCCTTAGCTATACAGCACTTTAACTCCATAAAATTTTTTTGATAGCTACGATTGGTAGGATTAAAATGCAACCTTCTCTTCTGTTCATTGCTAGAATATTTCTTCATTGACGATATAATGTTCATTCTAGGAAGTGATGCCATTGTTTTTACTATCATACAATACCATCACCTGCAGGATAATTGCCGTTACAATCTTGGAAGAAATTTTCTGGCTTGATAATATGCTATTTCTTTCATAATTGATGACACTAAATTAATAAATCAACAGAGAAGTACAATCGTAGAGTAACTAGCAACATCTAAAATATTGAAATATCGACCCATATTTTGATTAAGTCATAGACTCACTAGGTGAGATAACCCTCATGTAAATATTATGAAGATGCAAGGATACCCACTGAGATATATATCACTCAATGATAGACTTTGACCATGTATCAATTATAAATTAAATGCAATACAATAAATGTTTATTGTCCATAATACTTTGGTTAGCTTACAGTACATGTTTCCGTGTTACCTTTTTTTACCTACAGCTTCTTGCTAGTCATTGCAGCGACACAATAACAGTAATTAAATGCTCAATCTTAAGTGGTTGAATTACAGTTGTTCGAATCATATAGGATGCTAATCGCTAATCGTTGCTCCTATATCGAGCAAGATCAGTTGAGTACTCTACTAGTTATCTGATATGGTTTAAATTTAGAACCTTAGTGTTATTTTATTATAAGAAGTCACAATACAAAACAGTAAATACTATGATATTTTTTAATTCCATGGCTATAAAATCCTATAGTTAACATAATCGTATAATATCGACTTGATCAAGGATCATCAACAAGGTTACTTGGAATCGAGATCAAACTTTTTAGATTCATAAATAGTGTAATAACTTCGTATGGAACGAAATAACGTACCTGTTATTGGTACAAAATTTATGTAACAAAATCTAGCAGATATCTACAATATCCATATAGCATAGTATATCTGGAATAAAGCACTGTATCATAAAATTATTTAATAAATTTAATCATTCCTAGAAAATCATCGTTTTGGTAACAATCCCATATTTATTAATCCTTAATTTAAAGAATATATTTATCGTTAATACATCCAACTATCATTGATACACTTATAATCATGAATCATATCATAACAGTTCTAATATACATAATAATAAGGATTAATCAAAATATAAATTGACATAACGACACTAACTTCTTGTATACGAATGAATCCGTTACAATGCGCAGATAAAATCCTTACAGTTCCCAATTAGAAATTTATGCCTTAATCCCCAGAGTCACTAACATAAGCACTATTAAATCTATATTCTCCATCAACAACGTGTCCTGTATTATAACTTAGTAAATAATTACTACACTATGCTAACAAACAATCACTTTCCCATTCGATATACTTGTACCTTTGGTATATTACAGTATACAAAAAAGCATAGCGATCGCCTATATACCTTCCTTTCAAGAATTAGATATACGTGTACGATTTTCAGTAACAGAGAGATGGGTTGGATTGCATACTGTATGTTTGATCAAAAATATTTTAGCAAGGCTCTTAATTAGTTAAGCTATTACTATGAGCTACCATGATTTTCCGCTGGCATGGTCGATTTATAAAGCATCTGCCGTAGCATTTCCCTATCAACTTTTGTAATTATTTCAACTGGGTAATCACATTTCGTCTTTCGATCTATAACACCTTGCCCTCTCGTCCTGCTGCCATGGAGCTCTACTGTCATAAAGTTCTTGAAACTATCACGAATAAAATTTGGTTGCAAGGCTGCAGCAACAGCTAGCACATCCCAGGCTGGATAACCCTCCCGTTTCTCTGCTTTCATCTTATTCAGGAAGTTTTTCATCATATCTCGATTCAATGTAGCTCTTGGGGAATCTTGTTTAAGCCATATGTCGGAAATCCAATCCAATTCGATGCTAGAAACAAGAGTAACTTCTAAAGGTACAACCTTAACGGGACAGAATCTCGGAAATTCATCTAAAACTATGGCAGCCGCTTCCGGATCGACGACAAAGTTAAATTCTCCCGTTGATGTAGCATTACCCAAAGCTAAAATTGAAATCAGAACAATGTTTTCAAATTAATTATTTATAATTATATTATTAGTCCATTAATTAATCAGAGAAAATTAGGGCACAAAGAATCTATGTTCAGATGCATGAATGATTATCAAAGTTAGCTTAGCTAATCAAGCGTATGCTGATCTACTCAGAGTCATTCTAGAGTATAGATGTATAGTAGTGTGGGCATACATAATATCTCCTACCTGTATGATTACCTCCCATAATAATCAATTCTTTCAGTCTTGAGGGAAAATTCCCATCAATCCTGCACGCCAATGCAAGATTCGTCAATGGTCCAATAGCTATCAAAGTGATTTGTTTTTCGTATTTTTTACTTAAATTAATCATAGCTATTGCACCATGCTCTGATTGCAACAAACTATCTATCCATTCCTTGTCATCACAACGATGCTCAATATCGCCAAGACCATCTTGGCCATGAAAAACTAAATTTTCATATGTTCGCATTAGGGATGTTTGTGCTCCTTTATAAACCGGAATCTTTTTATCATACTGCTGTAAAATATAGCTAACATTTTTAACAACTTGATCGACTAAACAATTACCGTAAGTACATGTAACGCCAACAACCTCACGGCAATTATCATGAGTTAATGCAACCATTAAAGCATGAGCATCATCAATACCGGCATCGGTATCCAAAAGCAAAGTTTTTCCAGTCGTCAATGATTCAATTTCTGACATCTTTAATTGCCAAACTAATCCTTCAAGCAGTGTACAGGAAGAGGTTTTCTTATTATGCTGTATCTCTATGCTGTACGCTGTACTGCGCACAATCACTCACTCACGTCGCACAGTGCAATTGTACGCTTTACAGTACAGTACAGTACAGTACTATGCGCTACTGTACAATGTACAGTACTGTACTGGACACTGTACTGTACATCACTGCCACACCCAGCACCCACCCAACCTATTAAAACAGAAGCAGGGACATTTAGACGTTCTGCAGAATTACTCCAATTATATTCAATACTAATTTAATACCCAATCGATGAACGGAAATATATTCTACGTAAGGCATTACATCGACAGAAAATTCATAATTAGGTTATCATACTATATAGAAATCTCTTCCTAGTGCGAGATAGGCACAATGATGCATCAAGCCCATAGAATAAATATATTGTATTATTTGTTTATTTTGTATTTAGGAATGATCATCAAACATAGGTATTGCACATACGAGTATGCGTTGTGTTCGCGTGATATATTATCTTTTGACTTAAAATGAAATGTTTTCCTTTGAGTCCGTTGTTAAGTAAGTCATTCGTATAATTACAATTTTTAACCGGTTTTATTCTTATAAAAAGCGATACTATTTATATCAATACATAAGATTGCGTTCTTGCGGCATTTGAAAATATTAGAATCAGAAAACGCTTATAAATCATCGTTGTAGCAATCTCGAACGATAAATGGATTGAGAAGGTATTAGGTGAATAGCTAATGTTATGCCCAGAAAACTGTACACTATATGAAAAAAGCGACTAATAACTGCTTGTTCTCGCGATTTGAACTTACAGATTTGCTTAAACATGAGTTTGAAAATGTATTAATGGTATTATAAGAATAACGACTTCAATAAACTATTTTTTTGCCTAACTATAAATTATTTCTTAATAATACGAGTATATCTTATAGTCACGTAGATTTACAAAAAATGTTTTTTAAATTATCTCTCGACCTGAAGATATATCTTAGATTGGACATGTCTTTTTATCAGATGCGGTTCATGATATTCTCATAATACACTTTATGAACTAATATAACAGTTTGAAGAATACAGTAAGACCGTAATTTTTAGAAATTTTGCAGTTGTAAATTTACAACATCAAAGAAATTTTACCATTGTATCCAAAATAGACTTGCCTTTTAATTCTATAAACTTGTTTAAACAGTTAATTTTTAAGTAACAGCCTTTTTCCTGGAAGCGCTCTTTAAATTGTTGAATTCATGAATTCCAAATTAATAAATTAAGGACGTTATGTTTTTTCTCAAATGCATGGCATAGCTTGTTAATAATTAATATAAGTACTATAGCTACAATAGAAATAAAACTATTTGCGATCTTTACGCTATTTATTCATCATTATCATTTGTGGCATAAAAAGGGGAGTTAAGGGCTATTGTAAGTGTTGGTTCTTATGTGTACATTGATCAAGCATCATGTAAGTTTATGATTATGATGACAATAAATTCAATTCAAATTGGTTGCAATTAAATTTTAATATGTAAACAATTTAGGTTACTATAGACTACATATTTTATGATCTATGATATGTATTAGGTATGGTCAAAAAGATTTATCAAAACTGTTATAATTACATAATTTTAATATGAAGCCAATTTAATAATACGTATAATATACACTTTCTAAACGTGATGATACTACATTTCCATTACTAATCAAAGGCCTTAAGAAAGTTCTTTAATGTTTTCATAGTCTCCATTATAATTTAGCAACCTCGTAGAGCATGTTTAGCTCGTTATTGAGAAAAATCTTTTAGGTATCATTAATTTGTCATTCTATAGCACTGATATTCCCATACCAAAGAAATGATATTCAACTATTCTTGATAGCAGTATGTTTTCATAGATGATTTGGTATTCCATACCATTCAGTAGAAGCAAAAATAAACTAATTTTTCTCGTATAATAGGTCTAAACAATTATGTAATATGATTGCAATGAAAATAATATGACATGTCACCATACAGAGTTATAACACATAAATTATTAATCTAGGAATTTTATGGCCTGATGATTACTTTTATAGCATTCAAAAATGTATGTTTCATGCCTTAAATTAAAATACCAAAAGAATTAATACTACACACCAGAGATTCAGTTATAATATAACTATATTAGTATGACATAGTTTGAGCGATTCGCTTAAAAACAATTAGCGTATGTACGCATCCTGAGCCTTTTCATCCTTCTTTTATGTAACTTGAATCCCTTAGATAAACAACTGTGCTCATAAATATTTGCATAAAATTAATCGAAATGGCATGCTATATTATATCGATCAACTTTTAGATTTAGCAAAGCATTAGTGGTATATGGCTTCCTTTATGCATATCCTGACCGTATATAGTATATGTGTATACCCAGAAGAATATGGGAATGCAATTTTTGGTTGTGTAATTTCAATATTAGGAATAATACTATCATTATGGTGAGTCATTAGAATATTATGAAAAATACCATCATACCATCAATACGGTAAACCATTACAATATTACGATAATGACCTGGGTATGCTAAATAAAATCAGATGACTGTGCGTTCTCGTGATGAGATTGCTCCTCCTCCTAGTTTTAGAATGATATACCCAATTTTCTAAATTTTATAAACATAAATATACCCTACTGTTTTATCATAACAAAGTGGCATAAAGTTGAAGTTTTTTTACATTTATGAATTGTAAAGTCCGAAATCAGTAGCTGGATATTATTAGCATGTAAAAATATCACATCATAAGTGGCACAGGCCAGTTAGCCTACGTTAACATCAACAAGTTGAATCTTATTAAAATTTTTTTAAGATTCATAATGAGAATTCAGATATTCTAATTGGCTTAAAAAATATACCCATGCTGCAATGGTGGAGTTGCTACAAATTCATGATAGGGTGCACACGATATGCTGTACATGACATACTTAAGACTATAGCTTAATATACTAAACAGTAACAATAGTTCAAATCTTCGCCATTAATTGTTCATAAGGCATTACTTGTTATAGCATTGATATAGAATAAATCAGTTATTATTTGCATTATTAAAGAACTTAAACGATTCATCATTTTTCGTCGATATCATGGATAATAACAAGTCTCTGGATGACGTTGATATGGTATATAAATTTATTTTTAATAACGTGAAAGATGACTTGATCAAATTATCTCTAGACCGACCTATGCGCAATGATACATCAGTGACTCAATGTTACAGGATATACTAAAGGAATATTCTGTAAAATTGCAGTAATAGTTAACTCTTTCAGTTGAATTAAACTCGTCTATCCATCAGGATTAATGCTTACAATTCGAATAGATAGATAAAAATAAGAGAAATCGATAGTTTCTATTCCATTATATAATTTTCACATTAGTTTTAGCAGTGTTTCGTCTTTGAAGTCCTAAGAATATTGTAATTTGGTGTTTGAAAGTCTTTCCACCGTACGTTAGCAAAATGAGTTGCATTAGTGCTGAAATACTTCATAAGATCATATTAACTCAATTATAATATTAGAGTAGCATCTAATCGACAAATTAAATAATTTTCATGTATTAATTTTCTTCCCGGTCTCTATTTTAATGTATTGGATTACATCACGATATCTGGGAATTGTTTCCTCTTCGTATGACTCATATTCATTATGGTCATTTTTTTAACATGCCTTTAGGCGAATAATCAAGGTTAGAAATAATCGATCGTAGATTTATATTGGATAATTAGAAGGAATTATATTCTTTATTCTATTTTATTTATCTATCTCATTAACATTTTACAGCCATAATCGTTCATACTCGTGATTTCTGTATATTTACTTTCGACAATTAGGCTTCGTTATGCTAGAGGAAATCCCTCATAGTTCAAAATTATCGATTCATTTTTTACCTGCTAGTTTCTGTATTATACTAAAGATAGTCCCAAAGATAGATTTTCAATTTGATTTCTTGCTATAAAAGTTCAGCTAATAGAAGCCTAGATCCCTCCATGTTTTATTCAGTAATAACTATGACCGAATAAGTTGTTGCCTTCTGTGTAACCTTCATCAAGTATCATACTTCAATTCATATTTTTTCCTATGTTAATTTCTATTAGAAATTGATATGGAAGAAGATAACACCCATTGGATGTCTTACCGTAAGTCTTTAATTCGATTTTAAGAATAAAACTGACAGACGCATCACTATTTATTACTAGAACGATAGGATCTGTATAGAAAAATTAAGCCTTGATATTAATTGATTAATTAATTAATTCTCTGGCACCTTAAATGTTTTCAATATTGCAAAGTCTGCCAGTTGCAAATGGAGGCTCCAAAGCCACACCCAGTAGCTTGTTTAAGACAGGTTTCTGATTTAAACGATTACATTTAATTAACTATCAATTATATTTATCTTTGATAGCTAGACTGCCTAACTATATATATATATATATATATATACTTCTATTAACTATCTGATTTACTTTCATATTCGACAATCGATTTATTAGCAAGAAATGCCTCTTCACTACGGAAATGAGTAAGTTCAAATGCGTTACAGTATAGACTTTGGTATCAACGATACAGAACGCCTTAATAATACTAATTTTAGTTAACATTTATCATTGTCTTTAAGATATCACTGTTGAATTCGTAGCTGAGGCTTAAGTTAAATTGCTACACTAACTATCATATACTATAGCTAATGATATTTAGTACCTAAAGATCAAGTGGAATAAAATATCTCCTGGCAACGTAAATTTTTGAATTTACCACATCGAACTCTTAATCTCTAAAATAATCTTACTTAGTGATTCATCGCGTTACTTTGTTCTAAGCTAAAGCTATTCGTCATGTTTCTTGAGAGCTTTTCAATTCGTTAACTTCAAATGCTAGACCTAAGAAATTTTGATGAAATAACTGAAATTATATAAAGTTTATTGTGGTAAGACACAGGCTAACTTTAAAATTGATTATTAGATATCATGGTGCCATTGCTAGAGAAGATACGAATAAACTACTGCTTCGAGATGGATTTTACTTAGTAAGAGAAAGCCTTAAAAGTTTAGGAAACTATTCTCTTTCATTCAAGTAAGATAGCTGTTGTCATCGTTCTCGTTTTCAGTATTGTTTACTTAATTTATATGGTAGCACAAGGTTATTGCAGCTGTTCAAAATTTATATCATGGTACAATCTTGGCATTTATAGATATTACCCTTTTATTAATTCATTTTACTGTATTACAAGGTATTTACTGCTATTCTTGATTAAAACTAGGTTGTTTAAAGAAGTGAAACATTATCGACTATATTTCGATGGCTCACACCATTTCATAGGTAAAGAACTTCTCAATCTTATTTATGTTTTTATCACACACTATTTTGGTGATTTAAAGCGATGGATATTGTATTAATATTGAATTTGTCAGTACTGAATTATTTAAAAGCATAGTTTACGAGTAAAATGATCACCCGAAATAGGATATTTGTAATAGCATTATCTCATAAATAACGGCTTAGTTAATGAGTTTCATGAAGGTCTATAACTATTAAATTATTTCGTAATATAGATGAGAAGAAATATGACACTGTTTATGACCTGGTTGAAGATGGCTTAATATCGCTCTATGTTACAACGAAAGGTAGAAATTATATTGATAGGCTGTTTGGTTGGACAGATTTTAAAGGCTCTGAAGCAGGTACAGAAATCATAAATTTTATAAGTTATTGATTCCACAATCATACTATGATATTATAACACTAGTTGGTCAAATCTAGCTTTATTAATGAAATCTTATGTATTATTTTCTACGATATGAGTCTTAACATCCATTAAATTTCTGCGTTTCAAAATTCTTTAATAAATATACATATGAAATTCGGATATAGAATGGCTACCGCAGTTATATGTAGTATTAACAGTAATACCTGAGAGGAGGGCTATGTTATACCTACAACTTCTCAAGCATCTAAAGCTCTAGTGCTATCTATTCTATCAAAGCGATTTCTGTTACTATGGGAGTATTATCTATGGCTTGTCAACTGTTAAAGACAAGGATGAAATTTATCACTAAATTTTCTTTCAAGTAGATAACGTCGATGGCAAATCAACGATGGACAAGAAAAGAAATACAAGTACTGCCAGTAATGCCAGTATTGAAGGAATGACTGAAAAGGTCCATGATAACCAAGCTAATTTATTTTACTTCCACCATAATTGTGGTCTCGAGCGATTTAAATCAAAAATTATAATCATAATATTGCGAATAATCGTTATTTTAATAGAAAACTGTTCTTCTATCAAGCGAGAGCCACAAATTTAAGGTCTATATTGCACTAGATATATATCAATAGTTGCATCATTACAGGCAATCTTAACTGCTTGATATGAATTTTTACATCATATATATACGTAGATGATGAGCTTTGTTGGCTTTCATTGGTGTGATTATTGTCGAAATTTCATGTGGGGGCTAAAGCAACAAGGAGCAAGATGCAAAAGTAATAGAATCTAGAATACTGTTTTCTATCATTAAACTTTCACAGTGTGTACTGATTCTACTATCACTATCAGCTGCATATATTACTGTATATTAGGCATCTTCAACGTTCATAACATGACATTACCATAAAGTATTATGACCTGTATCTGTATAATCATCTAGATACTAGTTCGATTTTGGTTTCTATTCCTAATATTATTTTAAAATCGGACTCAATTTTTTATAATGAATCCAGAATGTGGATACTGCGTTCATAAGCAATGTATTAACAGAGTGATTACCGGCTGCACACCTAAAAAGACTTCAAATCGAGGTACAGATCGAGCGTTCGACAGGAATCCAGTTATTTAATGAACATAGAACGACGCTGACTGGCCAATGCATATTTTTATTATTTACTACTGATTTTACTTATTAAATAGTATTTGGAATTGATTTAACTGCCTTACTAAGCTTGACCAATACTCCTCGCCCGCTAGTTTTTGATAAATGTGTGGAAGCTGTTGAAAGCTGGGGTAAAATGAGTTAAAATACGTAGAATTTTATTCTTTTGCAACCAGAAAATTTGTTTGAGAATAGAATGCGATATAAAATTTCGTCTCTTTTACTATCCTAAGTGTTTGTAGTAGAAAACTTTTTTCTTATACAAGTATATACACAAGCATAATTGAAAATGCTGTAAACTTTTTCGCCATTATTTTACATTCCTCATTTATAATTTTAAAAACAAGGGATCGATACTGAAGGGTTGTACAGAGAGCCTGGCTCTGCAACGGATGTAAAGATACTTAAGAGCAAATTTGATGAAGGTAATGAAATTTGAATAATATTCCACAAAGGATATTTAGCTCAGATTTAAATATCCGATTGCCATAGATAGTGTTGATTTTATGTATGCGTAAGTGAGATTGTAGCAAGATCCATACTGTCACGACGTGAAGGGAAATATAACATAAATCAGAGTAGTTCTATGATCTTGGTATATCACCTTTAAGTGCATATAGACTTTGATTGTATTATAAATTATCTTTCGAGCATAATGTTAATTTTTGATATCAGACAGGATTGGTTAAGTAATGATTGACTTTATGCATTATGATATTGATCACTGCTTAATAATTAATTTCTCCTGATCTTGCAAACTGAAGACGATACCAAGGTCGAATTGACACCGCAGTTATATCCTCATATTCAGGTTATAACTAGTCTTCTAAAATTATACCTTCGAGAATTGCCTGTACCTTTGATTCCTTACCATCAGTACAATGCCTTTATCGAAATAGTGGGTATGTAAAAATTTATCATTACATCATGTGGCAACTCATTGTAGATAAGAAAATTCTGGCAGGTCTTTTTTCAAGTGATATTTTAATGCGATATTTTGAAGTTAAGAATTTCTTATCAATGAGTCGTTAATATAATTATGATAACGCTCATTATGGAAATTTTGCGATAGATATGAAACATGAAATAGATAAAGTCAATACATTGAAACAGTTATTGTCGGCTCTTCCGCCTGCCCATTACGATATGTTAAAGCACTTAGTTCAACACTTAAATAGGTAAGCTATAACAAGCTGGTAAAATACACTCGCAATGAAAACTTAACGTTATATATATACAGAAAGATATTTTAGTATCCATATGCTGGAACTATAAATAATAGATCGTATTATATACGGTAATAAAGATAAACGTATGACATCTTAGTTACTATTTAAAGCAATAAAGATAATCAGTGCTGCAATATCACAAATGTATTACAGAGTTATCAAACACGAAGATAAAAATTTGATGAGTGCAAGTAACCTTGGCGTAGTATTTGGTCCTTCGATTATGAAAACACCAATCAGCGAGGAAGGGTGGCGAAATTTAACCGACATGAGAAGCCAACGCCTTGTTGTTGAGAATCTGATTTTGCTGAATGATAAATTATTCTGATTTAATGTCATACATACATTACACAACAAAGTGCGATAGAGGTTGATATAAACTTGTCAACAAACTATTTTCACGTGAAAAATTAAAGTAGATTGAGCTAGATATAAAAATTGATAATATGCAACCATAATACCGTAGTTAAAATTCATTTTGAAGTAAAGGGTAAGAGTTTACGGTAACATTAAGGTTATGTCAATTTATCTTATTAGAGTATTATAATATATAAGTGTATTAATGTGATACAGCTTTAGCAATGTTACTGGTAATAGAGTAAATAATCGATGGAGCTAGGTTATTTAACGAAACTGTTGCGAGATTAATAGAATATAAACATATTTACGTAAATATTTCGTTTGGTAGCTACAAATTACAATAGCTAACTTTTAAAAATTATATTCGAAAGATATTTAAAAAGTTAGCAGGGAAATCTTTTGAATATTTTGTTGGCAATTGAACCATCAAATGTAACAATTAAAGTAGACTAATAGTTCAATTGTCAATAAAACCAGATGGCTACGTCATCTTTAAGGGTGTATCGAATCATGAAAATAGAATGCGCTCCTTCTCGTACGTCACTTAAACATGCTAAGTAACTTTTGTTCTTCTTCTGATTCATCGCTACAAGTATACGCAAGAATAGGATATACACGTAGCGTTATTAGTGACGTGCAAAATGTCATCAATTATTAATTTATAGTTAAAAGTTTCGTATAAAAATCGTTGGTGATGCCCTCTTTATGTTATTTAGACATTTATCGCAATCGAATTTCATACAGGTGTCATGATGGTCGATTGGTTTTGAAATGGTCTGGTTCATTCATTGCTCGTAGAGAGTTAGCCAACGCGTTCTGCATCATCTATAATTGTAGAATTTTTATATAGCATAGGATACAATTTTTTAGTCCAAAGAAAATGCAAAGCCAATAATTCATTATACATATTAAAATTACGAAACCTACTTCAGGTTTCCAACTTGATTCCAACCAATTAATTATGCTACCAGATAAAGCTTCGAAATTACTTAAATTGACCGAACTATCGAAACTTTGAAACTGTGTATCCATAATACTCTTGAACTGTGCAGGTTTGGTGCATCACGATGACAAGAATCAAAAAGAATTAAAATATTAGTTTATTAGACAAGAAAGGATAGTGTATTGTATACATCATCATATCTGTAAATGGTGCTTGAAATTCTACAATATCATCCTAAGCCAAGCTTTACCGCATCAAATTGCTCTTCATCAGTGATACCACTCTCTTGTTGTGGCTGAAAGAAGTAAAATATGAATGATTAATCAGTTAGAATATATGTGAATGTTTCGAGTATACAAAAGATTGCATAGTAGGTTTAAATTAAATAGTTAACCCGTGTATATACGTACACTACTACTAGGATATTCATGAATATATAGCAAGTAAGCATAAAATTTTACCTGATTATGTACTCGAGCAATTTGTTCGTAGTTTCTAATCAACAGAGGAATTATTATTAACAGTTAATTGATCAATATTTTAGCTCTGTCAATTCCATCAACATAGTGAATTTATAATTATCACAGTTTTATCACAGCATTACGTTTTCATAATTTCCAAGGCCATAACTTCTTTTCGAAATTGATCTAATTGTTCGTGTAATTTTCTTCTATCTTCAGTTAAATACTGTAGATACTCTACGGCTAATTATTTCGTTTGTTAAACAGAATGATATGATAAGCAATGTGAAGATTTACTTTTATATCTTAATTATCGATGATGTTTATCGGGTAATAATTTTTCTAATTTACCCCGTTGTAATATGATTGCTTTGCTATGTTTTTGTCCGGCGTTGCTGCTATTTCGAAGCGTTGGTAAAAGCGTTTGTAAATCTTCAAACCCTTTCTATTTTGTTTAATATATTAAATTTTAGATTTTTCAAAGAGTAAAGGAATAACAGTTGCATGCTTTTATATAGAAGAAGATTGTAAGTGATTATGTTTATATCAGGGGACGAAAATTTTTGAATTTAACCAACCTTAATCGCATCCCGTCGCTTCTGTTCAGCAATTGAGTGTGCCGTCCGTTTCCTTTCTAAAGGGTCTTGAACATCTTGCTCGTCATCATCATTCAGATCATCTCCATGTTGATCAGTAAAATAAGGATCCACTACATACGTCAGATTTTGTATAAAAAAGGAGTAGTTACTTTGGAATCGATTTATAGCAACGATTACAACGTGATTTGATATTATTTCACGTTTCATATTAAATGGTATCAATTAACTATTATTTCTTATACATTTAGTTAGCAATGCTAGTACAATAACAAATTAAATGTTATTACTGTGTGCAATATCTATAAGTTTGTAACATTATGGTAAAAACTGTAGGATATTTTACATATTTATTACACAGGCATTTAGCAACATTCCTTATACAGATATATATATATATATATATATATAAAATTAACCTATTAATCATGGTTATAGTCTAAATACCAGACCAAAGATAGATGACTGAAATGATGAGTATTACATAGGTATATAATTAATAAAATACCGTAGCCCATTTGAGCATTTCTGTATCTTGAGCTATTATCATAAATTGATTTATGACTACGAGATAATATCATCTATTGTAGTTTTAGAAATCAGCACGGAGAGATACTTAATCAAGGAATAGCTAAAGTCAGCTTATGAGTAATCATCTTAGAAGACAGGCTTCATTTACAGTAGAGTAAATATCCTATAAACATGCTATATGTATATTATTGACAATTTTGTACCGATTTGGCTAGACGTAGAAGCATCATCTTGTTGATTCATTTCTATTTCTTCCTGCTTAAGCCTCGGTGATCGAATGAGGTCCTGTTGATACCAACAAGCATGCATTTTTAGTCTTAAGCTAATTATAACATTTGTCTATTTACAGCGAACATGCGTACAAAAAGATATTGTAAGTGGTAGCCCTAAATCCTGAAGGTAAGGTTTGCCATACGGAGCGACTTTTAGCATTATGGGCGTACATACTGTACATAAATTAACGTTAGTAGCTGTTCGTAGCTACATATTGTTGATTTCTATTACTCTATTCTAATGTTTGAATAGTGTTAATTAACTGAATCTACTGTAATACTAATTGAAGCATGATATCCATAATTAATCTCAGATAACTATACGCTAACAGTACAATCGATTACTGGTATGTTATGTGTAATATCGGTTTATGGATAGCATTAGAGGTATCCAGGATAGTATTGGTGTTATCCCCTAATTCTCCTAGTAGGACTGATCTTAGCTATTATCTAATTGCTGTTGCTACCCGGATAGTTTCGATACTATTCATTACCCGACATTATCTATAACACTCATATGCAGTACAACTACAAGTAACAGTACTGTAGTCGAAGGCACTAACGCAGCGATAATAACATTTTGATCTTGAAAAAGGTAGCCTTTAGCGTAGCTTATAATAGAAAAGTCAATTCTGGATAATGACAAAATTTACTACAGTCTGTATCTATTAACAAGGATCATACCATAGAGGTAAAAAAAGCCTTTACGGATCGTGCTTTAAAGGATGTAAAGATCGTATTTTACACATACTTAATTATTTATCTTCCAGGAACACATACAGTACTGTAGTTACAAAACAAGGACAATTAAAATTTCGGAGGCAATAGTAAGAGACGATAACAGTTGCATCGATGTATCATTAACAATCATGTAAAGTTTATAGGTGATGGTAAAAATTCAATAAATTGAAATAGTATTTATCTTCAAGTTGAGTGAGTGTGGATTGAAAACGAACACCTATGCGAAAATAAACACTTTTTGATGTTGGAAATGGAATTTATCAAGCACACGTATACTTGTACAGATGCCAACGTTTACGATATTTTGGTAACAAATGACTAGTACATAGGGACCTTTTAAGACGTCCCTGTTTTATCATTGGCTCGCGGGGACGATTTTAGTAATTACTGTAGAAAGTATAGATGCAAACGTTTACAATATTTTGGTAACTATAGACTAGTATACAGGTACGACGGTACCTACTTTATCGAGGGACTTTTAACAAGTCTGTGCTTTATCATGGACTTGGTTTGATAATTTTAGTCATTACTGTGCACAGACGTTGAAAGTGGAGAGTGGAGACAATAAAATACGGTAAACATTTACCATGGTGAAAGATTAACTCCTAGCAACACAGTACGGAATCATCTTCAAGTACTTGTTTCACTCTAAAATCGACTAGGCGTAATAAAGATCATCAGATGTACACAGCGGTGATCCAGTTTAAGATTTCCGAATAAAAAGTTTTAAGAGATTTATACATCTAAGGTATATAATTAGCAGCAAGACAGAAGAAACGTCAAACTTTAGAAATTACTTTCAATCTTTTACACGATTGCAAGGGCGATAAGCTGTTTCTTTGAGCTAGCAGGCTCGTCTCTTGCCTTTGCATAACATCCATTTACTGTCAAGTGGCAGCATGCGCGTACCTGATGATCAGTCAGTTTGATGATAAGCATGTCAGATCAGACATATCTCCGACATTCAATGCTTCATTATTTCCCGTACACTTGGCGTAATTTTGCAGTTAAAATGACTATTGCAAAGGGAAAGGGGTAACTTGAAGATTATATAATTATAAAAGGGATCAAAGTTGTAGCATATATAGCTCGAGTTGTTTTGTTTGTTTTCAAGCGTATGTCAGCCGGTATTGATAATAATCATGAGAGACAAAGTGAAGAGTTACAAGTTTGATTCTTGAGCAATTTAATCGGTAAGTTGATGGCAAGATAAACAGTATTGTAGTATTACCTTTCGATTTAACTATTGTAGTTGTAGAATAGCTCCATTTTCCGCTTTAGTTAACCTTAACAGTCAATGCGTAGTAGACGTGAGTAGGCATCCCTTGCCCAAAAGAACGAATGAGTCAAGATCGAGATTGATGTTGAAAGTACGTGAGCATGTAGAATACCTTTCATCCAATGTGTGAACAAAGATAGAATGAAAGTAAAAATTTGGGACGACTTGTGTATGCTAGATGGACCAAATTTCTTTGCTACGGTAAGATATTATTCCACTAGTAATCAATTGACTGCGTCGGCATGGCAGTTGATTGCAATTTTTACAAATGGTTTCTCGAATTTGAAGCTAAAGTTGCGCACTCTCAGTTTTCAAATGTAAGAGAGTACTTTCACTTAACCGATGAGAGAAAAAACGAAAATCGGTACTGGAAATTAGCCGATTATGGTATCTTTTTACGATTAGCAATCGTTAATCAACTAGGCTACTTTTTATCTTATTGTATCCATTCATCATCCCATGGAAAGTCGTGTATTGACAATGACAGTAAGTTGACAATCACTGATGGCTATCCTACAAGTAGCTGGAGAAAGTCCAGTAGACGACTACTCTGTCTATTGGGAGTATTTCAATTAAGGGTCAAGTTTACTCTACTCGCATCATAATGATGAATATCGCAGTTTCTACATGTTTTCTATGTCTTTCTATTTTGGGGGAATAGCATGCTATAGTAGAGTATCGATTCATTCATTGATAGTATTCATCTTTTTACCATGAGATGCTAATTATGTACGCCTAAAATGAATTCATTTCTCCTGAGTTTTAACATGGTTGAAAGAGGCGAATAGACAGTGAGTGATGTACATTGTCATTTCTAATGCATATAGTGTGGAATACAAGTAGATAGAAGATGGATAAATACCCTATCCTACGTTCAATCGTTGAAAAAATGGAAATAATGTCATGTACTTGGTTATCCATTTTCTCAACAGTAAAAGAAGTTGAGAAAAGCTACAGGATTCAATTCAGTTTGAAAGGCATTATTAGAAGTCGCTAATCGTCCTATACGAGTGGCACATTCATCACGGCTACGATTGCATTGGGATATCGCATGCATTTGAATCCAATATCAAGCAGAGAAATTGCTCGATTGATTTCGACATCGATTGCTATTCAATGATGATATCATGGATGATGAAAGGCCGGCCTACAACGGTAGAGTAGTTGATGGCGATGATCGCCATTTGGCTATCACAAAAAGGAGTTTACGTGTCCATCATGGTTGGCACCATGCAAAGAGTTCAGCCGATAGGAACTATCTCGCCGTGTTCAATAACGCTTACCTTAATATCTTCAAGGTGATCAAAATTTCAACGGTATGCAATTGACCCTCAGGTTTTTTCTCTTTTTTACGGGCCTAAAGCGTATTGCAATTTCTTTTTCTCCCTCTTAAACCAACTGATTGTAGATCTACGTCAGAAAGTTTGTCTTGAGATTTTGCAATAACTCGCTACTATCCACGTACAATACGTCAGGAAAGGGCTGCTCTGGCTACTCAACTCTACATGCTACACTTACCCATACATACCATCCAGTACTAGCCTTGAGTATACATGGAGTCGTGGAGTCGAAAATTGGACCAGACCGGTGTAAATACGGTAAAATAAATAAATAAATAATAATCAATCACTCAATAGTATCAAGACAATGCTGGTCTAATGCCTATTCTGTGACAGCTGTATGAGTCAATACTATGTTGTAGCGGATGGAGCGGACGGACAAGCGAGGAAAACGATGTGCAGAATGGTTTGTCATCTTGTGGGATCATGGTGTCCGTTATGTTAACTTATTACACTGTCTACTAGGACAAAAAAAGAATAAAAACGGTCGAATAGGTGACAGCTCATTTTGCACACGACTTTGCTACAACGATCCTGAAGTAGGCTGCCAGCTTCTGCAAATACAACACCCTCCGTTTCTTCTTCGTAAAACACTTTTCTTTATTGCATAAAACCAGAGCTTTTACCAAAGATCACCTAGATCTCTTTCCCTATAGTGATAGTTTGATACTTGCACAGTCTTATCATCAAACTTGCCGCATGCTCTATTTCAAAACCTCCATTTCTTCTTCGTAAACACTTCTCTTTATTGCATAAAACCAGAGCTTTTACCAAAGATCACCTAGATCTCTTTCCCTATAGCGATAGTTTGATACTTGCACAGTCTTATCATCAAACTTGCCGCATGCTCTATTTCAAAACCTCCATTTCTTCTTCGTAAACACTTCTCTTTATTGCATAAAACCAGAGCTTTTACCAAAGATCACCTAGATCTCTTTCCCTATAGTGATAGTTTGATACTTGCACAGTCTTATCATCAAACTTGCCGCATGCTCTATTTCAAAACCTCCATTTCTTCTTCGTAAACACTTCTCTTTCTTGCGTAAAACTAGAGCTTTTACCAAAGATCACCTAGATCTCTTCCCCTATAGTGATAGTTTGATAGTTGTACAGTCTTATCATCAAAGTTGCTGCATGCTCTATTTCTTCTTCGTTAACACTTCTCTTTATTGCGTAAAACCAGAGCTTTTACCAAAGATCACCTAGATCTCTTTCCCTGTAGTGATAGTTTGATACTTGTACAGTCTTATCATCAAACTTGCCGCATGCTCTATTTCTTCTTCGTAAATACTTCTCTTTATTGCGTAAAACCAGAGCTTTTACCAAAGATCACCTAGATCTCTTTCCCTATAGTGATAGTTTGATACTTGCACAGTCTTATCATCGAACTTGCTGCATGCTCTATTTCAAAACCTCCATTTCTTTTTCGTAAAACACTTCTCTTTCTTGCGTAAAACCACAACTTTTACCAAAGATCATCTAGATCTCTTTCCCTATAGTGATAGTTGTACAGACTTATCATCGAACTTGCAGCATGCACTATTTCTATCTTACGCGTATATTTCAGTTTCGAAGGCCATTTGTCGACACTCTACTGTATTCTACAACAAGTGGGAGATTACCACTGGTGTCGTGATGCTCGTACAATAATAAAGGAGATTAACAGGCCAACTTTGGGTTAACATTGATGGATTGTAAGATCACTATCGGTCTCGTAATCCTACTTTATTAACGATACACATGCTCTGGCTATCATCACTAATAGTAGTACAGTAATTAATTATGTAAAAGTAGCTTGCATAAGGATTTACTTGACTGTGTACTGAGCAGAGCAGACCAAAATCAGCAAGAAAAAGACGTTGTTATCGTTTACTAGGCTTTAATACTTTAGCTCCCCAAAGGTAGCAATATTGCCTTGTAAAATATCAATTTACTTACATAAATACAATGTTCCAAAGGAGTCAATAATGCAACAGCATTTCCTAAACTGTACGATCTTGTATAGCAATACAGAGCAAGTATATATAGTAATCCTACAAGCTATGAACGGAAAGCTGTATTATGGATCATAGCTTGGAGCCAAAAATCGTGGCTGAGCAGTAAGCACGGCCAAGCTAGGTATCTGATATCCTTACGGACTCCTTGATAAATGATGTCCTTTAATCGTCAGCAGGGATCATAAGTCATGACTGGACGAGAGATAAGCTGGATATTCAAATTACTGATTTTAACCATAGCTAATTAGCGTCAATTTATACCTTTAGCCAATTATATTCAAGAATAGCGATTGCCTAAGCCGCATTTACAACTCCCTACCACCAAATAAACCATCATCATTTACCTTAACATTGAACATATACAGTACAGTATTTATCTACATAATTTAACTCTCATACAAGTCCAAAACGAAAACTACATTATTATTTTATAAAAGCGAGTCGCTATTTGATAACGAATCCTGATAGTAATGCATACGTGGACATTTTATAGCCATGTTATTCAAAAAGTACGAGTTGCATATCATACATACTTGCAGATTAATACGGCGAATTAGTATTTTGTCTATTTTGGGCAATTACTTAAGAAGCGCATCAGATAATGAGCTGTAAGAATGATCTTGAAATAAAAAATACAAGTTGCGTATCATCTCATTTTATAATATAATATAATATTGTAATAGCTTGATTATAAATTTTTCTTTCGCCTCTCCTTCTCCATTTCGACCTGAATATTTCTTAGAAAGGTGTTGAAGAAACCTTCTTTTACTTCTTGACTTTTAGAATAAGGAGCTTGAGTTCTCCGTTTCAAATTTTCAACACTCTCATTGCCTAAATTGATTATACAGTACAGTATATCGTAACGCAGCAGTTTTGAATTATTTGAAAGGCAATCATACTGAAAGCTATATTTGATTACCTCAGAAATGTTCAAATTATATTTTACAAAACGCAAATCCAGCCATTGTGCAACTGAATTTCAATGCATTACGTCTATTCTATGCACTCACCCACATTCCGCATTTTGAGGTAATGATAATGAGTTAATTGGGCAAGCCTACGCATAAGGTAGGAATTGGCCAGCTACAGATTGGAAATAATGTTTGATTCATTCTTGTTAAGGATAATAATTAAATCATGAAATGCTATTCTTACCCTTTCCGTTAAATATTGGCTTGCAAATCGGCTTGGTAATGACAAATAATAATATTAGCATTCGATTGTAGAGGATTGTAAATTTATAGATTTAGTTCAACCTGAATGACTAAGGTCGAAAGAAAGTCCAATTCACCTATATCTATTGCAGTAATACTTTTACCCTACCGAATCTGAGAATGAATCATTTCTCAATTACTACCGTATCTCTATTTCTTGAATACGATGTATTATTACTTTGATAAAGATTGACGATGGTATCATTTCAGTGAATTCTTTGTCAATTATTACTCTATCTATTTCAGAATATTGTTACTTTAATTGAAGAATCAAGATCCATGAATGAGTACTTGTAGTGAATTATTTGTAAATGATTGTTGTGTCTCTGTTTCAGAATATTACTACTTTAAAGAATTGCGATAAACGATTGTATCATGGATTGCTTACAAAGTCCGTTACATGATGGATTGTTTAATAACATGGCAGCAAGTAGAATATATAAAGTATATTATATGCGATGCAATCACTTGTATCGCGTATACCCTACTAGGAAAGGCTGAGTTGCAATTTTGAATTACCTACCATGTCATCTTCTACGATTTCAAATCAAATCGTATCATGGTATCATCTTCAACTTTATGAAAAAGCTTACTTTCTGGTGTATTACGAACTACAACAGTCTATCGATACTGTAGAAGAAAATAGAAGCCGATGAAGAAGCTGATTGAGAAATTTGAAAAATTTTTAACCTTGTCAATTGCTGTCATGCTGGATTGACACGTAGCTTAGTTATGTCATGCAGTTACTATGCAAGCTAGTACGACATCAAAGCAAGTGTAGTTCATTGTGATGACTAATCAACCCCTGTACAAACTATTTAAGGTGACAAAGTGTACTTGAATAATATTTCTGTTCTCAACCTATCTCTTCATTCAACATTCACCATTTGCATCATGCAATCAAAGGTAATTCAACCTACCTAATAAAACGTTCCCAAACCATGTCGAGATTGATTAAGTTCAAGGAGTGACTGCCGGCTATGGAAAGGTTCTTGACTGACTGTACTGTTACTAATGATATCCCCACGAGATAATGACGAATACACAGCTTGGATGTTGTTATTGTTCACCTAATAAGGGCAACTTTAACTTGGTGGGAAAGAAATATCCAGGTAGGTCATTTTTACCTTAGCACAATCATGACTAAAAATAAAACTTGCTACTGTACAGGGACTGGAAAATGGCAAATTTGGAAACTTATCGTGTGCTGAAAACACTGCTGGATTTTCACTCCTGTATTGTACTGTACAGTATAGAAGTCAAGCTTTGAAGCCTTCATTGGTCCCTGGCTGAATGGGAATAGAGTATCGTACCGTACGATACAGTACAGTACTTTCATTCTTTCTTTTACAGTAAGTACTGTAGCGTCATGTACTGTGCACTGTAGAGCTTTCTGAGTCATGACTATGATTCAGTATCATGGACTACTTCAGTACTGATACGCAACTGCAAGAGTGCAGGTAGACCTGAGAAAGGTTCGATTCGGTTCGAACCGTTATGAGCTATGTCTGCAGGTCTTTTTTGCGTAGTCCATGACAGTCTGTGTACACTGTACAGTACTGTAGTGGCACACTAGATTGCATCATCTCAGCAGTATCATTAATTCATGAATGAATTAATGAGCAGCTATTTGATCCGGTGGCTTACAAGGCTCAGCGCAATACGCCGTAAGAACTGATGAAATTCAAGTTTGCGCGATATCACTTGAAGATTGTGTGACATCATTTCTGTAGCGTATCACCAGTTCTTACGGCGTATGCGCGGAGCCTTGTGAGCCACCGGAATTTGAAGCCCCATACTGTACCTACTGTACATCCACTCTAGCGTATTGACTTGCCAATCAATGTCAATAAATGCCTATTTTTCATAGAGTAGTATCTCCATCTTTCCAATTTACAGCACTGTACCCAGGGACTTTGTAAAGGCCAGTATTACTTTCATTACAAGTCCCTGACTGTGCTGTCATATTTTAATTTTAGTGCGTTGTAGTCGTGACGTAATGGACCGTTATAACTATACTTTCACTATGCGGACGTGTCACTGACTACAGTACAGTACAGTACTGTACGCTACGTGTGGTGTACAGTACTCAGTGAGAGATGACCGTGCAGAAATACTCTACTGTACAGTACTGTACAGTACAGTATAGTAGAGTACAGTAGAGTACAGTACACTACACTACAGTGTACAGTACTGCCATGATTGGACATCGCACTCTAGCCTACCGTACTTTGTACTTTACTTACAAAGTACAAATACCGCATCATTCACCCATCACAAACAGTACTGTAACAAACTTCTTTCGCCTTGTTGTTGTGATCGACTGGCTGTCAGTCTTGTGCATTGGAAGAAAAAAAAAAAACATCCCTAACAGTCCCTATTGACAAATCTTAAACGCAATGATGGAGGCCAAATCATCACTCAAAGTTGATATTTCTTTCACCAATATTCAAGGTCGATATCATCGAGGAGATAACATACAATTTGATGTTGAGGGAGTGCAAGAATCCAATTGCAATGATGGCGATTGGATCGGATTATTCAAGGTTGGATGGAAATCAGAAGAAGATTGCTTGCTGCGTCAATATGTCGGCACTGATTGCTCCAATGATACGCATATCAACAAATATGTATTACCAATCCCACAAGAAATTACCACTGAAAGTACTTATCAACTGTGCTATATGAATCATAAAAATCGATTGGTTGCAGTAAGTCGTAGCTTCACTATCCTTCCTCTTGAACTGGATGAAGCCGATAATGATTATGACTGGCTGGACTTGTTCAATGTTCAAGGCGATGTAGTAGTTGTCAGTAGACAGAATAACAATGAAACTATACCGACATCATTTGAAGATTTGATAGCTGCTAATATGACATTGGAGAGTCAATTATCTAGTATGAAAATTGAAAAAGACGCGCTTGATACTTTACTGGCAGAAAGCAAGCAATCTGTAAACATGTTAAAGAGTCAAGTAGAGCAAGTACGAGCGGATAATCAAGCCAAAGCACAACGGATTGATGAATTAGAACTAGAGCAAGAGAAGATGGCTATCAATTTATCCTCCTACGAAGATCGTTTAACATCAGCATTAGATAAACTTTCCGAAAGTGAGCAAATGAAAGGCCAATATTCCCTTACAGTAGATAATGCATCACTGGAAAACCAACAACTAAAAGCAATGATTACAAATCTGCAAGAGATTATCGAAAATAATACTACCGAGATAGCTACCATCAAAGATATGCTAAATCAATCCAATGATGATTTACAAAATGCCCACGTAAGAAACGACGAACTTAAAGATGTAATTAGTCATCTAGAGAGTTTGATGGAATCATCACAAGCCAACGATACCTTAGTCAAGGATTCATTAATAGGCAGTATAAATATCTTGAGACGGAAGGATGACCATGAAGAAGCTGAGAATTTCGATAGTCGTACGTTGCTTGATTGCGCTCAAGTAATAGAATTAGAAGTTAAGAAATGCACTGATGCGTTGACTATAGAAAAGAATCATAATAGTGACTTTGAAGAGATTATTAGAATACTCCAGGAAGAATCGAAAAGTTATCAAGATGAAATTGAAAGGTTAAGCCGTGAACTACGCCATAAAGAGAGAGAAGAAAAGACTTGCGCTAAAAATTCGACAATGGCGCTGTATGTTGCTCACGAACATTTAGAAGAACAACATGTGGATGCAGTGAAAAAAGGAAAAGCTTTGTATCGACGATTATCGGATTCCCAAACCAATCTGAAATTCGCAGTTGAGTTAAATACTAACCTAAAACGGCAGGTTGCAGATTTATACGCTAGGTTAGATATGAGTAAAGAAGCCTACAAAGACAAAGTCATTGAATGCTATCGACTTCAAAATGAAATCAAAATTGCCAAAGATAAAGCTAATATGGGTAACCAATATTATCCCCTGCAAGATGATGAAACGATGGCTAAAAGGGAATTACAAGCAAAAAAGGAAGAGTTAATGAAAGAATTGTCCACTAAAAATGCACAAATACAGATACTGTGCGAAACACGGGCGAGTTCGGAACAAGAAATGAATCTGATGATTCAAGAACTAGCTGCATGTCATGATTCCTTGGAACAAAAGCAAAGTGAAATTGATTCATTAAAGGCAAAAATGCTCCATTCTGCCGTTCATTAAGGAGCATCCGACAGACCTCAACGCATTGAAGCTATCCACCGTTTGCTCTTGAGAGTACGAAGTGTAATATTGACATCGAAAAGTAAAATAAATTCTAATATATTATCCATTTTTATAGTTTTTGAAAGTGATGACTTAGAAAGAGCAAAAGCTCATACACAGGTTATGGTTAAAATAGAGTGCAAACTACAGTAGGTAATTTCAGGGAAAATTATTATTATGCTAGTAACAGAATAGATAACGGAGTACATTGTATCGTTATGAAATTACCTGCTACTCAATACTGCTATTAACTTACGTCCACTGGTAAAGCCTATTTAATTTAAGATTAATATTAACATGTCCTAAACTTACATAAGTTCACTGAAATGTTATTATCATCATAATAATTATACTAATGGTGTTAGTAGCATCCTTACACCTATAAACTAAGGCATCATATCAACGAAATTGTCAAGAAATGAAAAGTAAACTACCGGTTTAAGCCAAGTCTTATGTGGTTGATTATTCTGCTCGACTATTGTAGGTTCAAATCGCATTTCGAAATGGAAACGTGCACTTTATACTGGATTATTAATAATAACTATTAGGCCTCTGCATTTGGTTCAATAGGATCTGATATAATTATACTCTTATAGTAAGTAATGTCTAGCCCAGAGAAAATGATTGATACTGGACTGGATGCTGTAAAGTACAGCCATCCCGGCATACTCATTTATTCCTCTACTATTTAAATACGTATGTATACAGTATGTACGCCTGCTTTTCTGGCCTATTTAAGACAAAGACTTGCTGAATTTCTGTTAGTTTTTCTTCATGAAAAGTGGCGATGATGCAAAAATGCCGTGTAGCAAAGGCATACCGAAAATAAAATCAATCAAATCATTGTCTTGAGCCTTATGCTGTACACTATACAGTACAGTGGAATATCGTATGTTCTAGTTTTTCATTTCATAGCCAAATCGAATCATTTTCTTGGGCATTTTTGTCCAAATTGCAGCTGTCCTGGTGCTATAGATGAAGTCAATTGGATAGGCAAACATGTCTCTAAAATAGAGCGCTATCAATAGTATTGTTGTGTAGGTACTGTATCAGTATCATACTACTAAATCAGCTGCAATATGTTAACAACAACAAACGGCCTAATCAAACTGTATACCAGACCTCTTATACCGAGTCATAGACTACTAAGCCATCTTATTAGTGCATGTTAACGTTGCGGTTGGTTGTCTAGTTAGTGCAGTGGATGCACAGACTACTAGTTTTCTTTGGGTAGTTCATGGTTGATATTACTACTCCTAAACTGCATGTCAGTGACCAAAAAAAAGGGGGGGGGGGATCTAATAAAGCGAAGTAGTGTAGCCGCCATATACACATACAGTACAGTACAAGTGTTGTGTCATTTGCTAAATTTGCTAACTACTGTATACCGAGTCCTGGACTACTAGGCCATCTTATTAATGCATGTTAACGTTGCGGTTGGTTGGCTCGTTAGTACAGTGGATACATACACAGTAGACTACTAGTTTTCTTTGGGCAGTCCCCGAAACTCCATGACAGTAAAAAAAAAGGAAGGGGGATCTAATAAAGCAAAGTTGTGTAGCCGTCATACACATACTGTACAGTTCGGTAACTACACCGGAGTCCCTGGACTACTAGACCATCTTATTAGTGCATGTTAACGTTGCGGTTGGTTGGCTAGTTAGTGCAGTGGATGCACAGACTACTAGTTTTCTTTGGGTAGTTCATGGTTGATATCACTACCCCTAAGCTCCATGACAGTAAAAAAAAAAAAGGGGGGGATCGATCTGGATCTACTTTAACCTAGCCTAATAAAGCGAAGTAGTGTAGCCGCCATACTGTACAGTGTACAGTGTACAGTACTGTATATGACATATACTGTACTGTACAAGTACAGTACAAGTGTTGTGTCATTTGCTCAATTTGATAATAAATCAAGTACTGTACTAAACGTCGACAGTACAGTACAGTACGCTTTGTAGGACTACAGTACATTGGACAGTGGACAGTAACCGATTGTCATGACGGTCATTATGGTTTAGAGTCTTTGGACTAGTTCAATTTTACTGTGCTTGATTGCCATCAGCAAGTTTTTGCCTCACTCAGACTGGTTATAATTTATCATGCCGCCTAAATCGAGAAAATTATGTGTGTTAGGCTTTAGGCAAGTTGGTAAGTTGATAGAAGACAAGTTAGAATAAGCAATGACCACTATTGATGATCATTTCTTTCACCATTGAATGAATATAATGACTTAACTAGTTGAAAGTAGTTGTGTCTCGGCTTGATATCCAATACAAAACAACCAAGTGGGACGGTATTCTTCAGGCTGAGTTTCCATACTGCTACAGGTGTACGTACGTAGGATGTATACTGTAGTGCAGTGATGAGAAGTGGTATGTTGTTAGATAATCAACCGGAGGTAAATAAACGTATCTAGTCAATCGTTATTGAAAAAAAAAACTTATCGAATACGATAATTCTACTATCGATCAACACATGATGGAGGATAATGATCATCAAAATGAGTTGTTAGACTTGCTGGATGATGATTTTCACTTTAGTGTATCCTTCCTCTTCGATGAAAAACGAGATAGACATACGACGAGTACAGTAGCAATCCAAAAATCCAGACATTGATGTAGTCGTCAATGCTGCTCTCGTAAGTGTAACGTATTTCCATCAGTTGATAGAGCACCACCAGGTATTTATCATAGGGTAAATTGGAATGATTGGTCATTTTTATTCCTCTTGATAGAATGCTATCACTAAGGATGAGGTAAACGTCGCTTTTAGCTTCTATTAAACTTAATGGATGTGATTTTCAATAGTCACCAAGTTGATCCATTATTTAGACTCCATTGTAGCCTTTTATTCAACCACGATTGCAAGATGAAATGGACGTCTGTACTGTATTATAGAGTGTACAAATCGGTCAATTTGTAATCGTAATTCAATCCAATCAAGGAAATACACCTAAATTGGCTAAATTTCAAGACCCTACAGTGATCTAGTCTTACTGCAAAATAGAAGCTTTGAGTAACGTAAGTATCCAATGGATAAAGACGACATATCAACAGCTTATCACGACGTACGAGTTATTATTGTAAAGTATACAAAATTGATATCCCCTGGGCAGCAATCAAACACTACTGTATAATATTCAATTAACCCAGCAACCATTCTTTTTCAATCTCAAAGTGACAATATTTTCTACAACAGTGGATGATTCTCTTTCACTATTTGCACATACTTCCTAGAATGCAATTATTAATGAACATTATATTATTTACTAACTAGGGAAATCCTCTCTTATTATTCAATTGGTTGATAATCAATTTGTGGCCTCTTACGATCCTACTATTGGCGGGTGTAAGTTTCTTTGCTAAGTTATGCTAAGATTTACTCCATATCGACAGGAATGTAAAGTAGTCATTAAACTTAGAATACAAAAATTGTTACCCATACAAAGTTCTATCGTAGCTTCTGCTATAAAGTGCCTGGGTTATTCCACAAGTATTGGACATGCAACTTGTGCTTAAAAACTACAGTAATCGAAGAATACCTCTACCAACTATCAATCTTAAGAATTCGCTGTAGTTGTTATCTAGAAGATTTAGGCTTTATCCTCCAATCAATTATTTATTCGTATCTCGTTTATTCAATTAACTTCATAAATAGCTTAGTACGTTATATTTCATTGTAAGATAGTACAATCGTATATTTTTTAAACTTTGATGAGTAGTCGAAATTTGCCTTACTGTAATGATTATCGTCACTAGGGCTATTGGTACCTCAATTTGCTATATTGTCTTACCATGACATTAAAATTTAAATTCAATATATCTTTAATCATTATGATAACTACTTACGATTGCGAAAAGCTGACAGTAATAACGTACATTGAATAGTAGTTTGCGATATTTATCATGTTGCACACCATAACTCTACACTCAGTCTACAGGATCTACCAAGTAGATTATAATTTAATTTTAGTCCTTTTCTTTATGCAGCCTTTGAACATACTATTAAACACAGGGGGATAGAATACCGCACAACTATTGTTGATACGGCTGGCCAGGTAAGACTTTTTGTCGTAACAGTAGAATAATCTTTTAACTTAATAAATTTGTCCTTAACTTGTTGTCGTTCATCTTGTACCGTAATTCTAAAAGTACTCTTTATGAAATCTTTATCACTCGTACAAACCATGTTATTTGTAATTACTAGCTTTCGATATTATCTAATAATTACATTTGCGATGAACAATTTGCAACAGGATGAGTATGCAGTCTTGCCACAATCCTATTTTATGGATATTCACGGTTACATCTTGGTATATTCTATAACTAGCAATAAGAGGTGAATATTCCTTGCTATAAGTTGGCTTTAAAATTGATCTTACAATAGCATGTGTCTTAGTAACTATAATTACTACTGCCTTTTGAATAGCTTTGAAGTAGTTAAAGATGTACGAGAAAAATTACTAGATATGACCGGGACGACTCAGTAAGTTTGATATTAACATTACTCAAATAAATGTTTTATTATAATGCTCACAGCTAAACTTCAGTACATCTAATGTAATCATTCTAAAATCTGCGCCATTTTTATCAGTGTTCCAATGATATTGGTAGGCAATAAGAGCGATTTGCACATGGAAAGGTAAGCCTTACACCTATCATTTCGCAGAGATGTTTTTATTTATATGCGATTGTTTCACTGACATTTATTCGTTTGCTGTAATAAACTTATTTTCAGAGTTATTAGTTCAGAAGATGGAAAAAAGCTTGCAAATTCATGGAATGCAACATTTGTAGAATCCACTGCTAAAAGTCATGAGGTATGCTTTCCATATTAATGCGTATGCTTTTTGTAAGACTATATTGAACTATTAATTCTATGAAGATCATACCTTTCTAACTTCTGTTAGCACCGACATATTATTAAAAATCTCAATCTACTATATACGCGTATTTTTTTATTTTATTAGAGTGCCATACAAGTATTTCTAGGCGCTTTAGAGGAAATTGAAAGAGTAGAAGGTAGATTGCAGGGAGGGCAAAAAGGAGGCGATTGTACACTTATTTAATAATACTCTAGTTATAAGTAGGAATTGTCTTCATTTTCTTTTGGAAAAACTGAAGCAATTCTTTATCTCGAATTATTGTACTTACGGCCTTGATGTATGTTTAATGTGAGTATTTCATTGTCTGACTTTATAAATATTAACTTGACAGATTGTCGTTGCGATACCACTACAATCTGTTCGTCATTCAAAGAATGCTAAATGAAGCAGTATAATTAAAACTTATTTACAAGCTGTTTAGATCTCATATCCAAAATTAGGTGAAATAAGGAAAATGTTTTGCTTTTTCTAATAATTGGCTAGATACGCTAAAGAAGTAAGAAAAAAGATCTACACTTCTTTTATTCATGTATCATATAATTTTATCATACAGAAGGAATTTATTCCGGCTATTGTAACCGTTGATATAGCTGTTTATGATATTCGTTCGTATAGTAGAATATTACCAATTAGCAGTTATGAATATAATCTGATTGTGCCGTCAGCTCCGGCACTCAATAGCCAAGGTTCCGATGGATGAAAAGTGCAATCTAAAACTCCTGTCAATAATTAATAGAAATAATAAAAATGAGACCTTTCATATTTATATATTGATGCTAAGGATAAGTACTAGATTAAAAAAACGTATTAATGTTTCGCTCCCTAACCGAGATCATTGGAAATGGTATGACTTCGTAAAATTTTAACAGGAACTATTAGAGGATTTTGCATTAGGTCACTAGATTGGTAACCACATAAATTTATATAAAAGTTTAGTACCGACAAGATCTCATTTACTGCACGAATATAAACTTTATTCAGTATGAATTCCGTTTACTTAAAAACTCTGCCATGACAAATTATTACTGTGCCATCGTCACTTGCAGATGCAAATAAGGGATAACATTTATGGAAAACCACACTTCTAATAGCCATTTTATGTTGCCTATTTAGCAACGAAACATAATA
This sequence comes from Trichoplax adhaerens, assembly GCF_000150275.1. Classification (NCBI taxonomy): domain Eukaryota; kingdom Metazoa; phylum Placozoa; class Uniplacotomia; order Trichoplacea; family Trichoplacidae; genus Trichoplax; species Trichoplax adhaerens. The sequence continues at coordinate 5,921,979 of NW_002060944.1, read as the reverse complement.
CAGTTTATATTAAATTAGACATTAGATCTACATGCATATTAGCTAAACTAGAAAACGTAAAAGAATACTATGGCTTATACAGTGTATGAATACCTTAAGGTTTTATATGGCTTGGTAGACAAGTCAACATCAAACCAACATAAACGTGCATCGTAACTTCCAATGATGATATTATCTCCTGTAAGAAACAATAACGGGATAGCTGTAATATTTCTTTCAATCTTTCTAACACTAGAAGCTACTGAAGGTAATCAATCCATTAAATTTAACCTTGTGGATGGACAGCTAAGCTCGATATCCACTTTACTCCACTAGATAGCTTCTTAGCGAGTTGTTGCTTTACCAGATTATAGATGCGTATATATGTTTGAGTCTAAAACATCAAGAGATTAGCAGTTAATACACTTTTGCATCAATTGTTGTTGCCAAAAATGCATCAATTTGCCGATTTAAAATTCCTACCGCTACAAGCATAAATGGTTTATTAGGATGAAATTGAACACATTGCACAAGGCCACGGCAACGTTTAAATGGAACCTACACGATTATAAATATAATTATTATCATTCCATTCAGCTTATTATAGACAAAAAAACATCCAAGATTATATAGAACATCGCAGTAACGAAATCAAGGTTAACCATACTTGGGTGCGGGCCTTTGATAGCTGATGAACTAGTACTGACTTATTTCCTCCTTTTAGAAAATTTTAAATTGGTAGTTCATAACAAAATAAATTTTTGGAAATAATAGCAAAAACGATTTAACGTTAACAAATTTACCTTTTCGATGAACAGTAGCGAAATAGTCGCCCTTATTATGCCATGTAATACAATCTACATTCTGAAGCATTCAACAGTTACGTTATTTATGAATCTAGGTATTAGAATATCATATCTTTAGAAATTATTATTAATTAATTATTGCAATTTACATTCGAACACTTAATGACAATCCGCTCTCCCGTGTTGTAGCTGTTTTCATCCGACATAATCCACTTTGCCGAATTGTCTAAAATTTTATAGAAAAGCTTATTCTGAATTTAACCGTAGACCACAAGTTTACCAAAAATTAATGACGGAAGTTTAATAAAATTTAATAAGTCATAAGGTCAAGTATTTGCTAAACTTTCAGTACCCTGTGAACTACTTATTGGGATTGATTTTATGACTTCATCTGTTACATTAGTTTTAGCCTTATCATCTTCAGTGAGAGCAGGATTAATAATCCTAACTTGCTGACCGCTTCGATTACATTAAGAAAAATCAATACGTCAATACAGTACTTAGTTATATGCGTTAGATCCATATTGTAATTATTTTACCAAGCTATCAATACCAAATTGACCATCGGGTTTGGGCACCAGGATACTACCATAATTGAATCTTCAAATGTAATGGTTTTGATGCATCTACCAATATCAACATCCCAGAATCGAACAGTCTTGTCATCGCTTCCTGTTGATATTTCGCGACAAAATGTTAGAGTTTACTAATTTATTAGATATTCTACTCTTAAATTACGTGAAAAAATTCGATAATTTTATAAACTGACCTGAAACCATCCATCTACCACTAGGACTAAGACTGATACTCCTAACAATTGATGTATGGCCCTTATAAACCTTGTGGAATAGATATGTAGCTTGATAAATTTATCGAAATTTATTTTTTGATCGAATAAATTAAGCAAAAGAATATATACAATTCGTTCAGATGACGGAAATGGCTGGAGATCAGCTGGTTTAGGTAATTTTGGTAAGAGTTCATCTGGGTCAATTTGTATCTATCAAATGAAAATGATTTAAAAATTAAAGAGAAGCAAGCTAAGTGTACAAGCAGAACGCTGGGCTTTAATAACAAAGTGCCTTACCCTGTCTTTTTTCTGTCTTGGGCATAAATACAAATCAAGGCATCTTTCAAATCGTTCTTGAATAAATTTATTGTATGCGGGAACTGTTCTAAGATTCTGGTATCTACGAGCACAAAGAAATAATCGAAATGGAAAAAAACCCTTAATCTTTCATGGTTACACTAACTTGTATAGAGTAAGATGGAAGTAGATCACATAAACACTATGATCAATATACTTTTTAGGCAAAAAGTTTAGAGCTCTATCTTCAGGATCCTTTTCAATCCAAGCTTGAATCTATTTATTGAAAGTCATAGGGATGTCTTAATAATAACTTCACTAGTTGCACACTTATTAGAATTAAGTACAGACTTCTTTTTCATTCGGAAGGTATTCCGGTGGAGGATTATAGGATTCTTCATGACCTTTTAAAATACGGTGGATAAAAGTGACTTTTTCTCAGACATGTGTATAAAATAATTATAGAATTTTTTAATATACATCTGTGAACTACCTGGCATTTTTAATTTCGGAGCAGGAATATGCATTGGATGATCTTTCTACGGTGCCGTGGGGATTGCAAGTATGAATTTGTTTGAGTATAACTAATCTATGCCATCTCTAAAATATCAATTTTCTATGTTACCTGCTGGCCTTCTTTGTCCCATAATAGGTAATATTGTGGTTTAGCGTCCTTTTCAACTCTTGGTCTGATCCATCCATTTCTAATAGCTCTTACAATTTTCATAACCTAGACGACAGAATATTTTTTCTCTGATATTAGCAAAACGTAAAATGATACCATTGAATTATCAATCAACCTCCATACCCTTTTATGTTCCCATTTAGATGGAATAAATTTTGATTTTGGTTCAGGTTTATTTGATAATGGAGTAATCAATTGTTCACGAGTGAAAAAGTCTTCATATGGCTATCGGAAGTTATAATAATGGTGCATTTAGACACACGTAAAAGAGTACGCTAAGTACAACATACTAAGCAATGAATAATAACCAACTTGATAAGGATCGTAAGACGCATCAGGAAAGTTTCCATCCTGTATACGTTGAATTAATGCTAACTCTTCATCGGTTAAAACTATCTCTTTTCCGGTAGTTTTGTCTGTAACAGTTCTCCTGAGATGCAATTTTTAGGTTAGTAAGAGTTCGATATCAATATTAACGGTAATCACCATACCAAAAATTTGGGTCATCCATTTTCTTTAAGAAATTGTCCAGCTAAAGCCAATAAAACAATTCTTAGAACAATTTCCATGGTATTACATTACCTAATAGCAATCAGTAACAGTATATCAAGAAATTGAGTTAGAACTTGTATCATACTCACTTCATCGGTTTTCAGTGGCTTCGGGATTTTCTTTCCTCCAAGGTTGTAACCGATATGTGGATAGTCATCGTACCAGTTCATAGGGATATTGCCGACGGTATTTCGTGGCTAACCGATTTATATTAAATAAAATTAAAGAATGTCAATTGCATGTCAAATCCATTATTAGAATAAATATGCTATGACGATCTAAATTGTTGTCATCTACATTTATGGTTATGCATTAACTGTTCAATAAATACATATACAATCATTGAGACTTGATGCTTTACAGAAATGACAGTATCCATCGAATGCAGACATACTACATTATCTCGTTACTGGTATACTGCAAATATATCCCTTTCGGCATTAAAGATCTGATGTAGCTTTAGGTTTTAAACGATTCAACACATAGGCTGCAAATTATTCAAAGTTAAAGTATTGTTTTGTTCACTATCATTTACTTGCCGAGATTACATCAAAATTATTGTACAGCAATTCTTTGTGATGATATATGAATAAAGTTATACGTACAAAATTGAAAGATACGCTATCATATAATATGAAGTACAGCTATACTGCATAGCTAATGATATTCAATCGAACAAGCTCCTCAAAATATATGTGAAGAGTTCGCAGTGGCTATAAAATAGAGTTTAGCATAAACTTTAACGATCGATACAAGGTACACTCTGTTTAATATCTGGAGGTGAGCAGCGCAGTATAAGTATTACAAAATAAAAGAACTCGATATATATGGTTCGCTATTTCCTTCGTTAAAAGATACTTTTAAGATACATTTTAGGTCATTGTTAGTAACCTCTTCATCTGAGGAGTCTTCTTCCGGTACCGCCTGAATATTTTCCTGACTGTCATCACTAAGGATATCCTTTTCCATATCCTAGAACAGATTGATTCAAATCAGAACTGCACCAATGTACCTGCAGTAACACATAAAGTAGTCTAGTAGCAATATACTATCATGTCACTAGATTACTTCACATAAAAATATAGGAATAACCAAATAGCTTCGTTAAACTTCCATTCGTCTATCCATTGTACTGCACTGTATCATTATCACTTTCATACTGTCATAGTTACAGGTGAATAAAGACAAAGTTGTACGTACCTCCTCGTCCGTTAAATTATCGTCAAATTCTTCCAAGCTAGCATTACCCTAATTATATAGAAATTTTGACAGGGTATTGTTTGTACTGTATATGATCATAGTGAAACAACCAAGTTATTGCATTCCATTTTATCCTGCTGTACTTCACAGTATAATCACTTTCATGGTATCAAATGAATAAAGTTATACCTCTTCGTCTGTTAATTGATTGTCCGATTCTTCCAAGCTAGCATCACCCTAATAGGTAAAGAGAAATATCTTAAACATCTCTTGTAATAATCGGTGCCAGATTTTATCCATATCATGATTATTACTAGTGACATTGACCACATTTCTTATCCCGTATAGCGAATCAATACAATATACAGTATGCCGATCCTACACATCGTGTAAAAGATGGACAAATAAAAGATGTTGCAAAGGGACTTACCTCGTCTGTTAAACTGTCATCCATTACATTATCATCTTCTAATTCTTCAGAGCCACTCTCATCCTAATGTTATAAGTTCTATGTTAGCTAAGATCATAGCATACATGCAATAATATGTTCAAATAAGCTAAAGAACAGACCGAATCGATTAATTCACTGTCGAGCTCGCCATAATCTGATTCAGAGCTATCTTGGTGATCAGCCATCATCGCCGTTAAAAGGGGTCTCCTGGATTCAGGTGTTGCATGCTTGCAGGGATGCTAGAGTACTCGGTACTGTAATGTTACAGTACCGTACTGTAGGTTTGTACTGTGCTCACATGATGCAGTACAGTACAGTACAGTACAGCACGGTACAGTACTGTAGTCAGATGCACAATACAGTACTGTACTGTATTATTATGGTTAAAAGTTCGTTTTCTAGAGTGTACACTGTACAGTACTGTACTGTATTACTAAGGCAACCACCTCGGATTTCATTCAGCGGAGAGCAAATGTTAAGAATTATTCGATAGCCATCAGACTTTTGGGCAGCTTAGGAAGCTTAAGAAGTGATCAAATTCGAGTTAAGTAAATCTTATAGACTCTCAAAGCATACTGATTTATATTGAGGTGAAAGCATCAGCCATTGATAGCTTAGGAAGCTTAAGAAGTGATCAAATTCGAGTTGAGTAAATCTTATAGACTCTCAAAGCATATTGATTTATATTGAGGTGCAGCCATTGATAGCTTAGGAAGCTTAAGAAGTGATCAAATTCGAGTTGAGTAAATCTTATAGACTCTCGAAGCATATTGATTTATATTGAGGTGCAGCCACTGTCGCTATAGCTCAAGAGATAATTATTATAAAAGTGTATACGTGGTGTTAGAGTTGCTACCAATATACTGTACATCCATGAATGATGTCGTTAAGGATGGAATGAAAAACTGTGGAAAGAGCTGAGAGCCATGGAGGACAGCCAGTACCAGATAGATGATGAAAATCAACAGAACGCTGAAGGTTTGCCCAGCCGGGCCAATCCCTTTTCTTTTACCAATTTTGTCAAGAGTCAACAGTTCGTAGACGAAACTGTATCGGATAGCGACAGCAGTCATTCAAAAAGTCATAGCATGACTATCGCACAAGTGCTGGAAGAGGACCTTGCAGGTATGCAGTAAAAGTAAACAGTGGAAGAGATACTGTGGATAATTTTTTAAGTCAATGATACTGCTTATTGATCTACAAATCGATGAGAATATCCTTTACTTCTAAGCTTAGAATAGTACATTAGGTATGACATAGTAGATACTGATTTACTGTCTGATATTCTATACTGACTGACATTTTGCTTTAAATCTGCTGCCAATTTACATGTTGGGCAACATGCCAAACGTAATGCACTAATAGTAGATAGATAATTACTAAGGAAGGCTCTATTGGATGATTACTATAACTATAGTAATAATATACAGCATCAGTACAGATTATGAAGCTGAGATGAATTCCCTTGCTATGTCTATGTTATCAATCCTTACTCATCGATCAATGAAATCGTAACGTACTACTGACGCATACGATGCTGGTTACAACAGTATCGATTGCTAGCAACAAGTAAAACGTGTAAGGAATCAGTAACACTATTCTTAAGAAATAAATTAAAATACAATATCAAATGACAGAAGATACGAGTAGAAAGTTGCTAGATCGAGATATTCTATTAGGAGATAGATACAATATTCATTTAATAAAACCTTGAAAGCTTAAAGCGCTACAAATCCATATGAAATATATCAATAAATGTAGACTTGTTAAATGTACATTATTGAGGTTAAACGATTGATTGATAACATACGTGTACGTCATTAGCAAATTTGAATATTGTATAAAATGAAACCGTACTCTATTTCATTGATCTGTTGGGATTCATAGATTTTAACGGATAATTAGTAAAAATGCATTACGTGTTTTGTTGTACTTGGGATGATTATGTTACTTTAAAATTTGAATACTATCTTGATAAAATATTCTTGTCGTTTTATTCAAAGCTGATGAAAAAGGTGAAGAAGTCAATCCGTTTTCGTTTGAAGGCACAAATAAAACAACAGAAATGACGAAAAAGAAGCAAAAGAATAAATCCAAAAAAGCTAGTGGCAGTAAATTAGATATATTTTCTCAAGATGATGACGACGTGATTAAGGTAGATTCACGATTGTTTTTTAGGAAATATAAGAGTAGTTTCACCGTCCGTTTATCATTACTGAGTGTTTTATGGTATTGCTTACGGCATTAATCACGTAATAGCCAAGCTCTATTCATGATTAGCAATATTAAATAAATTAAAAGAAGAGGGGCATGAATAGCTGCCGGAGAGCCTGATGCGTGCACTTGTCGGTTAATGCGATTAGATCACGTTATCGTATTTATAGCGCGATCGTACATTTGTTATTAGATCCGATTTCACGTCTAGATTGTCATAGCGCATTATATTGTCGAAGCATAAATTTCTTGATATTACTATTATGAAGGAGTACTATTTTGAATTATATCCTGTTCTTGTTCCAGTTAAGGCTTGAAAATTCAAACTTAAAGAAAAAGATAGCGAAAATTACAACCGAGAGAGATGAATCTATTTCACAGTATGTTATCTTACAGACGCGATCAATGATTGCCATTTTATTTAATTGCAATAGCCCTCTTTTTTTGATAATACTAAAACTATCACTATAGATTGTATTTTAAACAACGCTTCATCGATTGAATGTTAAAACAAGCAAAAATGATATTATATACGAGTATATGTTTACCGAAACTAAAAGCAAGCTCTACCTAAAGCCAATAAAGAAGGAAAATTTACATTGAAAGTAATGCAATATTTTCTGTTTATGTTATAACAGAGTATCAAAATTAAAAGAAAATTTAAAACTTATCAGAATGAAAGATGCTGAAGAGACTGCTGCTCTTGAACAAGTTACAGAAAAAATTGAACAAAACCTACAAATAGCGACCGTAAATATTATGTTTCCTTAGCGAAAACTGTTAATATAATTATAGCCTATGATTTGAATCAATGGTTTAATTAGCATCGGAGTATTTGCTAACCTTTACAACGTTAAAATCGGTGTTAAAGATTTTACATTCGTTAGCATAAAAGAACGTTTTAGCCGAGTTCATCACTTAGATTTTATGACATTAACTCACTAGGTAATAGATTGAGTACAGTATGGCTGGTGTAATTGTATCAATTTCGTCAGGATTCATAGTTGGTACCATAAATTCGTAATGTGATATAAAATTATTCTACAAGAGGCGAGTATGTTAAAACTGACTTGAAATTAAATTGAAATAAAGAAGAAAATCTATTTGTTTGATATTATAGAAAAGAGCTACTCATGCCGAAGCTGTTGTTGCTGAACTAAAAAAGGAATTGATTGAAGTTAAAGCAAATAATGCGATCTTAAAACAACAACTACATGGCATGATTTCTGCTAAAGAAAATGTTCAATTCGCTTCACAACAGCTGCATCAAATTGCGGAAAACGCTAAGGAATCAGTGAAGTAAGTCACTAGCATTGTTCAAATTTTATACACACTACTTTTATGGATTCCATTCCTTTACTTTTATAAACGTACATTACATGTAGTAAGTTATATTTTAAGTAAAGTTTATTGTTTGTTTTTAATTCATAGAAAATTGTTAAGTGATGCTGACGCTCTTAATCTGGTAGCCGAAATATTGTCTTCTTACGACAAATTTGAAATAAAATCGTAACAAGAATACACCATATCAATGTAAAATTCTAAAACTTTTATATCACATTGATTGAAAATTAGTATATGAATATTCTTTGTGCTTAGCGAATTAGTAACTTTCATTTTTCGTGTATAAATCCTTCTGTGATTATAAAATGTCTTTTCCGTAGACTATTCTGTGAATGTGCAGTTTTGTTAGCAAATTCCTTCAACATCTTAAAAAAAATTTGTTGGTTCTATCAGCCAGTATGCAAACCTTTATACTACTCAAATGAAATCTTATAACATAAACAGCAAACTATTTACTACTTACTTACTATCAGTCGGTGAATATCAGCAAATTCTATAATACTGTATTATATTTAGACTGAAATTTATTATAAAATAGATATTACTATTGATTGGCGGCTGTGGTGATGAAATTTTGAAATCTGCTGTAAATGCCTAACTACTGGCAGCAATAGAAATATTTTCGAAGATTTTAGTAATACATATAGTGAAATATCTATAAACTCTAGATTTAGCATATTATTCTATCCTTTATGTCAATCATAAACATGCATCATGTACAGCAATCGATCTATACTGTAATAAAATATTTTTATGTATAAAAGCGGCATTATTTATCAGCTCAAAGCAGCAAAAATAATATCATACTCTGCAGGTAAATTTCCTTTTGCTCTACCGATTTCATTATTATTAAGATATTATGGAAGTATACTTTATTAACAATCAATTATGGGAGTTGATGTCGTCAGTTGCTGTACTGGAAGAATCAACAAGTTCTTTAAGATCTTCCTTTTCAGCGTCAACGTCAATACTGCTTTCAAATTCTTCACTAGGACTGGGTGTACGGCTAGCTACTCTTGCTGCAGGAACTAAAATGTCAGTATCTATGACATCATCTGGTTCTATTGGTGATCCAGCAAATGGTAATGTACCCTTCAGAATGTCTCGAACCTAACAATTAGAGCAAATTATTATATAACTCGATAATAATGAATTAATATCAATGCCTCTACTTAACGGTGCATTAATTATATAGTTCTATAAATTCGCATTGGTATTTTTGGGGGTTATAAAAGAATACGTTACCTTTTTCAAGCCAGCAACCGCTAATAAGATTTTATCTTCTCTATCTCCCATAGATAGTAGTTGCATTTCTTGTTGTAAACTCTCTAATAACAGGAATATTCAATTTGAACCGTATATATACAATATACATGCCGTTGACATGCTCTAAGTTTTCAATAATAGATGATAGCTAACCTATGTAGGAATCCATTTTTGATGAACAGTATTTACACATAATCTTCAAGTCTTCAAATTTTGTCTTAAGGTTTAAGTCAATGGGATCGCTTGTCGATGTAGATCGCTAGAGTTACAATAACAGAGAGAAATATGTCATAATAATACTTAAAATTTTATATTATACTGTATATATTATTGTACTGACTCTAAATTATACACTTATTAAAAAATTTTAATTCTTACAATGTTAAAAACATAGCAATATGCGAGTATACCTTTCTTTCTGATCCAGATCTTTTACGTGAGAACGAAATGCTCCTTGGTTTCGACACTCGAGGAGTTTGTTCTGTTTTCGTATTTGTCGGATGAGAAATTATACATAAATCGCTTTCAATATCACTGTGAGACAGAAAAACGTCATCTTCGCCCTTTGACAGTCTATCTCGAGTGCTCTTGATGTTGATAGGCTTGGTGTTATGCGATTTCATAACAACAGAAAGCGAAGTCTCCTTTTGCTTAGTAGTTACCTGTTATAAATTATTATAAAACAAATTAACGGTATGGTGAACTTAACCTGAAGTAATATTGACTTACCTCCTTATTCTTGCTATCACTTGTATTACGAGTCTTAGCGTGATATGAGGCTAGAAATTTTCGCTCAGTCTTAGCGTTAGAGGTATTACTTTGAACTTCCTTTTTACTAATTTTAACTGTAGCTCCATACTCGTACTGAGGTGGTTTCATATTGTTCTGCAAATGTATATATACATCACAGGGTAATTCAATTCATTACCTTCTATGTAAGAAATGCAGCTAATCAAATCAAATAACCTATAAGCTGACTTACAGAAGGATCTCGTACGTATAGAGCTTTATCTATAAAATAGCTGATATCGCCAGCTGGAGGATACTTCATTAATTTTGTCATACAGGTTGCATAATCACTTTCCAACACTATAAATGTCGTTTAATACTTAGTATATCAGATTAGTGAAGCCTGATACAAATATATATTATGTATTGATGAGATCTACGGTCGAAGCAGAAAATAATGATACAAATTAATTATTAATGCTTACGCCAATTTCTAATATAAGTTAGCATCGCAACATAAACGTAGTCAACAAGAGAAAATGGTTTTCCATCAGCGAAAATTGCATCCCATAATACTAGGACATCATCCATTGGAAACTCACGACCAAACATAACGCGAATCCAACGGCTGTTATCAAAGAATATTGTACTTTTATAAATTGTGAAAAGCTAGTTATAATAAGAGACGATCCTGAGGAAATTGATATTAACTTACATTCCATATATTTGAGGGGCTATATCTAATCTTGCCAAATGAGAACATAATTCATAATCTATCCTCTTAAGTAATACATTTTGTATGTAATTGACTTTCTTTGCTAAATGAGAAGACTGTAATGTATAAGGAAAAAATTATTATATTCAAATACACTTTAGTAATGCTTGCTGGAAACGTATTAGACGCAATTATGCAGATATAAGAGGACTATTATTACATACTGGAGTATCCAGATCACTTCCATGTTGATCATATTTAAACAGTCGAACATCCAATAAATTTTCGACAGGGCGAGACTGAATGAGATAGAATAATATTAGTCATTTTGAAAAGAAATTTCACAACACTTTTACAAAGATTATTGCAAGTAATAGTATGCAGGGTCGTAATACTGGTTACAATATCTTCACACTAATAATAAGTAATAACTGTATCAAAAGAGCTCACCTTATCCTTAGTCCTTTCCCTCATCTCATCTCGCTCAGGCTGTAAATACCACCATTCAGCTACAGTCATTAATTGCGCGAATAAATGACTACAATATTACCAACGGCAAAAACAATATCATTAAGAATAGTTCCAGAGTTAGATTAAATAGTGTAGTTACGGCCGTCGAGATACTGTCTATTAGCTTTTATTACTGAAGTATGCTGTTAACAATGTACTTTCTATATTATATATATATTACTACTACTACATTCGTTTGCATTTACGAAATGACAAAAGTTTTTTAAGTCAAGGAAGTAAAGAAATAATAATAGTATCAATAAAAGCTATAATGCGGAGAAAAAGCTTATGCTTAGCTGACTTACAATGAATCATGTTCAAGATATTTTTCTTGCAATAAGTGTTGAGCGATATCACTATCGTTGAATACATTTATTCATAAGTATTACTTTTATATTTGAATGAATGCTTATTAGAAATGTATCAAACTTACGATAAATTTTCTGCTTTGGATTTTGTATGGATTATATCTCGCTCTAACGTTAAAATTATTGGCGCGAGTAGTTCATGCATGCCCTTTATAATAGTATAAAGATAGGTTTTTACTATAGTAGGTTAGCTTAATGTTATTCTTTATTACTAAATGCCAATGCATAAGATAAAATAATAAACAGTAAGTTACTCAGTGCAGTAAAAGCAACAAACCTGGCGATAGGATAGAGCAGAGTTATCTCGCGAGTAACAAAATAAAATATTCATCATGATATTTCTGGTTAATTATAATAAAATATGTATACTTAACATTTCGATTATGTTATACCCAGGTATTAATAGAAATCATAGATGTACTGATATCATATGTACTAAATTATTGTCCTGAGCTTACTTTACTCTTGCTGATTGAAAAAACGTCAGTTCAGGAAATCTAATAATTATAATTAGAAACATTACTATAATATTCAAATACTGTAAGGATAGCATTTAAAGATCTAGATTGTAAATAGATAGCAAATTAGATGTAACATGATCAATTTTTTGAATCATGTCATACTTACGTTCTATTTACATCTTGTTCTATTATTTGCATTAATTCTGTATGCTCGAAAAATTGACACCAAACGCTCTAAAAATAAAGATGATATTTCAGTATGATAAATTTCTAGCCGTAACTAAACTAAGCCACATTTGCAATACGCAACCATAAAATAATTTTGATTTTCTAGCATTCAGCATACGGATTGGTAGTCATTTGCTTTAAATAAATTTACTTACATCTTTATCCTGAGAAAGTGGATTATCAATATTTATGTCTTTGCCATGCTGCTGATGAGGATCTAATAAATACTGCACAATGTAACAAGATATTGATTACATTAATAGAGGATATTTCAACTCAAAATGTACATCTTATGATATAGATTAAGTAAGTCCATAATTCTAGTTTCGCAAAATTTCTCAATTAATTTACCTAACCATTACTCCACTAGTATACAGAACAAGAGCTCTCATAAAATATATATTATCTACGCCACCTATTGTATTAAGGGTAAGATAGGGAATATAATGCTGTATTTAAGAACCTTTTCCTTGATTTCGTCATAACTTTTCCTTAATTTGGTGGTTGCAGTAATCCATTTAGAGGTATCACGCGGTAAGCAATCGAGGAAAACCTAGGAAAAGTGGTAGAGTATCACCTTTAAATTCTATTTATTGTATATCCAGGCTGTGTTGCAGGTTGATTAATTCCATGATCAATATAACAAGCATCGATCGAATTTTTAATTGATTATTATCTTACTCGCCAGCAGACGCCACGAAATCGACATCGACTTAAACTGCCATGCATGCCTAATTCCTTAATCTGTAATAGTACATTAAATGATTGCAATATTATTCGACAATTATGAAAGCACTTTATCAGGATTAGTTGAACACAATTGGGTTAGCTAAATAAGGAAAGCGAATCCAGATATAGCAATATTGTTATAAATCCTGTTGAACTCGGATAGTATGTATATATAGGCATTGTATATTCTTAGCTAACCTGTGCTTTCATGATTGGTATTACTACTACTGGTTGGAGTTGTTGTTGGCCCATCGTTACGGGATGCTTTCTTTTCTTGATTGCCGAATTTATCCATGACTCTTAATATATCAGTAGATTTCGTTTTATTTGGTTTATTGCGCTTATTACTCTGTGACATGGTATTGACAATCGATGAATTAGAACTGATTAATGTTGGAATTAGAGTAAAAATTCAATTTGCTGGGGTGTTGCTTGACAAGTTTCACTAAGCTCCTGCTGCCTTTCTCCGCTTTGGCGTTAGCCCGGGACGCAGGACAGTAGGACAGCTGGAATGGAGTCTCAGTTTATCTATACTCGACTGCAGTACAGATACGCTAGTATGACTATATTTTTAATAGTGACACCTGTTATGGTTGGGTAAGGTCTTGGATTCCCTATCGACTGGGATGGATTGGCCAGGTCGGCGTTTCGTTACTATGTTACTATAGCATCTCTATCACGACCTGGAGCACGGACAGAAAGACTAAAGCCAAGTGGGACGCTATGCTGGCTGCAATGGAGCCATCAAAACGTCTGCTACGGATGATCTTACAGCATTAAGAAAATGTCGTAATACTCTACTGTCTTTGAAGAGATCCTTTAGCTAAACTACTAATGATCCTTTCGTATACACTAACTAGTAAATTTATCCTAGTTCAAGAGAATACCAATCTAAAGGCACAAACATCAAAATCTGCCCACTGCCTCCCTATTTGTTAAAGCCAATTCAGGCGCAGTGCAATACAAACGGCATAAGGGCTAGCGATGACCTCTACGGTTTACGGTAGTCTGCTAAACACCTGCTCCATTATTACCTGCAATATGTTTTGCAGATTCATTCCCCACAGACTGGTTAAACTAAAACTGTAATTCATCAAGTGAGTAAATGGCTATTTCCCGGCATCAATAACATAGTTGTATCTGGGCTCGAGCGAGATTTAAGACCTAACCCAGCTGTTGCATTGGTTGTATCACTACGAAGTGCAGTATAGAATTATCGAGCTTATGGTATAGTTAGACCCATTTCGAACTTATTCAAGTTGTTTTGAATTTACTGTGTCAATCGATATTCTAATTATCACAACACTAGATGCGATACCTTTAAAGTATTCGATTCATTGGAAGTTGAACGATTAAGCCATGTTTTAAATTAGCTAAAACATTCGATATTCTAAATTGATTGTGTTCGATACTTTCAACTAGCGGAGTATTTGGACATGTTACCTACTAAGTATTAGCTGTAAACATTTAAAGTTAGCTAAAATGATGTTTTAAATTGATTGTGTTGACACTTTCAATCATCAGAGTATCAGACACGTTATTACAAAGCATGAAACTCATTTAAAATTAGCTGAAGCCCTAGCTAAAGTCATGTTTTGAATTCTGTAGGGATAGCAGCAGAGTGGATATTCTAGTCAGTAGAATAATACCTGTACAATTAATTAAGTTATGCCATGTTTTGTCGACATTGTCATGACTATGGTAAACTATTGGGCTCATTCAAAATTAGCTGCAGTATTCGCCTACGGTAGTCATGCTTTTAATTTACAATAGGATATCTAGAAAGCATTAGACATTTGGACTTATGGAAAAAGTGCTCAAGCTAAAGTAGACATGCGCTACGTTTTCAACGCGTCTTGTTTACTGTCTATTCCGTTCTCGATTTTACAGCATTATTAGCTAGTGCTTCCGTGCCATTTTCGCTCTACGGTTGCATCTTGTAGTCTAAAATAGTCTAAAAGAAAAGAGCAATGGTTGCATCAATTATCATGGGATCAACATTACATAGGATAAGAGTGGTTGTGGGTGGGATTATACACACACTACTAAAATACCTTTAATTATCGTTAATCAATTTTAGTAGTCCACAGCTGAGCATGGACTACCTACCACAGTATTGTGTAGAGTACAGTAGAAGAAGACCCTGGATTGATCACTTTTGGATGGACAGACATTCTCGTCTCTGATCTCGTTAAAATATTGTGCTCAATACTTCGTTCTGATGGATCAACGTTGATCCGTTATGACAGTACTTCAGTATGCAATTAAGTCATATTGCATTGAATCTTATTATCTGCTACTCCATTTCTACTTACTGAAAATAAATAATCATTTTAATCCATGACAGAAAAGGTAGACTAAAACTTTTGTTATTGACTAAGAATAGAACATCTGCACTTGCACAACAATTCCATCAATCACAACTCTCCTTGGTTATTGCTGTATATTTGCTATACTGATAGTATAGGATCTTTTTAATGAGATTACTATGTATATGCCATATATATATATATTTGTTTGTTGAATCGGTCAGTCCTCTAGTCGATTACTGATTATTATACTATGCTACCTTGATTTCAATAACTACCAGTGATTTAGAAAACAGGCACGGAAGTAGTCAGTTTTAGGAGAAGTCCGCTGTTGAACAGCAAATAGGCTAGGGAGAGTGGCCAATCATTTGAATCATTTGAAATGCTACAGACTGCAATACAGACAGAACAGGACAGTACAGTATGTCTACTAGAGTACTGTACACTGTACACCGTACAGTAGGGCGTTGTTGATCATTCCAGTCTGACTCTGGATCCGTCTGTCTGAGTTCAGTCCACCTACCGTCCAATCGACATCATACAAACTACTGTACTAGAAGATGCCCTACATGCGCACAAGTCCAAAAAAGACCGCGTAAATTTCTGCAATGGAAGGTAAGTTGCAAATTTTCATCGATAAACAACTTCAATATTTCTTATAGTTGCTACAACTCAATCTATCCTCTTTGCTAGTCATAACTAGAGTTACCTATATTGTCTACTCATGTTCAATGATAGATAATTTATTTAAGGAAAAAACGTGATATTTGTTCGATTCATTGCCATGGACAAGGGGGAGACGATAGCTTTCAATGTTGAGCTGTTGCCGTCGTCAAGAATTAATCAAATAATAATGAATTAATATAAACCTTTATCATGCTTCTTTTAGTCGGGAAAGATCACGATTTGATAGCATCAGCTAATGAAGCAATCCATCTCAAGCTAGGTATGTATACTGTTATCATCTACACAACAAAATTAAATCATGGGATGGTTTGCATACTGCGACCATAGCTTCAAAGGCAGAGTAGAATAGTACTGTATGTAGATTTTGGAAATTTCTTAGCTGACAATGGACCTGCTGGATAAATTGAGAATCAATTAATAAAAATATTTCGTTATAGTTAAGCTATTCAGTGGATTAGATTGATTCAAAATGAGTTTAAATTATACAGTAATGATGATTAGATAAATCATCAGGGAAGTAAAGCTAAACCAACACATGCAGTAAGATGGAGTCAGAATGCTGATTTCTTTTTAATGATCAAAATTTGTATCATCGTTCGCCGTTGTACAGTTCAAATTAGACTGTAGTAACTTTCAGTATTGTTTCTCTGAATGATGCTCACTTTAAATCCATTTCTTTGAATCAATTAAAACTATCAATTTAAATACACCATTGGAATATGTTTATAGTACAGTCTACTTGCAGTGAAAAATGCTGGTTTCTACTTCTCAATTCTATTACAATTTAAAACTATCAATTTTCAGTATATACCACTTGACTTGATTAAGACTGCATATAGTTGACGCATAGATGTGATAGGGTTACAATCTTGCATCCATTCTACCTTGGTCAATAGTTACAAATGTGCAGAAGTGTAGCTACCGTAATACCTAGAAGCGAAACTGAATACATATAATTTGTATCAACTTCCCCGATGTTAGTTTCGGTCACCAAATTTATACAGACCTTTAATTTCTTCTAAGCTATACAGTATAAGTTAAGATAGCAATGTACGCATGTTGTGAAGCCCTAAATTAGCTTAAGATTAAAATTACATATTGCAAACCCGAATTATGAGTAGATCGCATGATAGCAAATTTAGAGCTGATTTATCATATGATTGTTTTGCTAAAAATCATTCTGTAACCAATCGTATGTTAATGATGAATTTTCTGTAATAATCTAGATAGTCCTTAGTAGTTGTAAGACAAGCCTAATTTTATGTAGTACAAGAAACTGTAGTTCTTGTTTTGTTATTTTGAAGACACTTTATCACAATACGAGTAATCTGATCTTTAGAATGATTTAGTGAACCCGTAAGACCAATCTACACTAGCCCCACAATAGACCTTTATACATTTAAATCTTCATCTATTTGCAATCAATCAATTTAAGTAAATATGATGTACTATGTATATTGTACTCTACTATTTTCATCCTAGTAATTCTTAAAATTAATACTTTATCTAAAAGTAATTAACCCTTTTTCTCCGTATCCAGTCAGTAAAGGAGATGAAGTTCTTGAAAAATCAGAATCATTTCACCCTGAATTTACTCATCAACTATTCGGAGACAAGTACGGATTAAAAGTTAAAATTCTTAGACTGTAATTGATATTTTCTAATCCCTAAATGTACGTACATCTTATTCTTAAATGCCTATTCTTATAGATTGTTATCTGCATCACTGGGCTGCAGAGTTAATACTAGTAAATTATACTACAGTATCATTAATTCTAAATATCTTAGTTTAATTGGTGAATTACCGTTAAAGTCAATGATTCTAATCTATATAGTATTAGCTAACGATGTCAATATCTAATCTCAATTCTAGTGAAGCGATATTTGGATATAAGGATTTGGAAATCAAGGTGATAAGCAATTAATTTTAAAAAAAGTACTTAGCTTGTTATGCATTTCGTGCAATATATGTATATAACTGAGTTACCTCGATTAAATCTATGTTGGCCTATATCTCACACAGGATACTTGCGTATCCAGATAGCTAATAATGAAAACTGTAACAAGGAATAATTTAAAATTTATCATTTGCTAACATATCATGCAAGATATTAACAAAATATTCCGATCCTCTATTCCTATATGATCTAGTTATACTATGGATCTTCGAGCCTCCTAACTTATTTTGGATTCACATATTCACAGAAAATTGATCCGTCTACTTCTGACGGTGTTAAAGTTAGTAATTTCCAAAAAAAAAAAACATCACTCATTTCACATCTTTAAGTACAACATCTAAAAGCATACTTCACCATCTTCCTCAAATAACTAAAGTTACTAACGTACAGCGTAGTTATAGAAAATAAAATTTATAAATATGTGTTCTTTTTTCTTCGGTGACATTTATAGCAGATATTATATTATACTACACAATTTGACAAGTTTAATAACTAACTGCTTCTATTGCAAAGTTGAACAAAAGCAAGATATAATTTGTACTGTAATTAGTTCTTTAAATAGTGCTATAGTTGCTATGTCATAATCGCAGCTCTCAAGTGTAGGATAATGCTAATTTTGATCCTATTGTACTTCTGTCATCGTGTACATTGTTATACTAAAATATACCAATTACTTCTTGTAGGCCGACGATATTATTCAAATTTTATCAGATGTTTTACCCCAAGGTCAGTTAAACCAGCAAATGCTTACAATTGTTATTACATTTTTGTATGATACAGTATTACTAAATTAATCGCAGGAGTAACCTTTCCTTTTTTTCATTTGTCTTGCATTATATTGTCCATTGCAGGTTTTTACACCAATCAGGATGAATATATGCGTGTATTAGAAAAGGAAGAGAGTAATTTTAAGCCGTTCGGGGAGATAATCAATAGCTATTCATTGGACGATCAAACATTTGAGATTAGGAAGGTAAATTAATATAGAGCTCATTTGCTTCTTTGTCTTTAAAAAGAGTTTAACTTGAATTTTTAGAACGAATAATGCGTTTTGTGGAACTACGCCCAATTAAAACTAGCTCAAAAAATTATATAAATTATGTAGTATTTCGGTACTGGCTAATTCTATAACTATTGATTTACGTATCGTATTTATACGAAGGCCAACGTTGATATACCCGGCTTTAAAGCATACCACGAGAGACTTAGAACCTTTCTGATTTGGTATATTGAAACTGCTTCATTTATCGGTAAGTTATTTTAAATAATTTCTGTAAATCTGAAAATGCTTTCGTTTTAACTATATCTTAATCATGGCTTGATATAATAACAGGTTCGAGCCCAGATGTTAAGAATTTTAATTTGCTTACACCTCTTTCTTAATTAAATAGATGATGACGACGAAAAATGGACATTTTATCTACTGTAAGTTTGTGTGAAACACTCAACTGTTACTTAAAATTATGTTATAAAAGTCTACAGGAAGTCTGCTAATTAAATGGTGCTTACAATACCATCGTATATCAAATATATCCTAGTTTATGATACATAAAATTATAATGCACGATACTTATATGTATATGTACAGATACCATAAGCGGAAGGATCACAACGCTTTTCGTTATGATATCATTGGATATATGACCTCTTATAACTATTACGCATACCCCGACAAGATTCGATCAAGAATTAGGTATAAATTAATAAATAACTGAATTGAAATGTCGATGATGTAATTTATGTATACTGTATATAGTCTTATTCATCTGTAGTAATAAAAGTCTCTAATTATTTTCTTTTTGTCTCATAATGCAAATTTCAAGTCAAATCATTATATTACCACCATATCAAAGGAATGGTCATGGAGGTATGAAATTATTGTGTTTATGAAATATTCCGATCGGATTTAATTTCTTAACTTTTTTCGTTCCATAAGCTAAGTTATTAGAAAGTTATTATTCACTGGCAGAAAAGGATGACAACATTTTAGATATCACAGGTATTGTTTATAGTTATTTAGATTGATACCTATGAGTATCTATTGATTGATATTAGTAGAATATTAGTCGTTGTTGCCGCTTGTTTACACCCTTTCATTTGATTAATTTTAGCGGAGGATCCATCTGAGAATTTCATAAGCTTACGAGACTTTGTTGATTGCCGTCGTTGCGCAAAGCTACCAGCATATTCTGATCAAAATCTACATGATGGATTCAACGAGAATATGGCTAATGAGGCACGAAAAAAACTCAAGATTCATAAGGTAAACTTTCCACTGCGACTACAGTACGTATGTGTGTGTATACAGCGTATGTTGCTATTGCAAAATACTCCGTTTGGTTAGATATTAAAATCTTAGTCACCAGTGGAATAGGCGACACAGCACAAAATTAAACTTATGTATATGTAATAGTAAAGTAACTCTTCCGTTTATAGAAACAAGCAAGAAGAGTTTATGAAATTCTCCGTTTGAAAGCAACAGATCGAAGTAATGCTAAAGAGTATCTGGCTTACAAAAGTTATGTTAAAAAGAGGCTTAGCCAGCCATTCAAGGTATTTAAACAACACTTATCTTATCTAGATTTTAATAGAGTATTAATATCGAAAATTGATCACGCAAAATAGATTTCTTTACTTCATCCTTGTAATATAAATCATTTTGTAATATTATTTATTGAATTTAGAAAGAAGAAAAAGACTTGTTGAAGTTGCAAAAATTTTTGAAGCCCGAGGAGTACAATGCTGCGATAATTCAAGCAAATAGCCAAGACAAAGTACAGCTCCTTAATGATAGCTATAAAGCAATCGAAGAATCTTACCTATCAATTATTGAAAAGTTAGCTCTATACTAGTTTGTATGTAGTGTATAACTTTAACCTAATCTTGTAGAATGTAGAATTTTTAGGAATTGTTTAAACGGCTTAACAAGATAAAAAAGAGGACCTTAAAATTGATACCTGTTTTAATGTTACATATTAATATATATTTTTATTTTATTCTGAATTAATTCCGCTGCCAAAACATTCTTGAGTTGAAAATTCGTGCGGTTTATATCTGTACACTACTGTTAAAACTATCACATTACTGAAAAGTACTTTTAGGATTACCACACTAGATTTGCTATTCAACAAATATGTCGCTAATATACTGGCACTACGAATATTTTTAACTCTTGATACCGTCACTTAGGACTGATAGGGTACGTCTTTCGAAGTGAACATAATTAACTGTTGTAGTCATATATAATTTGGTATATTTAGTCACATAGTTTAAATTAATTAAACGTAAAACTTATGTTATCTGTGATTCATAAGATATAGTCAGGTCAATTACACATTACAGTTTTATCATAATCTGTTGATGACTTTCATTAAACAATAATAATTAAGAGCGCCTTCAGCTAACGTCTAATCTGATGTTGTATATATTGTTATACTCATATAAGTAGACGAGAATTTTTAGTCAGCGTGATCGTACAGCATTAAGTAGTCTGCTACACATACCGAATGTACGAGTGGTATGGCCGTGAATGACTAAATTCTCATAGAATTTAATGGAATCCATAGACAAGACGTGTCGTGTTCGCATCTTTCCCCTTTGAGGGAGAAAAATATTTTATTTCTCCTCTTTAACTTCGTGCTTTCAGCTTAACAAATACATCCAACAAATTTCCAGCTTTTACTGTTGTACTAATTGCATGTGCTGAGTAAAATTTCAATGACATTTGGAATTACTTTGCCAGATTTGAAGAGGCTATCCACGTCACTCTACGGTTTCCTTAAAATTATTGTTGATGAAATGCTATTTACTGCTAGAGAAGTCAAATTCTAAGATCAACAATTTCTACGTATACTATTTTGTCTATGGGATAGCGGCGGGAAATGTCGTAGAACCATATACCAGTACAATTACATATACTATAATAACGATACCGCCAAATTGTTGGATTTTGTAAGGCAATGGGAGATCTTTAATAGCGAATATATAAAAGTGATCCGGATTGTATTTTATAATGAATGCATACTCCAGAACGCAGCATTATCAATCTGTTTAACAGCAATTCTTGGTAAACCCGCATCTTATCATGTAGAGTACGTCATGTATTTTATTTTACATGTATTTCAATACAATACAATAATATCAGGAATGTACAATATAATGTCGGATAGGTGTTTTACTTGTTATACAATATAATACAGTAATTAGCAACATTTGGTCAACATTACATCAAGATTCAGCAAATAAATTACCATGATTTTAATTTACTACGAGAGCTTTGTCCTACATTTCAGTAATATCAATTACAAAACATTAAGAATACAGTAATTTTACACATTAGCATTTGTACCGCAACGATAAACTTTAAACCATACATTAATACGTTAAGTTAAGTTGAAGGACGTTCTACATGTACGGGAAATTAATAGTTACTAACCTAAACCATAACTTTCAGGCTGTGCTAAACAATTAGATAGTAATATGAAGATTAATCAAATTCCTCTTACATTAATATTATTCTACAAAATATAGCGTTGACCTAATTTAATTAATTAACATCGATTTTTCGGGTTACATGGTACAGATATTAGATCACATTATTTTGAACAACATTGTTTAAGAAGCTTTCTTCAACGCTGCATGAGTTTCTTCCTTCTTCGAACGCAACTATTGAGCACGTTAAAGAAAGGGCATAAACGTTAAAGAAAATACATACTCAAATCAGCCGCTATCACGATGTATACAGTAGTATTTGATAGCTGATGTAGTGTAAAACTTCGTATTCCTTAAAATGATCAATACCAATCTGTATCAATCTTTATACTTTAATTATGCCCATATTATGCTATAATATAAATAAATTTTGCATGACTACATCTCATATAGATACATATATATATGGGATAAGAGTTGTGATTACCTCTTTCAATTTATTTCTAAACTTTTCATCATTTTCCACGTATTTCCTCTTCTTTTGTTCAAATTTTTCCTGTAATTCTTGTAGTTCTTTCTCTTGCTTTTTCTAATTTTTTTCAATCGCCAAGTAAATTAATGTAGTCATTATTTTACTCATAAAGATCATATTAAAATCAATATTTTGCTTGTAATATAAAATTTCATTGCTTGCCACTTACTTGCATTTGCTTAAGAGATTCTTGTCGATCTCTTAATATTTTTACGCGATCATCTGTGGCCCCTGTTGGCATTCATAATATTACGTCAAAATTAAGAGTACATTCTGCATATACCAAACTTTTTGGTTATAACTTTATGATCTTACCTGAGCTAGGTTCACGTGCAGCAGTGTCACTGAAAATTTCATTCATTAATATATTGTTTCTGTAAAAACGTGCGGCAGCAATATGCTGTTCCGTCAGTTCATTTTCTGTAATATAAAGCGAATGGAATCATTATACCCAGTAACAAATAAACCTAGCAAAGCCAGCTAGGTAATATATTTTACCTTCGCTTTCATCTTCTATAATTTGCATACTAATAGGAGGCTCTGGTAGCTATTCATTCAAACAGAATATTATTAACGTTCCCATTATAGTCATAAGCATACATCAATAGTAAGTATAAAATAAAGTACTATTAAGAAATCTTACAGGAGCAGAAGGTGCTGCATGCTGCATTGCTTTGTCGTATATTTGCTGATCTTGTGCTGAACGAACTACTGCATATCACGACATACATACACAATAGATATCAATCGAAACATTGATTCATAGCAAAACCTATAATCAATAGGGATTGTAAAAATGTATCATCTATACCTTGAGGTTTTGGGTTTTGGTTCGGGTTCGGATTCGGTATAGGGGGAGCATTATTTCTTGCTTTGGAGATAACCCAGGCCTGATATTCAGGTGATTGTTGATATGCTTTTACAGATTCATTATATTGTCTCTAAATTTTAGGTTTTAGAAGTTACAAAATGAGAATTTCTAAACAGTGGATAACTATCAGAAAAATGGGAAAGAATTATAACCTTGTCTTTTTCGTAATCATCAAAGTACTCCTATAGGGTAGGGTAAGAAGTGAATTAACTGTATCAACAAAAGTGTAGAAGGCAATTCTATGTAACTTTTATCTATTTTAATAAGCTGACGTTACGGTTTGTAAATCACAGCTTAAACTGTATCTATACATATTTAGTTTAGGTCTTACTTGTTTTTGTTTATCATCGAGATTTCTCCACATTGCACCAATCATTTTTCCAATCTCCCATAGTTTTAAGTCAGGATGTTGCTCTTTCACTTTTTCGAACATCTATGAATTTATTATCATGTCTAATATAAGGACTCTTAATGAAAATGATATACAGTCTCTAGCCTAGCTGACTTGAAGTATAAAAATTCATTTATTTACTACTAACCTTGCTACTGTATCTCATGTATGGCATAAGAGGTTTCTCTGGTGCTTTTGGAGGCTTAGTCGGTTCCATACGAGGCTGTATGTGAAATTAGTAAACGGTAAATCTTAAATTATGCAGTATTCTTAGTCTGAAGTTTCCTATACCATATATAATGTAGTAGAACATGACACAACAACTGACAGTAGCAACTGTATCATAATTAATTAAAATCATATTTGCAATTTCAAATTAGTGCAATAATGTAACAACAAAATTCCTATTTTGCTGGTAAGAGATAAAAGTCGATTATTATAGCAATATTAATAGTAATGGTATTACAGAAAATTATCCAATTTATTGAATACTCGTATAAAGTGGTTTAAATTTTATAACAACAGTTTGAATGTAGAGCCACTAACAACTATGTAAATTATACTATTGTATATATTTGTGTAACATACTGGTATTAATGTGACATACTTCTTTTTATTATCTTTAGCTTTTAACGAAGCAACGTGTAGAGGTGTAACTGATGTTGGATAATAATTGATTTATATGATCGTGCTAAGAGTTATGTTCTAATATATTCAACTATTACTGATCTAGTGATCCTCTACAGTCTTGACATTAGATTAATATGATATAGGAAACTAAATGGTTCAAAATTAAGGAAATTAGAGTCAAATAATACGATTCTTACCTGCGTGACGCCAATTTGATAACGCGGAGGTGCCTGCAGCTGCTGTGGTGAACTCCATTGAAGAGATTGGTTTACTTGTACCTAGTAATTAAAGAATTAACTTGAGCAACTACACTTAATTTAACTGCATAGTTTACTAAAGTCATTATAATCTTTTAGTATTATGCTACCTCTTCCATCTACGATGGAACAACCGCCTGTAGCGGTTATAACCGAAACGAATCATAAGGATGTAAAATATTGTGCATAATACAGTGTAGTAGCTCGTACCCTAGGGCTAGGAATAGCAATGCTAATGTAGCTATCACCTAACTAATCACATCGATTACTACAAGGTTATTCTAATTTATTGCAACGTAAGTTACGAGATCTTACCGGTTTACCAACGTCGGGGGAAGATTGATAAGGGTAGTTGTAGGCTGTGTTATTAATAATCATAAACCAAGCATTTCAAATTACCAAAATGGAAAAGCAATTTTAGCAGCAAATTTATCATCAAAGTAGTACGGTACTGACGCATTTTGTGGCATGAAACAAGTGCGATTCGCTCGAATTTTTACGAGATTTTGAACTAGTTCTACTAGCTAACAATCTAATATTTTGTAAATTACACGGGATACATAATCGATGCAACGATGTAATTGTGATTATTATTGATGACTTTGGTCTACAGTCCATCGACAATATACCGTATAATCTACGTTTATAGTAGAAAGTGAATTTACTGCTTGACTACAGTACAGTACAGTACAGTATGTATCAGCGACAGCATTGTTTTAAATAAACTATCTAGTATTGATAGATTAATAGTATAGACGGCATAATTATAAGTGATTTCGTAAGAAGCATCTCGAGCTACTGTACGTGTCTAAACTGCTCGTTAGAAAAATATTAATGAAAGGTTGATCCTGTTATATTCAGACGTGCTGTAGCCTGTAAGAATGCATAAAGCTTCTACGAGTCAGTATGACGATACAATTTGATAGTATGATGATTGTAAGGCTAGAGATTCATTGCATTGGATGTTCCAAGATTGGATACTGAAACATGGCAGATTGCCTCCAAATTTGGCGTATAATTTTAGTTGACTTTGGGGTGTTCAGGATATTCTTGCATATTGTAATATAAGGTCTACAAGATATTCTTGCCTATTGTAATACAGGGTCTACAGGATATTTTCCAGTTCCTTTGTACAGTAATCTCTTTTGGTTAGTAATGCAATTCATTCTAAGAATGCTATAACTGTCAGTACTGTAAGTAACAAGAAGGCCATTGAACAAGTAGAAATTTCTATGTAATACGACTGGAAAGACATGGATCCTGTTGATTTTGAGTTGGATGACGATTGAAGACGTTGGCCAGTAACTTGACGTCCAGTAAAATACTGCAATATGTATCGTAGACAACGAGTCTCTAAATCGATAGCATTTCTGGCGGTCAACCTTTCAATGTGACTAGCTAAGATTGTACATACACTGTACTCTTGTGCAACTTAAACTCTACTAACGTAGTAATCTTATTCCATTGACTACCATTCTACTCGTATACATTTCAACGTAGCCGACATGATTTTCATCATTAAGGTACAAGCAGAATTTTAGCGCAGTATTGAATCATCCATCATTGACCAAGGTAGAAGAAAAGGCAACACTAGTCCAGTAATGGCCTGGCCGACGGACAACAACGACCAAAATATCAATTGACTTGGACTATGAAATGACAATACTTACAAGCTATGGAGACAGGCTGTAAATTGGGCACATTATAGTGTTGCTGGACATTGATAGGACGATCTTGTCGCATACTATATTGCAAAGCCATGTTGGAATCTTTTCGGCTGGACGCCGACACTTGGACTAAGGGCTACAAGACTGGACTAGCAAGTTTTCTTGCTAGTCCAATAAGGTATAGTATGTGCCATACAACAGTAGCCACTGTCTGTACTGTATAGCGTGGACGGAGGTACAATGGATTTTCGTCTACGGGATGTGTACAGTACAGAGACCCCGATAGGAAACGATCGTCTCTTATTTTACTGGTCAGTTTACTGTACTGTACAGCTAGAATGATACACCCTACTGTAGCAGGATGACTGGACAGCACGTCCTTGCCAACAACAGTAAGAGTAGGAATTGATCAAGTGTTGACTTGAAAGTAAACACTTTTTCTTGAGTTGTTGCTGCTCATACCATCATCAGAACTTTTATTCCAAGTCCCTGGCATAACTTATACAAGGTCTTGTTTCATTAACATCAAATCAAATGGAATTCCCTTGCTCTCGTGCCCGCCGAAACCGAAACAGAGCGTGCACTGAGCAGGCTCAGCTCCCATCTCTTGGATTACAGTACTGTACACTGTAATATCAATGGACAGCCTACTGTACACTGTACACTGTACAGTATGTTCCATAACATTTTATCACTTTCGGGCCATATTTTTCTTTAAAAATACAGTAAAACTATCGTCGAATGATAGTTTTATGGTATATAACAACTTTTAATCAGTATTTGCTTATTAAGATCACTGGTTGATTCCTTTCAAAGTGGCAAAATAATTTGATACACACTCTATAACCACGGTACAGATATACAGTATAATGTGTACTATGTGCATCCAATACCTTCCACGTGTACATCGATAAGTGATATCACATGCTAGCAGTCTAACTGTACGCATGACTACAGTACTGTACTGTATCATATTGATAGATTCCTATTCTGTCTGTCTGGTAGTAGCCTCCTCCTGTATGTCTCTCTAACGTTCTACCTATGTGCGTTCATTCTCAATCTACAAATAAACCTACTCTTCATCCTCTCATCATCTTGAATATCAATCATGGTGTCTTTCCAAGCTATCATATTCATGTACTCTACTGTAAAACTGTACAGATGATAGCGAGTAAGCGAGTAGACCGTATGGAACGGAACGGACAGAGAGTGCGTAGTTACTCGTAGACAGATCATACTGTACTGTACTCAATCTAAAATGAAACCAAACCGCTGACAGACCTAGCGTCCATGATCATCTAATAAATGAACAGCACGATGGTTTAGCCATAGACTTTTACAAAGACAGTAGTATAGTTGTACAAGTCCATGGACTAGGGTTTAGCTACGAGGAAAGAAAGAAAGAAAAAACCTGGGCTTAACAGTGATTGCTGAATTGTAGCGACGAAATGAGAGGCCGTTCACAGCTGTAGTACGTGAGCACCCGGTACGCGTACAGAACAGTAGAGTACTTGCTTTGGAATCAATATTTTGCCCGTTTAAAATTTCTATCCAATTTTGGGGTCCACCGCTCAATGCAGTACACTAGAACTTGGACTATGTTACTTAACAACTACAGTTATGTACTTACTCTATACAGTATAAATCACACTGGTTTCATAGGAACGCTACGTTCTAAACCGACTACTGCATTGCAGCTACTGGAGTGGACAATGTCGCAGGACGAGAACAAATCTTTGCTCAATGGACTCATCCCTACTATTTTCCTCGTTCTCTTTTGCTGGAGTGGAGATCAGGCCAATGAGCAAACATGAAACATTTCTTCTCGTCCTGAAATATTACTTCACAATAACGTTGAGCGTTTCTACCTTCACGACGTCCTTTACTATTGGTGTTGCCAACGTTATCGAGCACCCGAGCTCGCAGCACTGTTTACTTCCCAATTTGGCTGGCCATCATGACGTCATACACTTACGTTGCGACGTACCAATCGTCGATCAGGAAAGTTGGGTTGGGCCACTGCCACAAGCATACCAACGTATCAGGACTCAATTTCAGCCTTTCATTATTAAGGGTTCAATAATCATCAGTGCAACCTCTTGGTGTTAGAGTGTGGGAATGCTCTTCGTGTTGGCCCTTTCCTTCTAAACTAGCCCATCTTTATCGAACGTGCTGATTGCTATCCGTTGGAAATCTTAATATAAGCTATCGATTCAAAAGTAGGTGGAAAATAATAATAGGATTGCAATCTAGACTAGATTGGCTACAATATCGATCATTGTTAAGGACCATTTTATTTTGCAAACATTTTGCTACGCCTGCTGTAAAGCAATCGCCAATACAGATATCAAACCATTTCAATTGAAATTGATTGACTACCATGACAGCATCAACTCTACTTGTTATCATAAAATCTTCTATAATCAGTCCTACAAGTTATGATATTCTACCAGCCATTTACTCTTAACACTATTAAAGTTACAGATATCAAACCATTCAAATTGAAATCGATTGACTACAATGACAGTATACTGTAGACTCTACTTGTTATCATAAAATCTTCTATAATCAGTCCTACAAGTTATGATATTCTACCAGCCTTTTAATCTTAATACCATTAAAGTTACAGATATCAAACCATTCAAATTGAAATCGATTGACTACCATAACAGTATCGACTCTACTTGTTATCATAAAATCTTATACAATCAGTCCTACAAGTTATGATATTGTACCAGCCATTTACTCTTAATGCCATTAAAGTTACAGATATCAAACCATTTCAATTCTAATCGATTGACTACCATAACAACATAGACTCTACTTGTTATCATAAAATCTTCTATAATCAGTCCTACAAGTTATGATATTGTACCAGCCATTTACTCTTAATACTATTAAAGTTAAAGATATCAAACCCATTCAAATTTAAATCGATTGACTACCATGACAGCATAGACTCTACTTGTTATCATAAAATCTTATACAATCAGTCCTACAAGTTGTGATATTGTACCAGCCATTTACTCTTAACACTATTAAAGTTAATCAATATTGTAAATGAATAGAAGCTCGCTTATCCTAGAATACAATAAGGGAAAAATTAAATTATAATAGAAATTACTCATTGGCTAGATCTTTAATTAATGCTATCAACTTGCGCATATATTTTACTAGATATCATTACCAAGGATTGTGGCTAAATTGATTATCTACGACTGATAGCCCACTACAAAGAAAGTCATAGCCCAAAATCTTGCCAATAGATTGAATATTTGATCGATCATCATTGAACGTGTCATATTATAATTGATTGATTATAGTTAATCATATTCCAGTGAGCGATAATAATGGCGAATACGAGTATTACAGTCTTACCGATCGATATTTTCCCCCTACGATCGTTATTTTATCTTGTGGCTCCTAGTGAAAGCATGTTTCAGACGGTTCAAGAAGTCCCTGAATACGTCAAACAGGTAAAAAATGAAGAGCTTTTTAACCATACTTTTCTACATCATTCAGCAACTAGTAGAGATGGATGGGTGAAATATAGCCCCAACTTCAAGTTGGCTAGCCAAGTGTCGATAATATCCAATTGTTTACATCAACAATCATACGTGTATAGAGATACAAGTTAGCTTACAACCAGACTGTAAGATACTCTAGTATATCACCTTTGCATCCGATAGCATACAGGCATAGGCAGTAATTGTAATGAACGATTGAATAATACTACATCCATAATTACTACAGAAACTTACAGAACTCTTAACAGATGTCGCCACTAAGGTAGACACAATTCTATTTTGATATACTTCCTATGTCGTTATCTATCCTCTAGGTAGTGCCACTCTTTATAAGCGCTATTATACTAGAAATTATCATTAAATCAATCATGGGAATTGGATCATCAGCTAGAGTCAACGATATAATTGGATCTCTCTCAGCTGGCATTATATCAAGACTTCCACAGTATGTTCTGTCGTCGATAGCTAGTGCTAATGAATTCATTGTAGATCAAGTTCTTTTTTTATGCTTGATAAATCCCATATACGAATACCAATGTTTTACAATGACTATATATATCTGCACTTCTCCAGGCTGTATTTTGGTAGCCTTGAATTAGGAGCCTACATTTGGTTTTATGAGCATTACAA
This sequence comes from Trichoplax adhaerens, assembly GCF_000150275.1. Taxonomy (NCBI): domain Eukaryota; kingdom Metazoa; phylum Placozoa; class Uniplacotomia; order Trichoplacea; family Trichoplacidae; genus Trichoplax; species Trichoplax adhaerens. The sequence goes on along the minus strand of NW_002060944.1, from coordinate 5,890,765 downwards.
TTTAGTACGATTGCCATGGAATTCTTATTGGACATGGATCTTCTGCTTACTAAGTGTTGATATGGGATATTATTGGGTACATCGTTTTGGCCATGGTAAGAAAAGCAGCATAAATCCTATTAGTTTATGTTGATTTCAGTACAATATTGACCGTCGCAGAAATGCAATGCCTAATACGAGTGCATACAAAATACAATTTAATTGGCGATAAACTAATTTAAACACTTTAAAAATGTGGATAACTAGCATAAGTGAGATTGAATTAGGGTGCACATGCATAGATGTAGCTGGATAGAAGTAAATTAGCACACTACTTCCCAATCAATCATAGAAATATCAACTGATGATAAAGTGATCATATCAAGAAAGCTTGTGTAAGAATGCGTTAATTACTCTAGCACAAAAGATCGCAAATGCTATTCTTAACGTATGATATATAGAATAGAGTGATATACGGTTGCCTTTAGTTAATTTATAAATAATAAATTGACCATACTTACAGCAGAATAGTGATAGGATGCCCTGTATTCTAAAATAAGGTGCCAATCAACGTACTATTTTTATGTAGGAGTATATTCGTCGTTATAACTTATTGATTGCACAGTTTGCAAACACTGATAAGGCAAGAAAAATTTCTTGTCATTAAAATTTACTCTGTACATCACATACTTTTACTAAATACTAGGCAAATCTAGAAAAAGATGTATTCTCTGCCAAAATCGATCTTTTCTTGACGTATTATTCTAATTAAACTACAGAGGTCAACTTATTTTGGGCTGCTCATCAAGTTCATCACAGTTCTGAGGAATATAATCTATCAACTGCCCTACGCCAATCTGTTCTTCAGCAATACTTCAGCTGGGTATGTTCTAAGTCCTCTTTTCCTGTACTATTGAAAATACTATATCGATAAATCTATATTCCGTGTTTGATACAATCTAATAGTTTAAACAGTAAGTACATACTGTATATGTGTGCTCTAAAAGATATCCTTATTCTATAGAAATCTATTGTCGAAAGATATCAATTCTTCTTGTTACAATTTAATAAAACAATCCCTAAGCCTTCGAGCAATCTTATGCTTCTTAGTATCCTAATTTTAAATGTTATTGGACTATTTAACAGGTAGGTTATTTACCTTTGGCATTGTTAGTGCCCCCTCCAGTTTTCTTAGTTCATATACAATTGAACTTAATCTTTCAATTTTGGATACATACTGAGGTAAACTAACTCTACTACCGAAATTTTAATTAAAGTTAACCTAGTCTTATTCAAGTCGTTTTCATAGCTGTAATATGCTGACAAAATTAACGCAAAATTGTAAATTAAAATTTATATCTTCGATGAATGTAATACATCCTGCATTAACCTTTGTTACGGGGTAATTTTTTTTACAATTTATACACTTTAAATAATTAGACTTCGATTAAACAAATATGTAAACTAATAACCACTTACGGCGCTTTAAATATCGCCATTTAATGATGGTAATATGTTTAGCATTAGTAAAAATTAATTATTGTAATGAATTATTGAAAGTGGCGATTACAAACTCTAAAAAATGAGCCAGTTTGTAGTCAAATGGTCTTACATATCCGGTGTATTGAAAATTTAAGTTCCTCTTTAACCAATCCTTTATAATCGCATGTTTACCAATAGTGTTTATCAAAAACTATTAATCTTCAATTTAACTAATAGTAATGTTGTTACCTTAATGCTAATCGTATTTGAAATTACCATGTTCATCGTCGCTGACTTGATCAAACAATCTTCTATATACTCAATGGCTAATATTTACTTGATATCTAGGTAATTGATAAAATCGGACCTCTAGAATACTTTCTCAATACACCAAGCCATCATCGAGTTCATCATAGTATGTTTATAATTTTTAAGCAAAGAATAATTCAGATTTAAAATCAGTCAAAAATTAATGAAGTTATTTTTATACTACATTCACCTACTAGGCCGCAATCCTCAATATATAGATAAAAATTACGCTGGTGTATTAATTATTTGGGACAGGATATTCGGTTAGTATTTACATATTATAATCAGCAGTAGCAGGACAATCATTTTGTTAACTCATTAATTTTAGTATAGCACTCTCTATGAGTCAAACACCTGAAAAGCTTGACGAAATCATTTTTAAAAACTTATTATCATGTATCCGCATACTCATGTAAAGGTACATTCGAGCCTGAAGATGAAGAAGGTGTATATGGTTTAACATCCCCTGTAGCTACATGGAATCCTCTCTGGGTGCAATTTGGCTATTTAATTGAAACTATTAAACGATCTTTATCGTATGATAGTTTCTACAACTTGGTAAATCTTTATTTCTGTCACTCTACATATTAATGTAAAATGAATTTGCGATACGCCTCTATTTTAAAAACATGTTTTATCATGATCCCTATGGTCAGAAATTATATTAGTACAAGGAACAAAATTTAAACTTCAAAATGTTTATGGAATAATTTGTAATAACTATAATTTGTATTAAAACTTATATAGCTCGGCATTTATATCAATGGTCCAGGATGGCGACCCGGCAAACCACGTCTGGGAAACCCTGGGGCCATTCCTAAGGTAGTATTTAACATTTTCAAACAACTTGAACTATAAAGATATAAACCAGAATAACCATTTTCAAGGTTCAATTTATTGTTTATTTTAAAATTCCTTTACATAATTTCCTTATTTAACAAAAGCTAAATTCCATTTAAATCTTAGATCAGTCGCAAAACATTTATCAAGTATAATCCAAAATGTTCTGCTTGGTGTCAAGTGTACAGTCTCCTTCACTTTTTTGTTATTGTAGTTCTAAATCAGGAATTACAGATCAGAAAGGTAATTAAAAATTTTACATTGCATTTAATACAATACAGTAGTTATGAGCAATCTACTATAGCAGTAGCCTGTGCTCAATATAAATATGTTTTCAATCCATAATATATCTATTGAAATAAGAGTAGGTAGATTTAATCACCGTAGGTGTAATGACGGACGATTCGTGTATTTTTGTCAGGATTTCTGTTAACAATTCACTATCAGTAACCATGTTTAATATAAATATGCATATATTTATATGTCTCAAAATATAAGCAGAGACATAATTACAACGAATAATCCTCTAACATTTTATGCTAAATTTTATCCTAAAACTTTTATCTCTTCTTTACATGACGTATTTGCAGGATATGCCAACCACTCAGTTATTTCTTGGGATTATATCTACTTTAATTACACTTTATAGCATAGGAATCTTGCTAGAAAGCAGGTATTACTTGTAGTGTAGAACATCGCATTTCAAAAAATGAAACTTGACCTAATTAATATTTACCCCATTACCTAATACCTATTTGTAATTTTTAGCAAGCTATATTTTCTATTTGTGAATACCTATTTATATTTATTAAATAAGTAACTTAATAAAAATATTCTTGAACTATAGGTGCTATGCACCATTTGTCGAGTATAGTCGGTGCATGTCCTACTTAGTGATGGATACCATGTTAATATCAACTGGATACGTTTGTAAGTTTAGCTCTTCATCCCTTAATTTCGGAATGTTCTAAATACGAAAGCTGTGTTCATTGCTTTTAAAATTAATATAGTTATATCTCACTAACCGCTAATTAAGCATTTTGATGGTATTTTATTTAAATTTCCTTCGTACTATAGTAATACCAACTGAAACTGCCACATTTCTGAAGATTATATTTTCGCTATCTTCCTTACTATGGATTACGAGAGCTATTCAAATCTCTGTCAAGACCAAAGTGGCTTAAATTCTTGGTACAACTGTTGACAAAGCAATCAAGAAAATATACAGTTATGTTTGAGGCCTTGCTTGATTCATCGTTCTCTAGAAAGCAACTTATAAAGTACCAGCATAAACTGTTTACAAAAACAACTACCAAATTACCTAAGCATCTACAAAATAATAACTAATCTCAAATTATATCATATGTCATAGCTGTAGCAACGTTTGAAACTTAGTGTTAACAAAGTGGCTTGTGTAGTAAATACCATTGCTTATACGTAAAAATTATTCCTCTAAAAATTTTAGTTTTGCAAAGATGTTAATAGATATCTCATGAACTCATTCTCGTATAACGTACCTGTATTGTTCGCATTAACTTACTGAATTATTGAACAAGGGCAAAGAACTTCCATACTAAGTATATTGTATAAATCAGTACATTAACTATCCCTAGTAGTTAAACTTATGATATAGTAACTCCTTTGTAACTGTATACTACTATGAATAACAACCATCATGTAGTAATTTGAGTAACAAATTTGCCCTATCATTTAGTTACATACGCAAAGTACTGAAGAAGAATATGATTCTTTCGATCTGAAAATGGATTATTATCTCAAGTAGTTTATGGACTGTAATTCAATCGTTATAATGTGCGAAACTATACGAAACTTAATGGTATCACGCTATTATTAGTTATCCCTTATCGAGATTGTAACCCCATATATCTGCAGTTAATTTTTGCTTAGACATCTAAGGGTTAGCATCATGTATTAATCGTGTTATGTTTATTCATTTATTCATATATCGAGTAGTAGTCTCAATATTAGGAGTAGTGTCGTGGATCTAGACGAACCGCAATAAATACACTATTTGAATACGCTTAACCCTTTTCTAGATATTTCAATAAAGTTTATGCAATCTTATATGTCTTTGTGCTACTAACATCTGACTGAGTTTACGATAGTAAATCAATTTACAGGATTCTGATTTTCAATAAACACCAATATCTCCCTTCGAGTATTAGTTCCGTAAGAAATTTTTATACATAACAAGCACAGAAGATCATTGAAAACCGAAAATGTTTACTTTATACATCGCTGCAACTTATATAAAATAGCCAGCTTAGGTGCATCTTTAATCCATTTAATCCACGCTATCTGCTATCAAGAATTGAAAAATTTCATTCAAGATAGCACGTTGAATATATTGCATGGATATTGTATCAAATCTAAATTTGCAACAACGAAAGAATATAATTATTACAAAAAACTAAAGCTGCAAGTCTATAGTCAGATTCACCCTCCCTGACATCTGCCTACAGTAAAGCTCTAAATACTGATTATTAGCTATCGTCTGGAGGAACAGTAATCCCACTAATCTCTTACATAAACTGAACCCAAACTTAATCGCAAAGTCAGTCAATTTATAGTAAATCTACATAAACATTAATTATTAGTTTACAGTATAGATAATACTATACTGTACAGTATAACTGTGCAGTTATCTATTAAAAATAATAATATTTAAAGCGTCCTAAATAAATCAATATTTAACACATTCTTAGATAAGTCATCTTATGGAAACTGTGCTACGACAGCTACAGTATGCAAAAGTTACACCGTAATCATAATTTCTTACCACCATATTAAAGCTTTGATTATATAAATGTTATTCATTTTCCTACCTAATTTGAATCTACTTTAAACACTTTTAACACTTGCTACTGCTAATTTTGGCCCATGCATTTACCGACATTATTTCAAAAATTGTAATTCAGGAAAAGTATAAATATCACTGTCCATATCGCACGTATTCAGTTTCTATGCCTAATTTGAAGCTATTTTAAATACTTTCTTAGATTTGATCTCATGTGTGTGCATATCTATTAAAAAAATTACTATAGCAGCCATGAGGAAGATGCAATGGAAAATTTACTATATCACACTAAAACACCTACTGTAACTCTTTTTCTACCTTTCAGATTTGATTTTTATTCCTATGTTAAGTGTAGCAAGTCAATAACAAATTGCATAACGAGCATATTCATAAATTAGCTATTGAAGATACAACCGAAGATCTGTTATGCCAGCTCCACAACTTATTAATATTCGAATAGAAATTTGCTGTGATGTGATCAGGGACTACGAAAAGAAAGCATTTTAAAAGTTGAAATGCTACTCGATATTATATTTGGACTCTTTGCATCTATCCGATTTGGCTTTCATTCGTATAACTCACAAAAATATTCCAATTTTTTAAAGTGTAGCAAGTCTAGATCTAGAACGATTTTTTCCTTTCTGCACAAGCTGAAAGCTCCATACCAGCTATACCAACTTATCCAAACTCCGCCAGGACCTAACCTTAGAGGCCATGACGTCACTGACCTATTCCTCATCATCGTTGGTTAAAATAGCGAAGCAACGGCCGTCTGGAATAATCAAGATATTAAACCAATGTAAATATTGGTCGTAGAAAACAATTAGAACCTCGGAATAATCTATTTGATTGCTAACTTTATCCAACGCTATCTTGACTGTTTCATGATTGAATCTAAAATATGATTCAAGTTGGTATGTCATTACTCCAATTAACGAATCCAACCAATCATGCCCTGGCTAAATGTCAAGATTTACCTATTCGACCGTTTTTTACATCAAAAACCCCCATGCAATTTGCATTTAAATGCTCTATTAATAATTGTATGGCATGCTTGACAATAAAATTGGATAAGAGTTTTTGTTTAATTTGCAAATCAAAACAAAGCTGGTAGAAAAAACAACTTACATCAACAGTAATTTGAATATTAACTATATACACCAAAACGACAATAATAGCTATCGGTCCAATCTGATAGTAATAATTATCGGTCCTCGTTGGTTATAAAATCAATATTTTTCGTTCTTTCCCTCAAGGCTAAATTGACCATTAATCATCATTCTACAAGCAACACAACTTTAATTTAATATTTCAAGCATGAATTCTTCACTGCCCTATCGTCCGCTATCTCATCTGATACAAATAACAACATTTCAACATGTCCACCAAGTTCCAGGCTATATCGAAAAAGTAAGACTGGAAATAATTTGATGTTCGCCTATAAAGATCATCCTAAAAAAACTCATTACGGCACACTATATTTATTATAGCCAGCTCGTTGTATCCAAATTTATCCTTTGAGTTTATGAACAGCGTTCACAGTAAATGCTATCATGAAAACATTTTCAATATTGAATAGGCAGTTTATAATTTTACCCTTGCAATCGGCCATTAATCGTCTACAATGTTATAATTTCTTCAAACGATCTCAGGATTCTATTTATTTTTTTCTATGGTAATTAGCGGAATAACCTCTGTAATTATAGTACTATCTTTAGTTTTGTCCATTTTTCCAGTTGTTCGGACGATTACTTTTAAATCTTTCCCTCAACGACTTAGCTATGTAGCGTCTCATGGAGGTAATGTGTCTAAAAAAATAATCCATTTGCAACTCTATCCTTTAATGGTGTATTGACCAGCTATAGTTTTATAAACATCGAAAAGTTATCGCAGGATTCTATTCTTTAGCGAAACTGCCACGTTACTTTATTGTGTTACTTTCATTTGTTTTCAATTTCTGATTTGATAGTCATTCTAATAAGAACATTTTAGTCGTCCATCAGCTAGCCATCCACGTATATCCACTATCTTATGGAGATAATGTATATCAAAATTGATCCAATTAGCAAGTTTTTTTATTTTATACAAGTCTGACTCTTGACAATGATTGATTGATGAAAACATGATATTGCGATTTTTTTTATTCCGCTCTATTAGTTGCTAATTGTTCCTATAACCGAATTAAATCCTCCATAAGCTATTCTTTGATGTTTTTGGGGCCTACTGTACTACTACTGAGAAATATTGTACTGTAGGTCACACTCTTCAAAGCTCTAAGTCCTATTTATATTTTTAAAAATTTGCTTGTGCATCTGTTATTAATGTAAACATGTCACAACACAATCACGCTTTTACAGAGATTATCGCAAACATTAAATGCAACAACGAAATCGTCTCCCTATGCTTTATTTTATTTGTATCTTAGGCATTGATTTTATTGCGTGAAATTCTCTATTATGTCATCAATTTTATGTACCTCTGATTCATGATTTTTCAAGTTTGATCTTAGATGACTGTCATGAGTTCAATTAGTAAAATACTCGTTGCCCAGCTTTTCCTGTTCACCCTTACTTTGATCACGTAAGCAGATTAAATCTTACAGTTCGCTACTGCTCATTTTATTTATTTTTTAACAGTTCTACTTTACACCAAAACATCGCATACAATGTCTTGTCCTTAGCAATCATCAGCGTAAGCTACTAAGCTTATTTTAGCAGCGAAACTTCATCGCCATACCTTTTATATTCATCTTCAACTTATAATTGTTATTATTATATGTAATGTGTATTAATAACTAATCAGGGCTAAATCTATCTAATAATTTTTCTTATTGCATTACTTGCTAATTCGCTCAGGCTATCGATTTAACAGACAATTATGGATGTTCTATACAGTTAAATTGTAGATAATTTTGGTTAACTAATGAGCTTTTTTGATTATCAATTACAATCACTAATTTTTGCTTAGTTGGCTTTCCATTATATGGACAATGATTAAAGCTGTTAGAATCTCGATCATAGTAGTTACAGCAGTGATAGAGTAGGACAATTATTGTACTACTGTTACTATCATTGAGAAAAAATGAGTTTTTAGAATTAATAAGAATGAAGATGGACAAAAATAAAAACTTAAATTATATTCTAAGACAACGAATTAATAGCATCACTATACAACTGATGCTTGAGATAATAACAACAACCTAGAGTATTGGAGAATATTGTCTTTAAATAATTAAAGTTAATCATTACTCTCTTCTTTCAAGGTTTATCCATTCTTTCTAACCACAATAATGATCGAAATATTAATTCGATTTATTAAACATAAACTGCAAGTTTTACGAATTCCTGATTTCATTGCATCGCTTTCGGCATTTATTATATCAATAATACCACAGTAAGTTCAATCGAGATCAAACTAATGGATGCTCTTGATGTGATAAAATTCTTATTTAAATGTCTTAGTTGATAAATAATTTACTCTCATTCCTTTACAAGATCAAGTGCAATGCTTTACTATAAGTATATTTTAAAATAGCTCGATCTAAAAGTACAGTATTAGGTGGCAGTAAAGCTAAAACTGTATTGGACTATTTTCGGTGACCTGTAATATCTGTACTCGTTTACTTGTTCATTTGTAGTCTACTTGTCAGAAGCATAGAATTAGAGATGTACATCAAGATTCATCAGCGCTATAATTGGATAAAATTACCATGGGATTCACCACAGACATGGTGGTTATGCCTTCTTGGAGTTGATTTAGCATATTATTTTGTCCATCGGTTCGCCCACGGTAATATTATTGATTGCTATTTTGACGTACAATATTATTAGAAAACAATATGGAAACAAGCTAACCTTATACTGACCTAGTTATAAACTATCGCCATGCTTCAGAAAGAGAATAATCTAATACTTTAGTAGTTAAATCATAGTTCGATCTATTCTATCATTATAACCTTGATTAATACCATTTTTTTTAGTATATTGTTATGTAAAATAAGGCTGGATACTAATTCTCTATTATTATTTTTTAGTCCGGTTTTATGTATAAATAGAGCTAATTAGTCATATGTTTACAGATGATTTATTTGTTTGTTTTAGAAAGAATATTTTAAGTCATAGCTTTAGTAATCATATTATTTAGTATATTTTAATATCGATTTATTAGTAGTCCTTGATTAATCGTCCCATGTTTTGTAGTACCCGATGTTGATTATAGAGATATTAGTATTAAATTAATGGATAATAATAGAAGAACATGAAAGCTTAATCCTAACTGCCTTGCTTCAATACTTTAATAATTTGATTAAAGCAAATACAGTGTCAATGCTTGTATACTAGCCTGCTTGATTAAAAATATCGTAATAGTAATAGCATATGACTGTTGATATTACTACTTGTTCAATTTATTGCAACCAAGGATAATAATTGTATTAATACTGATTATTATTAATTCGCTTTAACTTACAGAAATCAATTTATTTTGGATTGCCCATCAAGTTCATCATAGCTCCCAAGAATTTAATTTAACCATAGCATTACGTCACTCATTTCTACAACAGTATTTTGCATGGGTAAATTAATATTGCTTAGTCGTAGATATAAACAAATGATTGGATTATATTTTAATTATCTCTAAGATAGAATAGCGTGATAAATGATACAATTTTCATTTTCTGCAGATCTTTTACCTACCCTTAGCTTTGTTCATACCGCCATCTATATTCTTGGTTCATATTCAATTTAATTTAATGTATCAATTTTGGGTTCACACTGAGGTAAGTTTTAAAAAAGTATAAGTGTATCTGCAGACTATTAAAATTCAGTACGGTATATTAATAGGATAAATATACTAAATATATATGTATGCACATATCGAATGGTTAATGCACAATGTATAAAAGTATTCATGAACTAACTCCATTTAAAATTGCATTAGATCATTGATAACTTGGGTCCACTTGAATATATTTTTAATACACCAAAACATCATCGAGTACATCATGGTAATGTTTCAATACGAGTATAGACGATTTTTAATAAATTTTAGAAATACGAATACTTATATAATTTGTTAGATATGAGCAAAAATTAATACATAATGAGAATATGTTACCTCCAGAAATTATTACTTTAGAAGGAATTGGTTTCTAATTTTATTTAAAATTATTTCATGATGGCTGCATCAAGCATGTATCATGCTCTAATCGATAAAGAAAAAGCAGATGTTAATCATAGGCTTTACTACATGTATTTCATTACGTAGCTCGAAATCCAGAATATATCAATAAAAACTACGGTGGTATTTTTATTATCTGGGATCGACTTTTGGGTTAGTTTTTAAAAAGAATGACTTAAAAATAATTATTTATGTTTGTAACTGTTGTAGGGCTTACTTTTTAATTAATAAGACTATATAAGACTACATGGGTTGATAAAATATTTTGCAAAAAAAGACTGACTTTAAATAATTTTATTTATGTTTTTTAACTATTAAAGAGCTTGCTTTTTAATTAATAAGGCTACGCACATTGATTTTGCAATATCTACATTAATTATAGGCACATTCGAAGAAGAAGTGGCTGATGAAGTTTATGGGTTAACAGCCCCTGTCGATAGTTGGCATCCTGTAACAATACAATTTGGCTATTTTATCAAGAGCTTCCGCCGATTTTTGGAATTAGAGGGAATTTTAAACAAGGTAAAACTCATTGAAGTACTAATAGATGAGTAAGGGATCATAACATAATCGTATGGGATCATCACTGACAATACTAATATTCGGAGTTCATTTATTCGGAAATATCGCTTTTCATTGTATCTTTAAATTTCTGATGTAAGAAATTTTTTTAATTTAAATAATGTTACATTTCTAAAATTTCTCTAATATGGTCAATTTTTGATTAATTTGATAGCTGGCAGTATGGTGGAAAGGACCAGGTTGGCGTCCTGGTACCCCTCGTCTAGGCAATAAAGAAGCAATTCCAATGGTATACGAACTGTTATTATCAAATAATATATACCGGTGATTTAGTTCCTAAATCACAAAATACATACTTTCAATATCGATTATATGATTTTTGCTCTACATGACTGCACACAGTATTACAATTTGATTATCTTAAATTAAATCATTCTAAGATATAAATAGTAATTATAGAAATATCTTTGATTCTCTGTACCAGGTCGATTCTAGAACCTTTGTAAAATATGATCTACAAGCACCAAGATTTCATCAATACTATTGTTTGCTTCATTTCTTGTTGACGCTTGTTGGTAATCAATTACTTATAGCATATGTGAAAGTAAGAAAAGAAAAATTAAATGTTAGGAATATTTTATGTAACTTTCAAGAATAACAGCACTTTGTTACCACTCACATATGATGGTTATGATCAACTAGGAATTACAACAGACGATAGTATTATCCACCATTATCTTTATTCTATTATCGCTGTATTCTTTTGGCGCTCTACTCGAAAAGCGGTAAATTTTATCTTGAAAGAATTATTGATTTGCATCAAATTGCGATACCTTGACGAACTTTCTAATAACATCGAAATAGGCAACCGTTGGAATATCTATGACATTGACTAACACGTCTTTTTCTTGTAATACCGTATAGGCCTTATGGTCCACACATCGAACTTTGCCGATGTATTCTTTATATATTAGCCGATTTATATATTTCATCTAATTATAATCTCAGTAAGTATAGATTATCTTCAATCATTAAATAATAAAAATATCTAAAAAGAAGTCCATGATGATCAAATAGATTTGATATAACATTTAAACTAAAGTTGAATTTATCTCTTTTCATCTTAGCTGCATCATGGAATGCAACTGCAATTATTGTAAGGATTATATATTTATTTTCCTGCTGTGTATGGATGATCATTAGCCGAAAAACAGAGTTAAAAAAGACGGTATGACTGTCATGAAATAATAGATAAACAGTATAATATTTCATATGGTTACTCTATAGTAAATCAATTACTGTAAACATTTATTCAGTACCATGATATAAGTTCTTCTGCGTAACTATGCAATTACGCAATTGTAATGCTTCTACAATTATTCAATCATGTTTGAACATAGGATTAATTAAATCAAAGACTCCTATATTCGCCAAATAATATGTATTGTAATTTGGGCAAGACAAAATTGAATATGAAATGCGCAAAGATTATCATCGATCATATTCTCTTTCCTAATTTCGTACACCGGATAAAGTGTAATCGGTATCCTGATTATAAAATCAAGATTTATGGCAAATTATTTTTACAGATATTACTTTTATATAGTTGCAATTTAATCGTTTAATATAGCAAAATTGATCGACACTGATTACTACTAAGAAGTGTTTTCAACGATCTGTACTATCTGTATCAGTAATATTAGCTTAACTAGTATAACCGGCGCTGTTGGTTTTGCTAGCTATTAGTAGCCTATTACTACCTATGAACGACTTCACCCATTTTTATTATTACATATACCCGAAGTAATACAAGAAACTCATTATGAATGATATCGATCCTGGGTGATATTCAAGTAGAGCCTGATCGCATGATCCGGACCTATTTTGAGTGTACTGTAGATATGAATAGAAATGTTAGCATACTTCTAACCAAGATTCCTTTGTAAAAAAAAGGTTACTTAATATTATTACTGAAAATCATATCATAGTCATGATATTCCAATTAGCATCATGTTTCTTCCCAGATGTTGATGTTGAATCCCTGAATGTAAAATGGTAGTGTATATTCGCTTTCTTTTATTGCTGCTGCCTCTTGCATTTGTAGGACAGATTTAAGGACTTCTTCTACAGTCGTAGTCGATGACTGTAATATTATTGTTTATACTGTATGTAGCAGAGACCGTTGGTTTGTATTAGAATTTTAAAGAAATGAAATTACTTCATACTGTAATAAAAATGAATAGAAATATCAAGAGCCAATTGCTCAAGGTTGTCATGATCTATTGATGTGGAATTTGAGCTCAATTTAATGTCAATGCCTGGATAATTTTAAATGATCTAAAGCCTGAACAGCTTTCAACCAGCAAATAGATCTACCTTGCCACGCCCCTAAAATAGTGGTCTTACGAGTGTATGAAAGTGCGGGAGAAGCCTACTAGTCGGTGATATAACCAAGGACTGCGGCACTACAAGAGAGAATTCTCTCTTTAGAAGCCCTTGACAAAACCATAGAGGTAAGAAGTGTACGTCTGTATGGGAGATCTAGAAATGGATGACAAAACCAAGGACTACTAATGAGAAAATTCTCGCTTTAGCAGTCCCTGACCAAACCCATATTTGCATCGTTCCTCCCGAGTAAAACCACATTCACGCATGCGCTAGAGTACCCTCGACAGTCGTTTCTACTGGTGTCAAAATAGGCCTTGCGCTCACCACTAAATACAGTACTGTACAGTACAGTAAGAGTTCTACAGTATAGTACTGTACACTGTACACTGTACAGTAAAATCGGATTCGTGTAGTGTGCAGTAGTACTGTACTGTGGACGTTCGCCAGTTTTAATGAACGAACGTACGAACGTCCAATTTGAACGTCGGACGTTCATTGAACGTACCAACGTACACAGTGTACAGTGTTAACACTACAGTATATAGTGTACACTGTACAGTACGGTATAAGACTATACTATACTGTACACTGTACATACAGTGCTGTATAGTATTGGGGTGGGATTATACAAACTGACTGTATACACTGTACAGTACAGTTCGTCGACGTCCGATCTGACAACGAACGTACATACCGAACGTCCAAAATCGAACGTCCGTTGGACGTCCAATCGCTCGACGTCTACAGCACTAGTGTGCAGTACTGTACTGTACTGTACTTTGGTCATGTGATCGGAGTTGGTTACAGAATACAATGTACTGTACGTACAGTACTGTCATATATTGTACTGTACTGTACATACTGTAGTATGAAATACCAAGGGCCTGCTACAGCTGGACAGACGATCGTACTAGCGGTGTTAGACTGGTCTAGTCAGTTTAGTGGATAGCCCATGCTAGTCCGTACGAGAACTAGCGGACTGAGTCAAGGGCAAGCAACCGACAAGGACAAGGAAGACGACATGTTGAGTAGCATCGTGCAAACTGCCTTACGACTAAGTTGCAATTATTTAGAAAGGTTCTCTGCATCACCTTTCCGACAACAGAATTGGGTAACGAATAAACTCAATGCCAGAACCTTCAAAGTGAAATCATCGTTAAAGCTTATGTGCTCTGGTTGTAAATTTGTTCGAAGGAAAGGTCGATTGTACGTCATCTGCAAGAAAAAACCCAGGCATAAGCAAAGGCAAGGATAAGGCAAAATTCAAGTTATCCAATGCTATGGTAGTGTAATAAATAATTTTTATCCAGATTCCAAGCTGAATTGAAATCATGGGTAGTAAAAGTGAATGATTTAGACGTGTTTAGGATATCAATGCTATTGAAATGGTAATCACTTTTCTACGCTGCGCTTATTCTATGGTGTAATAGAGATTCACAAGTCATTGGAAAGACTTGTCCTAGCATGTAGTACACAATATTGTATTCTTAAGAAATGATATGAATAACTGTTTATGGCCACTACTATCAATATCAACGTCAATGTCGTAAAAAGAAATGCCTACTTTGAACGATACTCATAACCGAATTGATCTATCTTTGATGATTGGATTGACTGGATCTACAGCTCTGGTACACACTTCAAATTTCATCGATTTAAAATGAAATGAAATGACCAAACCATATATATCGTTCTAGGCAGTACTTATCAGTACTACTGTATTGTAAGCAAAGTCCATAAATATTGTTCTATACTTATTTATATTATTGTACAGTATATATATATATATATATATATATATATATATATATATACAGTTCACAAGGAATCGCTATCGTAAGTAGACTATTTCATCATGATCAAGACGAAAGTATTTTGCTGCCTATTCTTACCGTGATATAACTACGTTTGGTAAATGTTACTCTTTGTCACCAGGTGCATGACGTTTAAACATCTTGATAGAGTAGAGAATCACTACTTGAATCAGGATGTAATACCATTTTCATTTGCTTCTAGTGAATATACTGTAATAATAATATTGCAAATGCGGTATAAAAATGAGTACTATTCCTTACACTGCAAGATAAGCATAAAGATACTTTCGTGACTTCAATTTGTGAAAGGACATCAACTGCTTCCTGATGTGTAAACAGTCTATCTATGGAAAAGATGAACCTATTTTGTCAAGATGCTTTGTACTATGCAGCTTTACCAGTAGAGATTATAGAATGCAAGCTGTGTCGTTTAATACACACAATAATTATAAAAACATCCGATCTAAACTTGAATTTTGATAGGCAAACTAAAATAAAAATGAATTGGTCCACATTTTGTAGATCAATTAAATTAAATTTATAACGATCTAACATTGATGTTGTCGTATTTACGCTTGTACTGTCTATAGTAATCTGGATAACCCCAAGTAATTTTTATTATCATCCAACGTGGCTTTACAGTTACAACTATTCGCTGTTGGAAATACTAAGATTGATGCATTCGACACAGTAAAGCCGTACAACTCTGCATACAAATACCGTCGGCTTTGTTACAGTATGAACTGATATAAAGAATCTTTGACAATCATTGATGCCTTACAATAACAGTAAATTGAGATCGGAATAAATATCTCAAACATGTTAATAAAGAATAACTTTAGTCATGATCCTCGCATAAACATTTCTATCGATAAGTCGGTATGCAGTACCGCATACTAAAATACTATTCTTGTTATGATTATTACAACTAAAATTACGTGTACGCTAACGTGATCGATATACTAAGAATACATAAAGAATTATGTTGAAGTTGGAAATAGCTCAATGACTTCAATAATAACTTCAATAACTCAATTTTGAACTCTTACTTCATTAATAGCATAACACTCTCTGATACAAATTGAGATATGTGCACAACGGTGCTTACTGTATCGTATTTTCAATTTATAGAGGCAAATAATATCGTAAATTAAATACTTCACTGTTATTAATAATGTTATTCATTATTCAATCTTTACTGTAAGAGGACATAGAAGAACCGCATATTACCCCTATAGCAAGGTATGATTTTATAATAGCAATGTTAATAATTCAGTAATTGTTCTCGGCATTTAATTGGCTTAATGGTGATTTTACTGGGCATGGTCCTATATCTATCTTGTAGAGGATCCATAATGCAGTACTGCTTTGTTTCTATGAAAATTGACGTTATGAAATAGCTAGACGTATAGCTTTACATAATATAATATATTCTATAGCACAGTCAGCACCGATACTATTGCTAATTGATTGGATGATTAATTGACATTTTTTATCCTTGATATGATGAAATCAGTTTAAAGTTTTATTTACTTAAATGAACAAAATGGCTTTTAGTGGTAGATCGAAAACTACATTTATTCAAGTCCAGCCAGGACTATCGTGTGATAATGAGACCGATGGCGATAACGAATACTACTATAAGGTATAATTACATTACTTATAATTATTGCATGTTATATTTTTAAGTAGTTTGACTCCCTATTCAACTGATAATTTTTATCATTATGAAAAGTTAAACTGAAATTAGGATAAAAAATATAGCTATATCATCATATCAAATTTAAAGCATTAATAACATCCATTGCTATTAAAATCCATCCGGAGAACAGTTGAATATACAAGATTTACCGTAAGAGAAAAATTAAACTGAAGTTAGGAAGAAAAAAATATTGATACATCATCATACAGTATCAGGTTTACAGCTATAATAACATCCATGCTATTAAACCATCTAGAGATAAGTTCAATAAACAAGATTTGCCGTAGAGTTAGAAAAAATTATTAGGGTATTTTCTTTATCAAAACACCTTCAAGCTTTAATTTTTGACACTAAATTTAGCTAGTAATCAATACCGTTTCAAGATTACCGATACACTACCGACAGATACGTTAAATTAGTTCATTTTAAGGGCTTCTAGAAGCTACAGTGAAAGTACGAGTATTATACATTTATCATAACAAAATTTTATTACGAAATATTCAGTACTAATATTCGATCATTACATTAAGAAGTTAGTTTTATCCAAAACCCTATTTAATACTTTTCCTAGTTTACTGAATGATTGGATAAAAATTGAAGCTTACTCAAAAAGGAAACTACATAATGTTCTAGACCGCTTGATCACGAGCAATATACAACATACATGCTATAGTAATATACTGTAGTATTTGAAATCCTTGCTACATCAAATACCTTGAACTTACAGTATATACTCATGTTTGCTTTAATATTTGTTGTATTCAAAAATTCGTATCATTTGCTGGTGATATCTATAACATCATTTTAATTATGTATTTATACTATATATTGTATTTACAATCTCATAATTTACAACTTTACTCTGATCACAGTAAGAATACTATAAACCTACTTGGTATATTATTATTGTGATGCTATAATAATTGGTATAACTACTTGATTAGGAGTATATATGCTTACTATATTAGATTGGGTATCCAGTGTTTAAGCATACAGTATTGTAAGTTTATAGCTCTTCTGATAATGTAATAACATTGTAAACTTACCCGCTGTACTATCGATCTGAAATTTCATTTATTGAATGTTATAATTTCAGTATTTTTGGTTGATGATGATTAGTTTCTAAAATTAATCTCAATATTATGTCTTCATCTAGTAAATTCAATACACCAGGTGCAAAATCTTAATAGTATACTTCCAACAGTAATCTATTGTTAACTAATTGGAATGTTGTTCGATGACTCAATTATGAAAATTGTGATTATTTCTTTTATTTTCATTCTGCATATATTTACCAGGTGAAACGAAGCATTTTGAAAAAATCGACAATAAGAAAACAAATTTGTTCCAGCGAGATACAACAAGCCTTTTTTATTGCAATTACTTGTTGTCTTGCTATTTTTCTTATAACATGTAAGGGTAGTCGATATTGATCTGTTAAACGCTTCCAAATAATAGTTGTTATTGTCCTACGAGTATTTACTCAATTTTATAGCTGATTTATGATGTGACAATGAAATAAAATGTATACTTTACTATCACTGCTTAACTAAGAATTAATGTATCAGTTCTTTGATAAAATGAAATATTAGAAATATAATTTTAAAAAATCGTTATTTAAATATACTCAATTTTAAAAATATGATTGTTAAAATTATCTCTTTAGTACTGATATATTTATATTCATACAGTTAAATTAGGGGTCTTTCCTAATGAAATCAATAATTCATCCAATGTTCACAGTTAGGAAGCGAATAGCAACTCTATATAATGGGCATAGCTATTTTAAGCAGTACGTATTTAATAAATGGGATCGTTAACCTACTATATTATTCAGTGAAAAAAAAAAATTTTATCAGTTACTTGTAAAGATTTATAGAGTTAAACTACTCACTAATTTCTTCTTTTATTAACAGACGATGAAAAGTGCCATAATCATCTGTAAAGAAAAAAGCCACATTAAATGTGGATAATTATACTCTAGCGTTAAGGATTATAAATAAAGGGTACAAAAATACAGGCGTAACCAATTACGTGACTTCTAAAATGAAATTAATTTTACTGCAAAGATTTATTAAGGTATTGCTTACTTAGCCAAAATTGTAAATAATAGTTGTTCGTAATGTAAGCAGTGCGTAATTATGTATACAAGGCTAGATTAGTTGCGATATAAATTTCATAAAATTAACAAAGAATAATAAAAAAATATCATCTTTATAACCCTATTGCATAATATGTTCATATACAAATCGCGCTACCCAAGGAAACTTATCAAGGATTTGAAAGTATTCGTCTTGATCTAGTTGCTCCCACAGCGATATAAATCTATAAAGATTTTACATACGCTTATATACACATTGTCAAACACTAATTAATCGCTAATACACCAAATAGCAAGTGGGCTTGCTAATAGTCATTTTTCCTTTTTAAAGGACCATGTATAATACTTTTATAAATGTTTTATAAGAAAACTCTACAAGTATCAGCATAACTTTAACTTTTCTCGCAATCATTCTGTAATAACGTGGGCAAAAAATTACGAGATGGTAGTTATGATTTATTGACCAATTTTTCTATAATAAACAAGTCCTACTTTGCATGGACTACAGAATTTGTTCACTCCATCTGCTTTAGTTAATAAATTATTGCTACTATAATATACTTAACTTTTAATAAATCAAATCCTGCCATCTTTAGTTACTAATTATTCTTTATTTAGCTAAAGGGCAAATTTATATTTTTGATGTTAAAATCACCTTTGCTCTTTTTATCAACCATTTTTACTCCTTTCCTCATTTCTTACGCCATTATATGGTTATAGCACTTGCATTAACCTTATTGACATTCCATAGACTATAACATTAAACTATTGCCAGAGTTGACCAATTCAACCCTTATAACGACTAATTTACTGTAATCAACCCAATATCGAATAAACTTTTAGCTGCATCTGATAACTACTGTATATCTGCTACGTCATTCTTTTCAACTATTTTACTGTTATAGCATAATTTACTTAATACACCGGTCTATTTAAACAGTAACAAACGGCTAACACATGTAGCAAACTTTCTTCTTGACATTTTCCTTGTCCAACATTTCTTTGATCTTTAAAGCGATTTTACCGAGCTCTTTACATCCATATCAAGTATATCCACCGTTACTAGCGGACACTACAAAAGTAAACTACTTGCGGAAGAGGAAAAAATGTTGAGCTAATGCACAAAGTAAATCAAGTAAAAGCGGAATGGTTTGATTTAATAAATTAGTGACTAAAATTTTTCTCAAAAGTTTAATTATACAGTACCTTGAAATTCTAAGTTTCTCCTATAACCCTGTAATAAAAAGTGAATTTAACACTAGAACAGGAGCCATCGAAGCTGGGGTTACTAAGTCATTCAATATTGAGCGTAGTATTAATAACTACCTTCATGGAAATGACAAGCACTACCGTACTAGAGTGAATACGGAAGTATTAAAGCTATTAATAACATGGAAACTAATATCGTACACTCAGAGGAATCGCTATTCTTAATCTAATGTTAAAAAATTATACAGTAAATATGTGATGTCATAAATAATGTATCGTTCAATGCGGTAAAATTAATCAGCATACTTTTAACTAAATAACATTAATCAGTATAAAAATTTGCTAACCGATCTATCTACTGCTAATTTCAGCTTCTACTGCATAATCCATCCAGTCAGAAATTTTAACGATTGAACATGATCAAAGTTCATAATAATCGATTTATAAAATTTTTGAACCTTACGTTTTAATGTTGTAAAGTACTAGATGTATTCACTATCCGATTATCTAGAAGCAATAGAGAATAACCAGCAACAGAGATTGAGATCTTTTAGCCACAACACTATCGAAAAGATCATTATTGGCGTAATCTGAACGCAATTCTTGGGATATCTAAAGTTCTTAATTGTTACCGACAACATTCTTCGGCATTATTTAATCTAAAAACTCACTAATATGAAATATTCTAAACTAGAAGATATATTGCCAACATCCATCACTCAGAGATTATGTTTTACATTGTGCATAGTACATACTGTGCATCTACATCGATTTGTGCCTCATTAATGTTCTCATGATCCCATCATTTTAACCAATAAGCATAGCAGTTATGATCACTAAAGTTTGCCTTAGTCTAATATTTTAAGATGTGCGCTGACTATATTTACATCCATATTCGATTAAGTTTGTCTGCATACTAGTTATAATTTATGTATCTAACGCGCATTGATCAATTAGATTAAATATGACTTGTTGAGACCATGATATCCATGTTTTTAGCCTAATCATGAACTACGTAATGCTAGCTCCAAAGTGATGAACTACAAGATTAAATTATGTTTTATGGAAATATGCTTTGATTACCGTAAAATATTAGTTCCCATGATTAATTAACAAACAATCCACGCTTAGATGGTACATTATTTACCATCATAGCTGCCGATGCTGTACACTCTCGTTATACATAAATTAATATGTAATCAGAAGTTATGTTTCCTACTTTTTCCTTTGGTACTATATTGTTTGCTAATTGTAACTGGCATGTTATACACTGATGATGTAGCCATGATAGACTGTGTGATATTGTGCCATTACCTGGTTGTGTTTTTTATTTAACTACCGAATTCTTTACGACCTCCATCATATAGGATGTTACCTTTTTTGTTATCATCTCATACATCATTAATTAGCCTTTAATACTTGTTCCTTTGTTAAGAATTAGCTTATTATCTTAGCTATTTCGATAATTCATTGAGTTGAATAGGAGTTCTCGATCCATTAAAGAAACCGTTATTTACACAAGATCATAATAGATAATAAAAATTTCTTATTGACAGTATTTATTAATCAACCGGAAAACAGAATATGAATAATTATACATATATAGAATCATTACGTAGAATTTCGTCTTGTTTAGTACGATAATTCTTAAACTACCTATGAGTTAATTATTACACGGTAATGTGATCTAAGCGTTAAACTATATATCATATCATTACAACCTTGAGAAGATAATTTTTCTCTTCCGGGTTTTCTTGGTTATCTTTCTATTTTTTCATTACAATTTGGATGATTATCTTGGATCAAATAGATAATAAAGTATTGAATAAAAAACAGTTTTTGTGTTGGTTCTTCCTTTCCATTCTATACTTCTAAGCTTCTATTGTGGGTTCGTTATTCTCATTCTTTAAATCTGGACAATTAATTTAGTAAAATCAAGAAGTTTGTTTTTTACTGTGTGGTGTAATATCATCTTTATTCATTTTACTTTGAGCCTTTAAAATTAGCTATCCTGTTTAACATTACGTACAGATGTTCGTCGATAGCAATAGGTCGCCAATAACATCAATAATGAAATTCTTTCTACTGGCTATTTCCTTGATGTCGTTCGCTATCGTTGAAAATGCTGGGGCTACAACGACAGATACGAATTTGACATTAGGCGTCTTGGTCCCTTTTAATGATCTAGATCCATCGATAGTCCGCGCAGCTGTTAATTTGGCTCTTGAAGATATTAATGCTAATGCATCACTTTTACCAAATTATAATTTATTAGCTGAAATATCCGATACGCGTTGTACAGTCGATTCCGGCCTTGGTGCTGCTTTGAAGTTACAGCGTAATAATGTATCCGCATTTATTGGACCGCAATGTGATTCAGTTTGCGAGGTGGTGGGGTATATGAGTCGGGAATGGAATATACCTACCATATCGCATGCTTGTGAATCCATTATTTTATCTAACAAATATTTCTATCCTACTTTTTCACGTACAGTTGGACCAGTTTCACAGGCATCAGGTCTCTACGGTAGCACTATGTATTATTATGGTTGGAAGAGGGCAGCAATTCTTTCGTCATCCGATCGATCATGGCAATTAACGGCGAATTCAATTATACAAGTATTTTACAGATACGGTGTTCGAGCGGTATCGAATCGTGGATTTGAGCCTATTTCTTCGTATTATTATCATCGACAAACCTTATACAATATTGTAGCAGATTTACGAAGGCAAACTAGAAGTAAGTAGTTACGTTATGATTAAGTTAGAAGGAAACTTTAGACAAATACCGTTGTAAGATTTTTTCATAATTTACCGTATATAGAATGTCAAATGGGTAATTTTTTATATTCATGTTATAAAATTATGTATTCAGAACTGGTCCTACTTGTTATTCATTCCTTCGAATAGATTTGTGAACATAGTAACTGACGTAAAACTAGATGGAGTTCATTCTTATCCACTCCGACTAGTTCTATTTGTTATTCATTCCCATCGAATAGATTTCGTAAAACATAGTAACTGACGTTAAATAAGATAGAGTTCATTTTCTCCACTCAGAACTGGTCATATTTGTCATTCGAATAGATTTTATGAACATAGTAACTGACATTAAACTGGATATAGTTCATTTTTATTCACCAGAACGATCCTATGTATTATTCATCCCTTTCGAATAGATTTCGTAAACACAGTAATTAACATCAAACTTGATGGAGTTGATTTTTACTCATCTGATTGGTAGTCTTCTGTTCTACGTATCCGTTCGTAAAAGACAGATACGACGAACATTGATTTTTTTACGACATTGAATCGGAAAGGGTAACTAAATTTTAATCAAAATATTTAGTAGTTTGCAGAATACTGTAGATTCTTTCCTACAATGTTTTCATTTTACTGTAGATTTATCATAGTTTGTTGGAGATAAAATGGGCATAGAATTCTCTTAATTGATTAAACACTTTGTTTTTGTTACCTTATTAACTTATTGTGAACAACGTATGATTACAAGGACAATTGTCTCGATGAAATCCTATAATTATCTAATTGATGTCTACTACCTAACCTATAATTAATAGATTGTTATTACTTCTTAACATCAAAATTATCCGCTGTTCCATTCCGAAAGAACAGACACAGAAGTTGAAAAATTATAAATACAATTTACCCAACTCTAATTCTATCCTCAGCTTCAATTAATATACGGTAGAAATTTCGAAATCGAATGTACAATTACGCTTAATGTCTGATTTTCCTATATATAATTGTATTTGCCGAAAAAGAAATACTCCTTTCCGTCATTTAACAGTTTTTCCTCCATAGATCATAAGACAATAGCGTTTAAAAATGTTATTATACACTAGTATACCCTTCAAATCTGTCAACAACCTTCTATGTCATATAATTAAGACAGGATCTTTACTTTCTTCCATTAAGATATCCATTTGATCAGAGAGTGCTAGTTTACGGTGCCATACTGTGCTGTTTTATTGAGAAATAATTATTACTATTCACTGAAGACTTTTGCAATATCTATTTGTTGCAGTCTACATAATTAAAAATTGGCACACTAAAATTCTCAAAAATAACATGAATAGACTTAAAATGGCTGTATTCCTTATAGATTATAAATAGTAGATTTCATAAATCTTTAATTCTACATCGATAAGTATAATGTGAGATATTACGCGGTTAAAAGATTATTTTTTAACTTTTATGCGATAGTTCTATTATACAATATTTCATAAATATCATCAACCCCATCGAGAACATGGTCATCGTCCAATTTTTCTCTATTATTCTTGGAAAGTAAATTGCTTTACAAGTACGACAACAGATAACTGCAATTGTGGATTTTTATTCGATTATGCAGTGAAATGGTCTTTTATTTATAAATTATTTCAGTGCTGTATCTTGTTAGGTAACTGAAAAGATAGATACTAACTTTTATTTTTACATTAGTTGCGAGGAGATAGATTGATCAAATGGTCATATAGCTTTACCTAAAATTCAAATTAATATATTAAAATTATGCATGATTAGTAAGCCAAAAAGATAGTTTTAAACCACAATACACATCAATAGATTGAGATCAATGTTTTCATATTGGAAAGACTATACAATATCGATTACCTACTATCTAACATTTATTTCGTTAAGATACTAGAATATACTGTTATTGCAGCGTAAGTAATGCGAATATTTTCTTTAATTATAATTACAGGGTGGAAGTAAATAGTTTCTTTTCACTATTTCACTCAAACTGAACGGTTAAAATTCACAGCTATATTAATCAGTCGATTTTGTCTCTCGTTAAAACTTCATTTTGATCGGACGATGATCTTCTTTATCCTTTTAGCATTGATTTATCATAAATAATTGCAACCGATCATAAGATATGTTAATCAGTTAAGATTTCATAAGACTGTTTTATTACATTAGTAATAACCGCATTCCCTGATACGATATTGATATATAGCTTTAACCATGGAAATTAATTTCTAGTTCTATCTATTGAGGTTCAGTCAACTATCATGCGTAGAGTACCCCCTATGTCGATAAAAGGAACATATGAGTACATCGACTAAATTTAAAACAAATATAAACCTACAACAGTCCATAATGGATCTATTACAATACGTGACCAGATTGAGCTTTTAGACTGTAATTTAAAGCATCCGAATTTTAAGAATGAGGGATAGTAATGGCCAAATGAATAGCAGTTGGATACTTTATTAAAATAATTTGAATATTGATTTCAATGCGGCACTAATGATAAGATATTAGACAATTTAATTTGAAAAAAAGACATGACTGATTGAGAGGATAGATATGGCAAATTAGATGCCAACCTTCCATTAATTAACCAACGGTGCCATATAAATTAATTGTTACGGTGATTATCAGAACGGTACAGTTAAAGGAAGACTTCAGATTGATTATCTGGTAGAGCAGACTAATATAGATACATAAGAGGATGTTTTACTAAGATTTTAGAGCTGCTTTGTTGAAAATGGAATATAATCCGTAAATGATTAACATTTTCTTCAAATAATTCACTCCTGAATCAGCTATTAAAAAGTATCATTATTTTCGAAAGATATCGATCACTACTTATTTAATATAGATAAATATCCAATTTTTAATGGCTTTAATTTGAACAAATCTCCATGTTATCGTTCTGTTAATTCAATTCTGTTATCAGTAATGGTCATTTCGGTCATTATCTAACTGATGCTAAAACAAATAGTAAAGAAAATATCGTAGATAGCTATAAATCTATTTCAGCCGATTAATATTTCAGTAATTTCAATTTCAATTTATTTGTAGTTATCGTTATTTGTGCTTCTCCTCCGGATGTACGTGAAATTTTAATCATAGCCAAACAGCTTCGTATGTTAAATGGACAATACGTCTTCTTAACATCTAAAGTTCGAGCTGAAGATCGATATACCAATAGCTCCAGTTATGCATCGGTTTCTTTCTCGAATACATCACAGATATCATCAATCAACGAAGTATTTCAAGGTTTATTGACTCTCCGAATCTATGATCCACCAGATACGAATACAAGTTCACCATTTAGCATCTTTTCTGATCGCATAAGGTCTAGGTTAAATCTATCCTATGATGCTAAGGCAAGTTTAAATAAAATCTAACTTTGTCATTCTAAAATTATGGTCAACTCTACGTTCATATTATTGCTGAAATTTGTCAATATCATAGAAAGATCTAATTACAGGATTAAACTCTTTATTCATAGATAAACTGACATGATGATAATTTCAAAATATTCACGTCTTATAATAATCTCTATTCATTCTTTGATTTCTTTAGATTGATTACTATGCATCCACCATTTATGATGCCATCTATCTTTACGCTTGTGCTGTCACTTCAGCCTTACAAGCTAATGAAACTAATATAAGAAATGGAACCATGTTACAGAAGTATATAGGGAATCGGCAATTCCAAGGTGATTCAATTTACTACAATTATTCCATTCTAATATATACTTAATCTACCAATGAGCTTTAATCTATGTATTCCATTTATCTCAATGTTATTTTAGGAGCATCTGGTGAAGTTCGAATTAATAAACATGGCGATCGCCAAGCCATTTGGACAATTTTAAATTTTCGTGACAATCAATTTTATCCGATAGTCGATTATTTACCATGGCTATCCAATATCAGTTTGTCGTTCAAAATTCGCGATCTTACAGTAATCTGGCCTGGTAATACTTCAGTAGTACCACCAGGTCGGCCTGGTTGCGGATGGCGTTATGAACTCTGTCAAACTAATAGTAAGTAAACTCGCATAAGATTTGCTTATTGTCTACTAACAGCTAATTATTATCTATGGATAAAAGTGTATTAAGACGAAAGATAATTTACGAATATCCATTCTGTACTTGAGAATTTAAATTAGAATGAAAATGTGTATTATTAAAATGCTCTTACAACATAAGCAATATTCTTGGCTATGGTTCATAAAATTTTAACTAATAGTCTATTAAGATGAAAGCTAATAGATTTAGATATGCAAATATTATAATTATACTAGAGAGTCTTGAATTAGAACTAAATTTTAATTTTGAACTTGCTGTTAGAATATCAACAAAATTCTTTGTGATATTAGATCTAGTTTAAATCTTATTTCGGTAATTTTTGTCCGAGTTTACAACTACCTCTTTCGACTTTAATAGATCCTGTAAAAGGTTGACCTGATTGTTATAATTATCCTTAACTGTATTGCTATTCCTTTACAGTTATAATCGGATGCAGCGTTACATTAGTTATTCTTTTCCTTGGAATACTTTGCTTTGTATATTACAAGTAAGTCTGCTGAGATTGAACTGAAGAAATTCTAACAGTTGTAGTATATTGATATATGATTTCACTGATCTTATATTAAACCTAAATAATTACAGTAAATGACTACCGAAATATTGTAAAATAACCATTGGACTTGAAAATAATTTTTAAAATAGAAAAGTTAGGTATGAAGATGCTGTCAATAAAAAATCTTGGGAAATAAACGAAGTCGATATGATCCCAATTCATTCTAAGGCTGCCCGTGGAAGTTACCTTCATTTACGAATGAAAACCCCCAATAGCACGGTAAGTGGATACACGTATCCACGCCATCATAGCTATGTTTCTTGTTCAAGACAAAGAGGAATGCTAATTATTAAAGTTTATACTTCAGTAACTAATTACTGATTTATCTTCACTGCTACCTTATAAAGCTTATGCTATCATTAGCTCCGTATTCCACAATATACCTACAAGTGTTTTTTACTACTACGGATATGCTCTCATAAAACGTTATTATTAATCCAATGGCTTTGCCAATTGAGTATATTTTCATACATTAAAAATCGATGACTTTAATATCCGTTATGGTTTCTTAAGTTGCTTAGGTCGGAGAATGGTATTTTAAGTACCGATTTTGGATTGATTTTGTTTTTCGTAGTTCATTAGCTGACATTTAATTTCAACCACAATCAGTTTTGTACATGGAGAAGAAATTTGCCTTATATTTTTAACGTAATGGACAAGATGAGAAGAATAATCAAAACCTTATTTATTTAATGACTTCTCAGCAGTCTTTCACCATCATCTTATGATTTTTAATGAAAGGCTAACCTGCTTTAACTTTATTATCGTGATCATGCTATAGACCAGCGTACAAAGCGGTGCAGATGTAAGAAGTCTAAGTTCTCAGGCTAGTGGACCAGTGACCCAAATCTTTACCACTATCAAATCCTATAAGGTAGGCTAAATAAATATGGGTTTACCTTTGGCATAGAAATCTTCAAATATGTTAAAATTAGTTGATACTGGTGTCATTCGTGAGCATCTTATTAATTTTTTATTTAAATAAAGCAATCTATAAGTTAAATCATAAGTTAATGTGATTTCTAAAATTAACATAATATGAAATCATTTGGCCTTATTTCGATTGTTCTAGGGTGAGCTAGTTGCCATTAAAGAATTTCTTAATCCGAGCGCCAAGGTTTCACTGTCACGTTCAACGCTAGTTAAAATGAAGCAGGTTAGGGCTTAATACTAACTTGAATATTTAAAATAGGATCTATTCACTCATAACGTTGATTTTTGAACATAGTTAAGAGACATGCAGCATAATAATGTTAACACAATTTTGGGTGCATGTATCCAAAAAGATCGTATTCGACTAGTGACATTGTATTGCACTAAAGGTAGCTTACAGGTTAGTTCTTCAATTTGATTTTTAAATCTTGTTTTCATCCTTATCCTTCGAATAACATTTTGAATTGAAACTATATTATCCATTAGGATGTATTGGAAAATGATAATATTAAACTCGACAACAGCTTTAAGTTGTCTATTGCAACTGATATTGCAAGAGTAAGTTCATGGAAATGTTTTATGGAAATTTATTTATAATAGCTTATCTTGATATACAGTTTAAGTTAACAGCCAATTACCTTAAAACTACGCCCAACGCGGAGTAAACACGGCCATAGTCACATGGATTGTTTCTACAGTGGACATAAGTAAAAATATAAAGTAATAAACTAAAAGAACGAAACTGATAAGCCCAAGTATTTATTTATACTTTAGATGATACTGGATAAGTTTTTTATTCAAGTTAACTTCAAATTTCCCCTTCCATTCTTTCACATGAGCTCTATTAATGAATGCACTGCCTATTTTATACCACACATAGAGAGTGATATTTCCTTACTGTAATGAAAGTGAATTGATTTTTTATTACATTAAACAGTTTTCA
The DNA here is from genome assembly GCF_000150275.1 of Trichoplax adhaerens. Classification (NCBI taxonomy): domain Eukaryota; kingdom Metazoa; phylum Placozoa; class Uniplacotomia; order Trichoplacea; family Trichoplacidae; genus Trichoplax; species Trichoplax adhaerens. The sequence continues at coordinate 5,861,144 of NW_002060944.1, read as the reverse complement.
ATATTCGGTTGGGTTATAACCATAATATTGAATATACTATAGGTATATCTTGATATCGTTGGTATGTTAAAAATTGATATTTTCGATTTATTAGGGTCTTCATTATATTCATGGCAGCCCTATACTATTCCATGGTAATTTAAAGTCGTCTAATGTGGTTATTGATAGCCGCTGGGTATGTAAATTAACCGACTTTGGCGGATTTCATGTCAAATTTGTTAGCGCAAATGGAGAAGCAGGAGAATATGCGGAATACTCTAGTATGTAACCCCCTTCAAATCAATCATAGAGTACAGTACAGTATATTTATATTGGCTATTTGCATATTAAAAGTAAACGTAAACTCTACTATCACTTAGAATTGTTATGGACCGCTCCTGAGCATTTAAGAGGTAATAAATTAGGTTCTGTTAAAGGAGATATCTATAGTTATGGGATGATATTACAAGAAATTATTTTGCGAGGTTTACCCTTCTGTACCACCAATTATACTCCAAAAGGTTTGATTCGTTTAAATCTGTATAACAATACTGTGAAAAATGTATTCATTGCGAGACAATGTAAACGAATGATTGCTTACATTATGTCGAATCATATACTTTCAGAAATTATCGACATGGTAATAGCAAGAGTAGATCCTCCTTTTCGACCTCAAATTCCCGATGGAGAATGTTCGGATGATATGCTGCGCTTGATGCAAAAATGTTGGAGACATGATCCATTAAGCCGTCCAACAACGCAAGTGATACAAAAAAAATTAGTTGCCATGAATAACGGCAGGTAAAAAGAGTTTTATATGTACAGTAATATTCATAAACTTTCTGAGTAAACCCTTATCCTGTTATAGTTTCATTAGTTGATTGATGAGTTTTAAGTAATTTTAGGATAAACATCATCATTCACTTTAAAGCAACATAAGTTATCACGATGATGGCTGCGACCTTTGAAATATTTCAAATTGTTCAGAAGTAACGCTAAAATAAATAACTTCCTTTTCATCGCAGATTTTTGGTTTTATTTTTTTTGCTTTACTTCAGTGATTCTGTCAGTTACCTCGGTTATAAATTTGAGGATGCAATCTATTTAGTACGTTAATCAATAAAATTTTAATAAGCGATAGGCTTTATGCTAGGCCTTTACAGTATGAGAATATTATTGATTTAATATAGATCTTGAATTTTAACATATTAATTTGGTTTCGGTGAACTTTAGAGCATGCTATGCCTTTACGATACACGGATACTACTGGCTTTAGTATAGTTCTTAAATTTTTTATGTTGATTTGGAGCATTCCATTTCATCATTTAACAATGAATTAGCATTCAAAATAATACATCAGATTCTGGTCCATATATTATTAATGAGATCTCTTGTTTCATGGAATCATAGTAGAATAATTCCTAACTCTCATTTCTAAATAAACGTGCTGTATGATCTCGTTTATTTTGATAGATTAAACTTACTGATACGAATTTAATAAACTGTAAATTAAGAAAAATGATTGTACTGTATGACAGGTCAATCAATATCATGGATAACATGCTGAAAATGATGGAGAAATATGCCAATGATCTAGAAGATTTAGTTGCCGATCGCACTCGAGAATTAAATGAAGAGAAGAAAAAGACTGATGAACTTCTCTATCGAATGTTACCTAGGTAAATATTTCAAAGTAATCCAGTCAGTGAAATAGCAACAACAGTATTTCTTTTAATCCTTTTGCATGTTCAAAAATAGGATTGTTGCCGAACAATTGAAGAAAGGCCAAACGGTTACCGCAGAATCATTTGAACAAGTGACCATCTTTTTTAGTGATATAGTCGGTTTCACGGCTTTGGCAGCTTCTAGTACACCTTTGCAAGTGGTCTCATTACTTAATGATTTATATACCTGCTTTGACAATGTAGCAGACATGTATGATGTCTATAAGGTGATGAGATATTTTAAAGCCTTTGTAATATGTATACTAATAGAATGATGGAAAAAGTGATCGAAAATCGTAGCTTTTAACCTAATATTATTGTCTATCTGCTGTATAATGGCTCAAAGTCTATTTGAGAAGCTTACAATAGTGTGTAAGCGTAAACCAATAGAATGGTGGAGAAAATAATCGGAAACCGTAATCTTTAATTTGATATTACTGTCAATCTATTATATAACACCTTAAAGCCTATTTGAGAAGCTAAGCTGTTTGAAATAATAATACTGTATTAAAGTTAAGCTTGATATTATAGGTAGAAACAATTGGTGATGCATACATGGTGGTATCCGGCTTACCAATTCGCAACGGAAATCGGCATGCTGGAGAAGTTGCTACTTTCGCATTAGATCTTTTACATTGTGTACGCAATTTTCAAATCCCCCATATCCCCGGCAAACAACTACAACTGAGAATTGGCTTGCATTCAGGTAAATCACTCCTCCAGTTAAACAACCTTAGCTGTTCCAAAGCAATGCTGTACTTATTTTAAGTTGATGTTGGTTACTAAGATCCTTCTATTTAAATCACGTTGATAGTATAGTCATTTACGAGTTAAGGATATAGCGAAATTTTTATAGATCTAACCCTAAACCTATCGAAACGATTAACTCAATTGCAAGGGAATTTGCTTAAGTTCACTGTTGCATTAATGAGTATGTTTAGAGAGGACGTGCGAAATCATGAGTTTTGATAGGGTAGCGTAAGTAATGTTGAATTTCATCTATTTTATTTATAGGACCTTGTGTAGCTGGTGTTGTGGGTCTAAAAATGCCACGATATTGTTTATTTGGAGATACTGTTAATTATGCATCACGCATGGAATCGAGTGGACTTGGTATTTCATTGCGATAGAGGAATACTAGTCTAGTATAGAAATAGAGTATTGAAATGATTAATAATTAATAAATATTTCATTTTTATTTTGATTTAGCGTTAAGAATTCACGTCAGCCCAGAATGCGGTAACATATTAAAGGAAGTTGGTGGTTATCATTTACAATTACGTGGTGAAGTCTCCATGAAGGTAATATTTGGTTAAAAAATAGAATTTCTATCATTACTAATAACATTAATACATTAGTTTTTTAAACTAATATTAAGATAAATGAGTTGTTAGTAGCCATAACTATTTCCCTTTACTTTTTCAATACCATATTACTGGAACCTACATTCACTTTCCATCGAATGATTTTCATTTCTGCTATAGGGTAAAGGTACTATAACCACTTACTTCTTAACTGGTAAGGAAAATTTTAATAAATCTCTGCCTGACTTAAGTCAAGCAGCCGGTTTAGAAGATCATACATTCAAGTAAACGGTATTAAGAATGACAACAGAATATTTTTCTCTCGCAAAAAGATATATTTACTACTGTATTGTTACTAATATTGACGGAAGATAAGCATAGGCTCTTCTTGCGATATTGTATAAATTGAATGTCTCCTCTATTAGTTCAATTATTAAATAGACATATTCGATCTGATAGAATAAGCGAGTCTTTGTAAAATTAGCGTGTAATTGCCTACAATTTTGCAACTTAACCATGATTGTATTTATTCGATACCTTGAGTATTTATAAACCACTATAAAATTTGAATATTACAAAATTATCTATATCAGAAAACAGCACTCATTATTATCATTAGAATATATAGGCAATTGCGTAGATTTACTATTTATAAATTGTTACCAAATAGAATATTGTAAGGCTATCTACGCAAGAAGTAATATTTTCGCAATAGCTAGAATATATTTATAACTGCATAGATAAATCATATACTGTAATAAGTCGTTTGCAGATGGGCTAGTAGAATACTCGTAGAAAAGTTCACATGCCTTTAACAAATGGCCTCGTTATGACAACTGGAATTCATATTACAACTCTCGTATACAGATATTGTGTAAATCACTACCAATGATCTATTAGAATATTGACTACGGGTATATTAAGAATAACTAAATGATGCCGGTAGTTTTGTGTTGATAGGGTTATTCCTGTCATTGATATTAGCATAATACTTGTAGCTGTTTGTTATAGAGCCTTGATTTGTTTGATATTATGCTATTGAAACAGGGCTTCTCTTGTAATGAACACTATTAAAAATTCGACTATTTACGAAGAATCATCTTTGCCGATTACTATTGTCTCGCTAATTATTAATCAGTATAATATTAAGGAGCATATTTCTCGAACAAGTTCATGGTTCAATCTCTGAGATGTAGAAGGAGAACCTGCTTACAATTGTAATATACAATTAAGTTAGCATTTCTCGTAAAGGGAATTTATGACAGTATGTACCATAAAACCTACGTGTACTATTTCGTAGCTGTCGGCTTAACCAAGAGTACTCTAAATAAAGCTACATGTAAAGCAGCGACGGTCCTTCTTCAAATAATAAAAAATAAAGAAGGATTTAATCTTTAAGAAACTAGCGGTACAGTATATCATCAGTATTATTTTAGGCGTAATCCAACTTTTCAGAGATTTCGCAGCGTTTACATACTGTCTGCTACAGTCTGCTATATAAAGAAGAATTTAATCTTGAAGATATTAGCGGAAATAAGAAGAGTAACAAGAATCAAGTAGTCTTTGACTCCTTGTAATAAATCTACTGTACAGTACAGTATATCATCAGCATTATTTTGGGCGTCGTCCAACTTTTGCAGCGTTTTACATACTGTCTGCTCAGTCTGCCATCTAAAGAAGAATTTAATCTTGAAGATGCTAGCGGAAATAAGAAGAGTAAATAAGAATCAAAGTAGCCTTTGACTCCTTGGAATAAATCTACTGTACAGTACAGCATATCATCAGCATTATTTTGGGCGTCGTCTAACTTTTGTAGCGTTTTAAATACTGTCTGCACAGTCTGCTATCTAAAGAAGAATTTAATCTTTAAGATACTAGCGGAAATAAAAGAGTAAATAAGAATCAAGGTAGTCTTTGCCTCCTTGTAATAAATCTAGTGTACATTATATCATCAGCATTATTTTGGGCGTCGTCTAACTTTTGTAGCGTTTTACATATTGTCTGCACAGTCTGCCTAAAGAAGAATTTAATCTTGAAGATACTAGTGGAAATAAGAAGAGCAATAGGAATCAAGGTAATTTTTTGACTCCTTGATTTAAATGGACAGTATAATCAACACCATTTTAAGCGTCGTCCAACTTTACCGAGATTTTGCATCATTCTGTATACTGTCTGTTTAATTTTATAGACTGCATTGGACAGCGTATAGCAGGGGGTAAAGCCTAATAGGAAATCTTTGCAAGCTAGAAAATGCAGTCCTTACCCAACCGGGGAGGAATACATAGAGTACAGTATGCTCCATATTGCATGTTTCGAACATACTACTGTCCTATGTATATTTCTACTATAGTGATAGTACGCGATAGTTACTGTTGCCATCGTCATTTTAACTTCGGCTGGAGTGGAGGCTACCCAAGGAATTGATTCATGACATCATTATTATTATTATTAATATAATTCTTCATAAAATGTTAAAATGATGGAGCGATTGAGGAAAGGATCATTACATACAACTCGTTTGCTCCTTCATGGTAGGAAATTATCCACTTCTGTCAATATTAGTAGCAGAAGGGTTGTTGTAACTGGATTAGGTAGGTAGGTTAGCTAACGATGGAATGTTAATATGTAAATTGCTCTAGATGTCAAGGCAAATTCTATAACTCAATACCTCTATGATGGGAGAAGATTTACATGCCACTCAGTGTTGTTATCAGTTTTGGTTACACTATGCTGTTTTACCATACAAACAAGGGTTAAATGTATGTATACCGCCAAGACTAGCAAGTAGATTCCTTCTCTATGCCTAGACAGACAGTTGCAGAATTATGAAATGGAATCGTCTTTGGCTACAGTAACTCCTCCACAATCTCTAGGTAGTTCACAGATGGAGTGAATGGGTTTCTCTGATTGCCGTTGGAGTGTGTATTAACTCTAGTCTATCGTAACAATAAAATTAGAATATCCAGGTTTACTCTAAACTTGCAATTTACAAATAGTAGCTTGATGAAGTAGTATGTGCTGCATTTATCAAATATCAGTATTTCACCTACTCTACAGCACTGTACAGTATGTAAATGACCGTGTTAATAAAGCGTACACATTTCCAGACCTACAGTACATACGGGTATATTTCTTCACTTAAAGTCAGAAATCACTAATGGCGATATTAACAACAATATACGAGCTACCTTACAATAGTTTACTATAATTTTTTAATTGGCGGTTGACGTGATACTACTGTACTTTACATTGGGTTAACGTACGAGTAAACATTAATGTCGCAAAACAGGCGAAGGTGATATATAATCGTACAGACATGCAATAAGCATCGATTAATTACATACAATGACTTTGATGCTACCATAAATGATAACTCTTTTTAATTACTTTCGATAATACGCTTAAGGATTGGTAACGCCTCTTGGTGTAGGAACTGAAATAGCCTGGAAACGATTAGTAGATGGAGCGTGTGGAATAACTTCAATCGATTCTAGCTTAGTAAGAGTTATTCATAAAATGGGTTAATGTTAATGCAAAATTGAATAACAATGAGATAATGTAGAATTGTAAATTTTTCAATCGATAAGCCCGGATTTGATGCGTTTCCTTCTCAAGTTGGTATGTTACGTTGTTATAGCGAAAATCAAATTCTTATGATAGACGCACAAATATAACTTTATCCAATGTTGGATTGAATTATTGCAATTTATCTATAATCTGTGTATATATATATATATATACTATATTTACAGTTGGTAGAGTACCTAGAGGAGAAGACAGTTATCAATTTAAAGCAGACGATTGGATTGGTCGTGGTGTAAGTGTATCTCTCTGTGATAATAGTCTAGATTTATAGTTGTTACTCTTTGAGGTTAAAGTTATATTCTTGATATAATTGACATTTCAATAGGATAAACTTACAATGACTGAAGGCATGATATTCGCTATTGCTGCAGCCCAACAGGCCTTAAAGGATGCTGATTGGATGCCAGAGAATGAAGAAGATCGTGAAAGGACGGTAAAATTATTAGGCTTAAATTATTATTTCACAAATTAAATAGTTAACCTTGAATTCATTATTATTTCATAAATTAAATCATCAACTCATACAAAACATAATTTTAATGATGTAATCTCCTAGGGTGTCTGTATCGGCACTGGTATGGCAGGTTTAGACGATATTTCTAATACCAGTAGCTTATTAAATACTCAGGTTTGCAAAAATATCCCAAGATTTTTCATATTCAAAATTGGTTTGTTGATAATTTAGTTAGCAGTGATTCAATACCGTAGGTCTATAACGCTTCAATTGTATATGTTGATTCATTTTCTTTAGGGGTACAGAAAAGTTAGTCCATACTTTGTACCAAGAATCCTTATTAATATGGCGGCTGGACATGTTAGCATGAAATTCGGATTTCAGGTAGCTATGAAAAATTAGAGATTTAATTTAGGAACTGGATTAAGAGATTACTATATTAGGGTCCAAATCATGCAGTATCAACTGCTTGTACAACGGGAGCACATGCCATTGGTGATGGTTTTAGGTTCATTAAATATGGAGATGCTGACGTAATTGTTGCTGGTGGTTCAGAAGCTTCAATTTCGCCCCTTTCAATAGCTGGATTTTGCCGGTTACATATTAGAATTTAGCTTGTATACACGTAGTTCGCAATTGTTAATTACGGTATAACCTATTTAGTGTCTATTTTATCTCTTGCACTCACTAATCCTACTATTAAATTATCGCCACAGTGCTCGTGCTTTATCGACAAAATACAATAATTGTCCATCAGCTGCTTCAAGACCTTTTGATAGAGATAGAGATGGTTTTGTTATGGGCGAAGGAGCAGGAATTTTAGTCTTAGAGGTAATTTTATAATATAAATTATTAAGCGTCTTAGTGTAGTGTGTATAACAGATTTACGTAATGGTGCAATGAAAGTATTCTTACCTGTTATAGGAATATTCTCATGCTAAGAAAAGAAATGCGAATATTTACGCGGAAATTCTTGGTTACGGCTTATCTGGTGATGCCTTTCATATAACATCCGGAAGACCTGATGGGAAAGGAGCTCTACTTTGCATGGAAAGGGCATTGCGGGAAGCTTCCATAAATATTAATAAAGTTAAATATATCAATGCGCATGCAACATCAACTCCAGTTGGTATGTTATCACAATAGAATACTTAGCCATTTAGGATCATGCAATAAACTTCAGAACTTTTATCTCACTTTAGGTGATGCTATTGAAAATAAAGCTATTAAATCTTTATTTGGTAGCAACTCTAAAGCTCTTAAAGTATCATCAAATAAAGGTTTGCAATCTATAGAAATGTGCGGTATCGTAACCATTTTCCGTACACTGTGTACTTTTAACTAAATATTTATCTTGTATACTGTAGGATCTATAGGTCATTTGCTTGGAGCTGCTGGTGCGGTTGAAGCCATCTTTACTATCTTAGCAATAAAACATGTGAGTAGACACTATTTCATTCTTAATGTACACGTATTGAATTGCAATCAGTAATTTGGCGTTGTATTCAAATTTTTAGAGTATTGCACCCCCAACACTTAATTTACACAATCTACATCCTGAAAAGGATTTTGATTTAAATTATGTCCCTTTACAAGCACAAGAATTGACTGCTAATAATGAGAGCTTGGTAGCTCTTACAAATTCTTTCGGATTTGGCGGAACAAATGCATCACTCTGTTTCTCCTCAATATAAAAAATTATGCTTACTGTACTAGTAACAAGAAAATGATAATTTAAATAAAACAAAGAATTTTACTTATAACGCAAATCGGAATTAACACCAAAAATAAGACAGATTATACAGATTACGTAATTTTGCTAAATAGAACGAATTTTTCTATATTGCATTGCTACATAAAAAGTTTACAATAATTTAGCAATCAAAGTTTGGATTAAACATTCTGAACACTCAGTCAGCAGTAGAGTATATTCTTACTCCATTTTAACATGAAACAACTTTCAGCTACTTCAGTATACATCCATATAGCAAGTAGTGATAAAAAGCTAATCAACTTTTAATATTTATTATATAGCAATATTACTGCGTTTTTGCAGGGAAGGAAAAAATAATACAGTACCAGGAAAAGAAGTAAGATAATAAAATATTTATTAACTACATTTATCGAATAGAAGATCCTCTTAGATTGAGTTGATTTTGTTGCTGGCCATCGGATACTGGGGCAGAATTTATTTGCAGTTCTTGTATTGTCGCAGCCAATCGACTGCTTTCGTCCGGTAACGGCAATGCAAGGTTCTGCATTCAGTAATAACATATCGGTTAGAGAATCATCAACAATTAATACAAATCAGGGAAGTAGTACCAATATACATGCAATATTTGACTCTAGTGCAACAAAACATCAAATTTTTTACTATACCAACCTCGCCGACGTTATATACATATACTTTGCCGTCAGCGTCTCCAGCAACCAGCTGATTGCCTGATTGCGACCATTTCAAGCAATTTAATGCGATATTGTTTGTAATTACTTCACTGTATTTGGACACCTAAACGATAGTGCAAAGAGATAGTATTTGCTATTGTTGGTGATTATTTGATAATAACTAACAAATTGTGAATTTATCCAATTTCAATAAAACCTCAGTATCCTTGTTGATGTTCCATAGGTCCAATCGGCCAGAACCATCTGCGGATGCAAATACTGCTGGGTGGATAGGGGACCATTTAACGTCATAGACGTAATCACTATAGCCTTCAAACGAATGTAAAGGTCTTGTCGCCTGCACGATATAATGTATATACAATGTTAGCAAACGTATGGTAAATGGAAAGGGATAACTATTTAAATAAAGAAAAAAATAGATTTTACCTTTTGTGTCCACAATTTAACAGACCAATCGAACGAAGACGTTAGGAATAAATGTGTAAAGTCAACCTAAGTCAAAATAAAATGTTTTACACGACACTGAGATAACTTTCTTGTACAGACTGTAAGTTGCATTTATTTTAAAGTATGTGCATTGAGTAGTTACTAACCTGAGTATTAGCGTGATGTGTACTAATTGCTGCTACCGGGGCTTGATGACTTTCAAAAGCTTCGTTGATTCCTGCTTTACTGAATATCGGTAATTACAAAGAGATCTCAGTAAACGTCTAAATTTTTATCTAATAGAGTCAATTAGATTGTTTAACATACTTTCCATGACGACTTCCAGAGTATACGGTGCCCTCCTCACTACCAACGATAAAATTATTGACATCATTGGTAGGGAAAGCCATGCAATTTACAGGAACGACCTTTTGTTTATATTGCAGTTCCATTGTATCCTGAAGTGGGATTTGACATTAGTTGTGTAAAGACCGAGTGAAATTGGAAAAAAATTGTATTTTTATATTTTACCTGAGGTTGTGATAGCATATCTAAGCTCCATGAACAAAGTTTACCATCATTACATATAGATATTAAGTTATTAGCATTTTGAGTTCCCAAGACATCAATGCAAAAGACAGGATGCTGGAAAAAAATCATTTAGTTAGGTAGGTGGTTATTTAATTTCTTATCTTTATAATGGTATACCGTATGAGCAGCAGCAGATAATGGGGTACGTTGGACAGGTGTTCGCTTGTAGCTTCTACTATCCCACAGTACCACTTGACCAGAGTGAGTACCGCCAATAACAATATTGGGATGGAATTGAGAAAAGGCGACAGACATGACAGAAGACTACAATTGGATCGTTCAGATGAAATGTAAATACTAAGAATAATACATCATCCCAGATTATGTCTTTATAAGAGATAAATTTATTACCTGGCACCGAAAGATAAACTCAGGTGTTTCTTTCTTAGCAAATTTCATATTCCATACCAATACTATGCCATCTGGTTCATGAGGGGCTTCTTCATTTTGATTATAGGCGGCAGCAATTAGCTCAGAAAACTGACACAAAAATTATATAATATCCCATGTTAAAAAAGGTTGTACAATGATATAGCGAAGATGTAAGCGTATGCATACATTTGGAGACCAGTCTATACAAGTAACAGTCCTATGTCTGGACCAATGGTCATCAAAAAACTGCCGACCCAACGTTACTCGATCTCTATCAGAAGCCATTCTATATAAAAAATAGGTACAGTTTAACTAGTTGGCAGATAATCTTATTCAATAGAACGACGAAAGCATAATTGTGAATGAAAGAAAAAGTTTATTATAGAATTAATATAATTAGAATACCCTTCTTTATCTTCATCATCTCCTCCAGTATAATCCACAAATATATCAACATCTTCAGTAATTGCTCGTTCTACGATAGTAGTTGCTCGAAGGAAAAACTTTGTAAAATCTTGAGAATTAAGAATAAGCTTCTTTTCTTCTTCTGATAATTCAGGAAGTTTAGGAGGTATATCTAATATAGTTGTTTGAGTATTAACTCTACATTAACTTTTGTTTCATCGAATATTTTCGGTAAATGATTATGGGAGATACCTTCATCTTCAATTTCTTTATTGTCCTCCTCTTCATTATTATCAGCATTTTCTTTGGATTTATTATCAGTCTCTACTTGGTTGGCTTCTTCATCATCTAGGCAAAACATAGTAGAACATGTGAGTATTCATGTCAAAAGTTCATTCTTGGGTTGTTTCGTCTATCAACCTGATGGTTCAGGCACTGGCGTTTGAGTTTCTTTGCTATACGCTACAACTTCCTAAGAATAATATAATTTGTAGAAATAACATGCTTGAAAAATAGTTATAAATGTTGATATTATTGACACTAGTATCGTAGATTGGCTAAATTACCGACCTTTGGTGCTAGGCTGGTCGTAGACACTTGGGATATTCCAAGTTTCAAATCTTTCCGTAATACTTTTCTATCAGTTTTAAGAAGAGAGAGAGAATCAAATAGCTGCATGTTATAACGTTGAATAGAGCAATGATGATATTTATCGTAACTATTTAGAATTAGAAGACAGCAATAGCAGCAGGTGAATCATTACAACTCTCATCCTATTCTAATAGCTAACCTAATTCGAGCAGTGGAAGCCGCTATAGGAGAGAAGATATAAATCATAGGATTAGAAAGAGAAGGATATTTCAGGTTAAATTGTTCGATTTCATATACAGTATAATGTATGTAGGCGGGGTAGGTAGGTAGTTGTTCCTAGTATAAAGCATGATACTTACGTTTAACTAATTCCTCATCGATACCCTTTAAGAGATTGTCGGTATCCAGTCTTTTCTTCTCTAAATCGCTACTGACACGTTGTAATTTATTATCACCATCTTGGCTATCGTTTGTTCCATTATCAGTTGTTGCTGTTACAGGCTTGGATTCGGTCGTCGAGCTTTTCTAAAGGGCCAGAATAATATCAAAAATAAAGTAAGACAATTTGACTAATATTTACGTAGATTAGTTGCTACTGCAATAGTATTAATCAATGCATCAATAAAACTGTCAAATTAGCCGATAACGACAGTTATTCATCTTATCGATGTTTACGCTAGAATAAGCCAAAGCGAGAGATACTTCAGCAGTTGTTTTTTGGCAGTGTTTGATAGTTAATAATTCATTGGTGGAGCAATCACCATTACAGATTTGTGTTTTACTGATTTTTATAGTATCGTAGTTTATGGTATACTATCGGTTGTCACGAATCGGTCGACGTATCTTGACATGTTAAGTTTTTATTCTGGTGTTAAGCACTACTATAGACCGAATTGAATGGAGATTTAAGAAAATGGATAAAGCGCATTCCATAATTGCATCGATCGTTAACAATGGTAGGTTAATATAGCACTCGATGAGGCGTTGATGTATCAGTGAAGCCGCTTTCCTTCGCCATACACGTCTACATCAACCTTGACCAACAGGTTCTTCTTTGATGACGATCGATACGATACTCTCCGACGGTATTGCAATTTTCTAGGATATCATGAATGATTCATGTTGGCATGCAAATATTATCACAATCATGATCAAAGATTTTACTTGCAAGTCGTATACAATTTACACACACACACACACACACACATATGGGAATTTCACAAGTAGAAATTGTCTATGGATGATTGGAGTTGAGCTATTTGTGGTCCATTTCTATACAAGAGAACTGATATTCAAATGGTACACAAGAGTCGCTAGTAAAAGTGGTCAATCTGATATCCTTGCATGGAATAAAATCCAGCTGCTTGTCCTATCATTGATTTTAACCAATGAGTAAGAGAAATACTCCAATTGGATACGATCCGCCATATCGCTCACATCAGCGTCACCAAGCATTTTCCTAACGTTTGCACAGCCAATCTTGCCATACTGATGATAGCAATTCAATATTTCTACTCAATCATCATCTTAATCTTTATCCAGTTACCTCAGTTTTTAATTTTGCTTTCTCTTCACGAGCTTTACGTATCTCTTCTAGGCGTTTTCGTTTTCTTTCCAACTCGGCTCGTCTGTCCGACATTTTATCACTGGTGTATAGGTTTGACACAGGCACGAATAGGAGGGGGGGGGCCTCCAGCAACAGCTTCTATACTGTACGTCTTCCCCCAATTCTCCACCACTGGTCTCCAAGCGCCGGCAACTGGATAGGATCCAATTGATACACTATAGCCAGTTGAGTCTGTCATCAAACAGTCGTTTAACGCTACTATTAGCTGGACGCTAGTCCGTCTCCTTGGGGGGGGTGCGAAATGCCCCGGGCCTCGTTGTTGCTTTTTCATACTCAATACTATAGCTGCCTATAACATCCATACTGTATCCTACAACACGCCACCAGCCCATGGACAGTGTATATACAGTTGGCACACTTTGCGATTCACCTTAGCGATCTGTCTGTCTATCAATCCGATCCGTGTGCTAGAAAACGATTCAGGTTGGACGAGTTGGTTGTTGGCCGTTTTTGAGTGTGTTTCTCTCGCTTATTTTCCTTGATTAAAGTTTCTTTTACCCATCGAGAGATAGAAATCTCATTTCTCTGTGTACCGTAATCAGTCTGTCAATCCATACTAGCCATGATGGGCTAGATCGTCATGTCTTTGGTCCCAACCATCTTTTTCACTTGCCAACACTCACAGTACGACATTGGTATACTGTAGGCATAGACAGGGCCAGTACGGCCTGGTAGAATAGAACTGCTGTTTCCGCTTACACAGTGTATTCTACTACCACCGTACTATGTATTGAGCAGTTGTACTGCAGATTTTTTACGCCTGCGCGTCGCCCTAGGCTAAATACAGGACAGTACTCTACAGTGTACAGTCGTCAAGAGTCAGTGGTGTACTGTACACTGTACTGTAGATCGCCAGCTAGAAGAGTAGGGGGGACGCGGAAAGCTGTCTAATGTTGAGCCAACAATGATGGTCAGGTGTGATTGTCTATTGTAGCGCAACATATGGCCAATGGCCATAGACCAAGCTTGTAGAGATAGAAAATAGAAAAATGCTCTCAAAATGTCGAATAGTAATGGTCGATACTAGACCTGACAAAGATTTGGTTAGAGAATGTCGTCAAATGAGCGTTCAGTGGCCTAAAAATGTTTACAGGCTTATCACTTGACAAGTTATTCTAGTCCATGCCGTTGTGTTTCCACGCTTAGTTGTTCCTGTTGGCACGAGGGACTTTGATATACTTCACCTAGTAGGCTTACTAGAAATCACTTTTTATTTAGGATTTACTGCATTTACTAACTTATCTGTTACAACATATTAGGGGTGCAGTACAACAGGTTATTGTATTCTTATATATATATACATAACACATGCTACCACTGAAAGCGTCTCTTTGGACGACAATGGTGGACAGTGGAGTGTACTGTATACTTGTAGAGGATAGGAATAGCCAGTGAAAGAGGGTCGTACAGTAATGACTATCAATTAGTTACTGAAATCAGACATGGACTTGTAGTGATCCGACTAGACATCAGGGATATCGGATATGCTACTGGAATTGCAATACAACTTCACAGATCTTTGCCAAACAAAATGCGGAGAAAATTTAGGGAATAGACCGGTAATGAATAGCCGGCGAAAGAGGTCATAGAGAATCGCTCTCGTTAGTTACTGATGTCAGATATGGACTTGTAGTGATCCGACTAGATATTGAATATATGCTACTGGAATTGCAATACAACTTCACAGATCTTTGCCAAATGCCATGCTAAAAACAAAATGTGGGGAAAAAAATGGAGAATAGAACGGAGTTTGATCCTGATTTTTTGAAATTTAAATTTTGGTTAACGAAGGCGTTGTGTAAGGTTTTGAAATCGATTGCGATGGTACGGATACTGTACCAACAATATGTTAGGACAGGAAATGCTGAAGGCTAATATCGCAAATAATATAATGATCAACGTATGCGTGCTTAACTACTATACAATGCGATGCTTCCTCGAGCCTTGTCCAATATCTTAGTGTAACATTGCCCATGTATTCTGTCGCTACTGTCAAGTACATCAGTAAAAGAAGAATCGCCAGTAAGATGCAACTCTGCTTACTCTAGGGTTGCTATTGATGAACTAGATAGCTTCTTCAATAGCCATTGTAGGAGTACATGACTATGCGCGTTAAATAGTGAAGTTAGAAGAAGGGAATACACGTTTATTAAACTATGCAACAGGGTATACTATATTATATTCCTGTCTTCTTTATTATAAACGGTATAAACAACCAGCCTGTAAAAAGTTTCCAATTGAATATTGTGCAATAACCTGAAAAGATTGCGCTTTTTGATATTGCCCATTCTGCCATCGAATAGATCAGTACTTTAATGGGTCACTTATCGTCTTTGAGCTCTTTTAATTATTATAGTTATTATTATAAATTTTTCGCTATTATAGTAACATTGAGCAAAGATAGTTTTATAATGGCACAATCTTCCTCGCTTTCATATTCTATCACATTTTCAATCCAATTGTAGTAGTTTTAGCTAATTACAGTAATAATTGAAGTACGGTAGTATTAAGAAGTAGAATAGTCTATTATGCTTATAAGGTAATTTCATGATTGCTGATGATTAAACAGTGAACTTATACTATTCGTACTATGTGTGTATAATGGTCTTATGTTACGTTAGAGATTTACTCAATTTTAATAACTCAGATTTTGAGTTAAACGATTGCGAACCTAAGGGGTTGTAAAACCCTAGCACTACACCAATACATATAAACAACTGTTATACACACTTACAATGAGTTGATCAGCAGACAATGCATGCACTTTATTTAAACACGGAAGCACCTATATTGAGTAGGATGTATACGGTTACATAGCTTATGCTTTTAATAAATTCATAAATTGAAAGGGAACCATCAATGTAATTCTATCAAGCTGTATGTATAAATAGACAACTAATAGGTACTGCATAAATTCTTGTGCAGGTAAAAGTGGTTAATATCGATGTACAATAGCGATAGCCTTTTATTTTGAAATTTTGCGTTCTACTCGTATTACATGATACGCAGCTTAAATATTAAAACTAGTTTAGTTTTCTAACACATATAGTAGAATAGTATCGATTATCTTCATTGTATAAATTATAGGACTAGGCAGCTTGAATCTCTAATCAAATACCTAAAGTAAACTCCAAATTGTATACTTTAACGTAGAGATGATACCGATATCGTATGAAGTGCATATGTATTAGTATGCATATTCTAAAAGTTCTAAAAAATAGTTCACTAGCGTATAATTACTGATTAACAACTATGTGTAAAATTCGGTAACAGAGAATAGAAAACAAACAAAACAAATTGATATTCGTGGAATGACTATGATATAGAAATCTTATTAGATGTTGATCCGGTATTTCTTTAATATAGATTATGGCATATATGCAAATAGTGTGCTGCTTGTGTACCATGATTAAAGTATGCATGCGACAGAGATAACTCGAAAACATTTTTTCTTGCCCTTTCGAGAGAAATCTATAGTATTCAGTACCGCAACTAAAATGTAAGCATTAATACTCCTTCTACTGTGTCTTAGTCAGTTAATCCAGATTGTATATAAGCTACTGCAAACTATGATCTACATTAAAGAATAGCACTAGGATAGTCACAAATAATCTAAGTAAAACATTAGATTATATAATCATTTCAAATTTAATTTGTAACAATATCGAAAGAATAGAATTGCTACACCAGTAGTCATAAAAGCATAATAGAAACTATAAAATCAAGTTGCTACTGATAAATCTACAAGTAAAAATATCAATTATTACATCTAGTAGTATAAAAATGTAGCTTCTGACCGACAGCCAGCCATCATTAAGATATCATTAAAATAAGTATGGAAATTATATAGATGAGTCGTGTGTTTATGCTAAGGTTATTCAAGTTAATTAAGAGTAATATTTATAATTATTTATCAATCTATACAAATGTTGATGATATGATAGCTACATCTTTCTTTCGTAATTCATCATTAATAAAGGGTTTATTTTGGAGAGAATTAAAGTGATATCGACGTTATACTACATGGTGCATTATGCATGTAAACTATATTCGCCTATCCTTAGAGATAACTTTAAAGTCTAAGAATGAAATAAAATTATCTCTAGTACTTTGTTAAGAATTAGTATAGTGCCGTAATACTATATATATTGATTACAATTTAAAGCAGTGAGGAATTTTTACTAAAAGCATGTCGATGCATTATTCATTGAAATCATTGTTTAAAAATGAAATTGATGTTGTAAGTTAAACATGTCAGAATAATCATCCATGACTGTACTGTATTAAATTTGGAAAAACTTATTTACGCTGCGGTCATCACTGATGGTTCATTAAGGGTAAAATAAAGATAATTATAGGTTCTCCGTCTTTAAATTAATGAAAGTATGATAGTATCGGCGCCGCTTTATGTTTACGACTAGAAAATAAAACTTACAATTATTGTAGAAACTAGTTTTTACTTTGCATTCCTCGTAAGTGATCTTATGCATAATTCATGATTTAATTGTTTAATACATATGATTTTGGACAGCGTTCTAACCATTACGGTAACATAACTATAATATATCGAAAGAGTTTTTATTGCCAATGTCGTTTATTGCAAAGAACAAATAATCGCCAACTTGTTTAGGATAAAATTCAGAATGAACTTTTTGTCTTTTTTCGATCGATTATAATACTCGTATCTCAGAGATTCCAGTGTAACTTACGGATTTATTCAATTAACTGATAGAAAGTTAATAAGAAGAAATTTATATCGATTGCATTAGATGAGAATATGTTACTTATGTATCAGTAAACGTTGATGACGTTTATCAAACGACGTATAAGCGCGTAATCGGCACGTCTTGGATGTTGATGATTTGCATGATTACATTAGTTATTGGTTTATTCGTTTCTTTCATTCAATTGCCATTTTAATAAATTAACAATTGTTAATTTGAAATGTCAATACAGACGGTGCCATTGGAGCGAAACAAATTTTTGTAATATGACTATTAAAAGAAATAGCAGATAAAGGTGTGGTTAACCCACTACGGACAAATCAATTGTTGATATTCGTGGTACAGATGGTACTCTGCGTTGTTTTTAAGCTTGTTTTGAAAAGCCGGCAGATTGATTCTTTATTTTACTCTTTTGTTTAGTTTATGTGTATTAGTCAATTTGTTCCCTACAGTCATTATAAGCTAAAATGTATATTGATTAGAATACTGATAGTCTAATTATTATCTTATTCAACAGTGTACTAAGTAGATTTCATGTATGCATTTAAATGCTTAGATTACAGTAGCATTAGTGACAGGTTTGGGATAAAGATTTGATCACGATGATTATGAAGGTGGTAAAATTAAATTGATCAACATGAAATTAGAATCGTGGTATATACTGTAGGTATAAATTCTGAAAGGATTCAATTTATTATCAAATTAATTTAATTGATTATGGTCAAACGCTTTCCGATGTGTTGAAATTATCTACAGAAATTTTTTTAGTGGTCTTATAGCTAGTCTACAATGAGGCCATAGATTTTGTATAAACTTCTATTCGTTTCACGAGAGGTAGTTGA
Source organism: Trichoplax adhaerens (assembly GCF_000150275.1). Lineage (NCBI taxonomy): Eukaryota > Metazoa > Placozoa > Uniplacotomia > Trichoplacea > Trichoplacidae > Trichoplax > Trichoplax adhaerens. The sequence continues at coordinate 5,842,114 of NW_002060944.1, read as the reverse complement.
ATCCCCCAGAGTAAAGTTGTAGATTATTATCGCTCTTATAATTTTCCTCTCAGCGATCACGTTAATGTCATATGATCCTCTCAATGTATAGATACTCCTACAATGGTGATAGGCGATTATTTAGGAAAGAACGAGGGTAAAACATCCAATATTAACTTGGTGTTTCTCTCTATTTATACGATAGATTATGTAAGTGCTTAGTACGGAGTGGTACGACAATCATGATCTACGTTTTGTTATCATTCTAAGAACTAGGATTTAGATAGCATAATGCTGCTCCACACGATATCATTTCTCTATTTAATGTAAGCTCAGTTTTATTGTTTAATAGATAATCTTGTTTTAAGGAACATATGATAGCTAGTGTAGTTTTGTTATCCATTAACTGTGAGTAGGGGTTAATGTGGAAATTAGACGTATCATAATATGTTAGCCCTGACTTGGTGTTGCGTTGTTAGGTTTCATCTGCAACTATTTTGAAATGTTGATATTTCAGCATCCAGTAAATTATATCTAAAATAGCTACTATTCACTTATATGGATGTAGTAGAACTCGTATTGTACAATTTGCATTGGGAGAATGTTCAGAATTTTACTTTTGCTTAGATTACATTATATGTATTAGCACTTTTATGAATTACTTAAAATATAAATTGAATTACGGCAAGCGGAGATAAAGTTTAGTAGCTTTTCTTCATATTAACCGTTTGCGAACATTGTTTTTTTATTTCTATCGGCATGACAATAAAATAAATAGCTACGAGTATTACTAAAAATTGAACCCAGTATTATCATTAAGTAAAGTTAATTATCAAATCAAAAATTATCGGTACTGATTGCTTTAGCATGAAGTACAAGAGTTATAGAACTAAAACAGATTGCAATGGAGGTACTGTACTCTTCTACTTTTCGATGAATTATAATTACAGTAGTTTGAGAGTACCACATTTAGGATGTGATTTACAGGGCATGCATCCATTAATTGTATTAATTACCAATAATGTAAGAATGTCGGAATGACTGGGTTAGCAAATATTTATATACGTATGATAAACTTATGTGTGAACTGTAGGGATGTAGAAGATATTTCATAAATCAACATCAATAAGATAATAATGATAACTTGGCAATCATACAGCCATCTACATACTATACTGTGCTACGCTAATGTTTTCTAATATTGTATTAGAAATCGATTCTTAAGTGAGAACTTTATCATGGAGTGCTGAGGTGAAGATTACTTTGTTAAATATTTAAAATGTAGGCCTTTCAAGTTTGCTTTCTGTATTAGCTGATATTTACATTCCATGAGTGGTTAATCTAACAAAAAATTAAATAGCGATTCTACGTTTTCATAAGTGCTAATTTAAACTGGACCGTTATTATCTAAGTTTACGAGCAATATCAAGTAGTGTTGAGTAAAAGATTGTAATAATTGATAATTTTGTTAGTTACCGTGTATTGGATTTATATTATTAGCCTTGACAATTTTAATTAAATAATTAATTAATGTCTTACCCTATTTATCCAATGATGTATAAAATTATTCTCAAATTAACAAAGATTTATCATCCCGCAGAGCTACCTGCAGTTATAAGGGTAATACTCTTTATTAGTTTTATGACTGCCTTTAATTTAGTTAAAAAAAAAAGCATCGTTACTACTTTCCCTACTTCGAAATTTACGAAATATGAATATAATACGACATATCGAGATGAGGTTATTCACTTAATGTACTGCAATAGCTTGGGATTAATCTTTGCAAAATGCTGAACCCTTAGAAACCACCGAAAATATGAAATTAACAATAGGGTGTCCACATTATTGTTTCATAGTTTACGAATTGAAGTAAGAGCAGGATAAGATGACAAAGGGATCATCAAATCCTAAGGGGTGGCGGGATTTTAATTTTGTTTTATGCTAAAGAGAAAATATAATAATAGGTTAATAGATTCTTTACCTGGCTTATCTATTGAAAGTTTTAGGGAATAGTTTAATAGCTAGTTTGAGTTAATAATACTCTGCCGATTGTGGGGTAACAGAAAGTAGATAAATTATTGGATGCTTCATCATTGATTAGCCAGTACATCGAACTGAACTGCTTGAATCAACCTTGATAATTAAATTTGCAGAGTATTATTGTACTAGCAAGTAGCAAGCTGTTGCCTTGCTTATTGAACTAACTATCGGTAATGTTTTATATACACATTATACACTTACTTGATACAACCATTCTAGGCCTGAAGTAATATACATCAAGGACAAGTATATTACTTATATTTATTGGCTACCTTGGACAATCGAAATAGTAACCGCGATACAACATTATTCTTTTCGAACATAGTCTATTTTTACGTGCGCATTATTGTAATTGGAATCGACAGTAGATGAATGCTATTTAGATTAAACGCGGGAATAACTTGCTGTAATTCTATTGATACCTTTTGCAACGTTCGGTCAATTTTAATTTTATTTATTTATTCCGCGCCATGAGTGAAAGTAGAACACATGTAATATTGATCACTTTATAACTTATAGCATATTTACTGTTGGTACTGACCAAACTTATAACCTATTTACTGTTAGTAAATTGTTGAATATGTAGGGTGAAGTTGACGATCTTGCTGAGGAATCATGTTGATAATGAAAAAATGCAAAACTGTCTGATCTGTACCAACCGCTTTGCAGTCTGCACTCATTCCCGGTAATCGACTGGGATGCCATTTTACGCGTACTCGTGTAAGCGAAAATTCACATCAGTAATGGGATCCTTCGGCGAATTTATATTATCGAGACTATAGACTAGTATACTGTAGAGTTAATAAATTATTGTCAATTCTCATTACCAAGTGAAAACTGCGAGGATAACTTGAAATCTTTCTATGATTATTTACATTGACAGTTTGATAAACATTGTGAAAGCTTGTATACCATATCCATTCGAACGAGGATATACAGCAGTATTTTACTTTACCAATTGAATGCAAATTTGCGCCATATTATGTTAATTAACCCTTTATCCAAGTCCATTTATAGGACATTGGCAATTAATTAATAGCAATGGATTAGCGAGTTATCGAGGTTAAAAGCATTATTAGTGTAGGGAATTTTGCTATTCATTGGAGTAGCGTCATGAACCTAACTTTCTGCCAAAGGCTAATATTAAATAAATAATAATAAGACGAACTCTTTCTATCAGCAGTTTGCAAGTAGCAAGTAACAACATATTGTACGGCATGATGTAGATATTGTTATTCATCTTCTTTATTTTAATCTATTCATTGATTCTTTCCAACGTGTTGGAGCCAAGGATGTAGAATTGTTCTAGTGTACTAATAGACGGCAGCTTTACATAGCAAGTTAACTACTGTACCCATTAGGCCATCCATCATCATTCATTGATTCAAATGGTTGAGCCGTTGAGGTAATCAAGTAATCATCGACTGCCAGATTGATAAACAATTTGGCGGTATTGATTGACTGCCAGCCCTGTCGTTCTTAACAATCAAGATTAACATGCCTTTGATCAAGTCAGACAATTTGAAACAATAGATGAAACAATGCCTGCAGGGGTTAGTTAGATAAATGATAGATAAGATCGATGCGGAAGCGTTATCTAAAACAGACAAAATAGAGAATAGTATCAACTGGTATTAAATAATCCGTCATGATAGTCAGGATCACATGGCACATACAGACTGCACTACAGTATACCGGAGTTATTGGCTTTTAGCCCTTAGCATAAAATCTTATGCATTATATTATTAACAAGAAAGCAACAACATCTTTTGTTTGAGAGGATTTTTCTTCTCAAGTCGACACCCGGGACGTGATAGCACACCCATTTTTATTGTTGCATGGGGTATATGCAAATATTAGCCCTACTCGACCGTCTAGTCGACATCTCGCGTCTGCAAACAACGTACTTTGCTTTTCTCTCCCAAGATTGATATTTTTGGTCTACAGGATAAAAATTTTAATTTTTATTACGTAAATCAAGAATTAAAGCCATCATGGCTACTATCGTATCAAGATGTCATCACTATGCCAGTCTTGTGATCATTTTGTTGATGTTCTTTCGTCTTGGTCAAAGTCAAACAAGGTAATAGATCAGGTCTACAAAGAAGTCAAAAGTGTAAACTTCTTTAATTGTTGCACCCAACAAGATCAAAGCATCCAAATTTAATCGTCTAATCCATGGTTATCGTCGTCGATTTCAGTTTCTCTGCGTTGTGTTTTTATCGACAAATTACAATTGAAAAAAAATGAATTTTTTTTGTTGGAAACTAGATGATATTTCATCAGTTCAGTTTGCTATCACCTTTACCTTGCTCATATCTGGAGCCAACAATTCGTTTTCATGACATTGCAATTTTTTCGATATGTTGATTGTCTAATTTTATTGCATGCAAATGACATCATTTCTACTTAATTAATGAGTTGTTCAATGTTAACACTTTTTCAATATCCTTCAAATCTTGATAGAATCGTCATGCATCATGATGATTGCTTCACTAAAGATGACGCTTTTAAAGTTTTTGTAATTAATTTCAAACTTTGATCAATACAGTATTGCACCATCAAGAGATTGGATAAGTGCTTTTTTTAACCGTTTACGTCCGATGTCCTATGCATTTGGCTTGTTTCTACGATCAAAATGTATCATTTAGTTTATTATTTCAATGGCACGACGACTATGATCGTTATCAAGTCTATCAATTAACCATTATTTATCAACAGTAGTTTTCAAGACCTCGATTATAATTAATCTTAAATTTATAACCGCGCAATAATGTAAATTAGGAGAATTACAATTATTCAGTCAATGTTTTTTTTAATTTTCCTGTCTAGACCTCGTATGAAAGTTGAGTCTGGCAATTTGGTCTTTTCTACTGGAACTAATAATAACATTTCCTTTTCTGCCGGTCAAGGAGGTGCAATCTTATTAAATAATGTCAATGTCAATGGAATGCAAGAAAATGTAAGTACAATTAGCAAAGCATTAACTGTAAAGAAGGGAGAAAAAATGATGAGATCAATGCGTGTATAGTGCTGTAATTTCTTGTGTCAGTGTCGTAAAAGATGACAGAAGATCATCAATCATAGTCTATTAACAGATCATGCAGCTGTACTGTATTGTATGTTTTTAAATGGTGTGCTGTGCGGCTATATCAGATTGCCGAAGCGGCTTGATTCTTTGAGATGAAAACTTTATTGACTTCCAATTTCCCTGTATTGCTTTTGTGCTAACCCTATGAAGACGTAGCGAAGCATTGTAAAACAGTTACAAGTCATGGATGATCAATTAGCAGTTTAAGACAGGTTTAGTCATGAATAGAGATATCATAGCCTGCAATTCAAGAATGTACTTTACACATGCAGTGATAAAGTAGAAAGATTAGAAATTGAATCAGATTAGGAAAGAATGATCGCTATTTTATCACCATTTTATCAATTCGATTAGATATTGAGGGTACACTACGATTTTTATACGGTCAACTGGGCCAATGTCTACGACAGTAGTAATCCTTGAATGAGGAACATAACTTGAGATAGCGTACTGTATGCAGTTAATATTGATAATATATTTAATACGAGCAAAGGGTCTACTAGTATTTAATGTTTTGTAAGTACTACAGTATTTAATGATAGAAAAAACATCATGGATCAAATAGATGTATCCATTTTATCTGAGAATGGCCACTGTATGTACTTGTATATACTGTATTCTAATGTAATATGATTCTTTTGTGAAGTTTGTGAAAAAAAGAATAGTTAACCTGAATAATATGATTACATGGCCAGCAGACTAATCAACCGAAGATTAAAATGGATTGGAAGTTGATAAAATAATATCAGGGTGGTGTTCAAAATTGAATCTTCGAAGAATTTTAATTAATTAATTAATCATTGTGTAAGAGTATATCTGAAGTCGTATATTAATTTCTTATGAAGATAATCAGTGTACGGTATGATTTTATTCCTCCTATCATGACGATTTTTACTTTGTGATCATTTTCATGGCTATTAAACCAGTGCTACATGTTGCTCAATTTCGTTCAGGGAATTCGATTATCATCAACGTACCAATATATGTTGTCTTCTATTTTTGGGGATCGTTTTGATAAAAATTATAATTACTTATAATTATCGAATCGCTTACGACAATATACAGTACAGCTCAATTTCTTCATAAAATTTTAGCTAGACCAGAGTCAACTTATAATTAATTTGACATGATTGAAATTACTTTCCAAACCAATGATCAACCCATGATGAAGTCGATACGACTTTATTGGCCTATCTTGATGAACTTAGATTATAAATGCAGACTAAAATAGAATTATGATTATCTTTGACGGTCTTTACCCGATATGACTGTACTATTACTACAAATATTGATCGTTGTTCATAAAAGTTACGGTGTTATCATCGGCTACATAAAGTGGTCAATTAACACAGCAGTCGAATACCCGTGTTTGCATAACTCTTGGTAGCTAAATTACAGTTTTTCGTATCGAAATATTGCGCCGTAATCCACTGAGGGAATTCCATGACTTGTAGATTGATCGTAAACAGGTTAAAATATTAATGAGAGTTTGGATGAAGGGAGAGATCCTTTGAGAACGGTAATCAGTCTGGCATATTGAGAAAATAGTATGCAGTACCTGAATCCATTCACATATTTATGGTTTGATTGCGTGAAGACTAGGATATTAAGAAGGAATATAGCATTAAAAATTAAATAGCTGTTCAATTAATTCTAGCAATAAGCGAACAAATGGCGTCCGACGAATGGATCTCGATCTGGATGTTTATTTATAGTATAGAATAAAGTTCTCTTCTTTCTCCCATTTTGTTTCTATCTATCCATTTTATTTATTTTATTTATTATTTTATTCTTTCTTCACTTTCTTTGTCATTCCTTCATCCTAAACTCGTATCATAGATTATGATCAACTCTTGAAAGATTTTTCATGAACACTCTTAACGGTGAAAAAATAACCCTTTTTTTTCGAATATTTTGCCGGCTTTTAATTATCTCGTTCAAACATATTTTCAGTAGCTTTAGCGTCAAAATGAATGTTATTTTAGCAGGTGTGACTACGATAAAAATACGAGTAGTATATGTTATGCACTGATCTGTTTTTAGTAGCTTCATAATGCAGGGCAAAAATAAATATTTAATTTTAATGCACTATGATGTAAAATAATTCAAATCGTAGTAACTACCGTAAGGAAAAGATCCATTGATATTCAAACTCAACCATCTACAGTATTTACTACTATTCTAAAGGCCTGGGAACTATCTATAATAATGAATGATTTAATTGACGTTGTTAATTTTAGTAGTATTGATTTGTCTAGATCGAAACAGAATCGTAAAAAATGTCATTGAATCAGTTAATATAGATCTCATAATATAGCGAGTTACAAATATTTACAAAAACATGTTGATCATGATGGGAGATAGTCCATATCATCGCATTTATTAGTTTGATAACAAAGTTTGCATTTTACTTTACTTTATGTTACACTATGGAGGAATCATATCATCATGAAGTAAATCAATAGGATAATGATAAATATCGCTTTCTTTATCACTCTAATCGCATTTTCATCTAGTTCATGTCTAGCGCCATATTGAAATTAGCAAGTCACTTAGATTTTCAAACTACGACCGTGCGTGTATTTGGTATCCGGGACAATCTGAATTAGCAACTCATTTAGAACAGTATAGTATAGTAGAATAGGGAAAAATGAACTTGATTTTCCATTTCACATTCGCCTAGTACCTTGGAAGTATTTTGTTATCCGGTATCTTTGGAGCAATCCAAATTAGCAATTCATTTAGAATAGTAGAAAAGAGAGAAAATAAATTTCAATTTCTATTTCATACTCGCCTACTGCCGTACGAGTATTCTGAGGGTATCCTAATTAAACTAGAAAAGAGAAAAAGTCAACTCAAATTTCCTTTCACACTCGCCTACTATGGTACCGAGTATCCTGGTATCCAATGTAGAATAGTAGAAAAGGGAGAAAATAAATTTGTATTTCCTTTTCACACTCGCCTACTATGGTACGAGTATCCTGGTGTCTAATTTAGAATAGTAGAAAAGAGAGAAAATAAACTTGAATTTCCTTTTCACACTCGCCTACTACATAGGAGTGATCCAATTTTTTTTTTTTCATTGCCCTAGTTGATATAGAAAGACAGTAGAAGAATAATATTATATAATTAGAATTACAATAAAGGATGAACATGTTTCCTCTTTCTACTGTATCATCTTGACCATTGATTAGTTATATTAGCATGTGGTCTTTGGATCAATGACTTTTTTGGGCTTTGTGGTTAATTTATTGTTTGATAGACTATTTTTATTTTTAGTAATTATAGACAATTGTATTCAGTCTTTTCTCATCATTAGGCCAGATTAGAAGTAGGAAATGGCTTTTTGTTCGATCTTTTCATTAGCCATTTCATTCTTTGATTCATTTACTTGGCCGTCAAGAACGTGTGCAACATTAATTCTTTCTCAATTCCTAGGGATTTTATACAGTAATTGCATGTCTAACTCGTTGATGACAGATGTCGAAAGAATAAAATTCGTATAATTTGATAAAATAGTCATGTTGTAGAGAAACAAATAGTAAAGAATACGATCATGATGATCCTCTTGTAAAGCACATGAGCTTTCTGATTACCCTCTTGCATCATTTCTTCAACACAGTTGAAAGAATTTATCTTTCCCAGAAATGATTTCAGTTCTACATTTCAATGTCTATTAAATTCTCAAAGCCCTCCATGATCTATCCAAATCGATTTAATTAATTAGCTCACTCATTCTTTTATTAGTGGTTATTTCTATCATCATACAACCTCTTCTACAACACAGCAACGATCTTATTGCTTTCTATCATTGTTTCTTCGATATGCTTAAGAAATTGTTGATGCAACAAAGACTTGAAACTTTTATTAAAATGTCTACGGTAGTTATCCAAACATACTGAGGATCACCTAAAGAGAACCTTTAGGCAATCTAACTAATGTAAATTTATTTTATTGATCAATTTTTTATCAGTGGAGATAATGTAGGATCTGATTTAAGGGGATACCTATGTAAATTCTTCTTATACGTAGGAATTATAGCGTGGCAATAAGTGAAAAATAAAAACAGATACATACACGTATATGGATTTCACAACAATGATTTACAGCTAAAACCCTTTATTCAGATCGGATGAACATCTAAGAAAACCTCGAATATTCGTTTAAATCGATTCAGTGTATCTCTTTTTCATCAGCGAAATTTGTGGCGATAGTTGGGATTAACTGGGAAGTATTGCTGTCTCCTAGTCGATCCTTTCACTCTACGTTCAACGGAAAGTAAATGAATGTTAAAATTAAATTCCTTGCGTGGACTTTCTATGTAGTTTTGAAAATGAAATAGTACATTACAGTTTTTAATTCAAATGTATTCCATAGAGATACATTTTTGCCGCTAGAAATTACAATAAAAATGAATACTATTATACTGATGGAGAGATTGAAATTGGCAAGGTGTTGTCGCAGTGATGAAACTGTTCCAATACGCAACAAGCTTGTTAAAATGCTACTAATCCATGAGAGTAGATCATAATTTTCTACTGCATCGTATCAATAATATTTAGCTAAAAAATGGCGAATATGCCTGAACCATTTTGACCTCGATATGAGACTGCAGTCAACAATCTGTCCATTTTTCTTTCTTCACAAACTCTTGCATTAGCTATTGAATCTGTAGTAACCGGAAGTAAGGAGCTAGAGCCAAGTTCAAATGTTAATAAATACTTCTCTTCGACAATTCTCTATACTGTAACTTTAAATTTCCTACATACTAAAGAGGGAATCATTATATATATTATAGCATCCAAGTTTTTGTTGGCAATAACTTGTAGCATAATCTTTGCAGTTGTCAAGGAAGCTAGCTACTATGTCGTCGTAACAGACTGGGAAAGAAAAATTTCAGTATAGATAATTTGCTTATAGTTTAAAACTGTTTTGTTAGTCAATCAGGTTGTGCAATCGGTTGTTCTAGATCTATAGTAGCAGGGAAGGAATGAGAATTCAAGTTTTAGTATTAATAGTTTACTCGTATCTTAAACATTATTACCTTAAGAAAAGTGGATAGTAGAATCTCTCGTCTTCAATTTACTCCTATCAAAGACTGAAAATGCAGTGGTATGAGAGAAAGACTCGAGTTAAATCTATAATTTAAACATGCATAATTTTGCTTGCACTTTATCGTAATCTATGTATCCCAAATTCAATGTTAAATTGCCTATCCATTTGATTCTCTTAAAGTAATCTACCTTGTTTATTCATATGATTTAGAAATCAGACCGCGATTCTTAATTAAATTGTATTGTTGCTCATTCTTTTCTATATCTTAGGTATTGGCATTGCAGAAAATTGCAGATGTAAGTTCCACCATGACTTGAAAGTCGTTTTTCTTTCTTAGGCTACAGTGACTGAATGACAAAATTTTTAACTTTGTGCTAATCTACTCTACTCTACCCTGTAGACTGTAAAAATCGATGAATGTGAAAGTTCTCCTTGTAAAAATGGTGGCCACTGTTTCGATCTGTATTCAAAGTATTTTTGCTTTTGTACGGCTGGATTCACGGTAAAGAGATGAGAGAAAGCTCTAATCTAGTTTAGTTTTATTATTAGACATTTTTGTATTACAATTTTAAAAAGTCCAATAAGCCTTAAAAAGTATAGTTACCATAGAAGGACTATCAGTATTTTTCAAGACAACGCACTACGAATAGAGTAGTAGCAGCAGCGATGGCCTAGCTATTACCTAATAGTTATTTGAATTGAATTTCAATAATGTTGATTCATATGACATTTCAATCCTTATAGGGTCCTGCTTGCGAGTATGATATTAATGAATGTATTCGTCGGCCATGTCGCAATGGCGCAACTTGTGTCAATTCGCCCGGCTCATTCTATTGCACATGTGCTAAAAATTTCCAAGGTCTTCGTTGCACAGTTAACGTAACTATTCCATCAGTTACTATTCCGTCTGCTTGCTCCCTTGGAAACCCCTGCTTGCATGGTAGTTGTGTCGCTGTATCCAATCCTGCAACAGGACAAGTAACTACATAAGCTTTATAGGATAATATTCTTTTATTTTATGATTTTTGGGCATAGAATCTACTTTTAAAGGTTAGATATGATGGATTAATTATTGTCATTTTATTCTAGCCCAATTATAGATGCATTTGTAATGCAGGTTGGACTATTGGTAAAAATCCCGAATGTAACGTCGATGTTAACGAATGTAATACTAGAGGCACTTGTTCCATAGATCCATCAGTAACATGTACCAATACTCCAGGATCATATCGATGTGGTCCATGCCCTGCAGGTATAACTTACTTTTCAATTATTTTTAGCTCACATCAATTTATCTACTACCTCGCTACTTTTTATAAGAAATGGATAACTGTATCAAATCCTATTTTGATATCTCAAAGGTTACTCTGGCAATGGTATTACATGTACTGATATTAACGAATGCTTACAAAATAATGGTGGTTGCTCTCGTGTAGCTACCTGTACAAATACTCGTGGTTCAAGAAAATGTGGTCCTTGCCCAACAGGTTGAATTTTTGAAAGAAATAGAACACTATTTGTGACACTCGATATAGCTATTGTTTATTTAAAATGATCTAATAATTAATATGACATCCTGCAATGGCTCAATTTCTAAAATAACCTAGTAATGTGATATCCTCCAGTAGCTCCATTTTAAATGTTGATATATTTGAATTAAAATATCATAATAATACGACATCCTTCAGTGGCTCCATCTTAATCTTGATGTAGATTGTCAAATTTTCAAGTTCTTGTAGCGCTTAAAAGGATAGAGAGTACGATAATTGTATTTTATATCGATAGATGTTATAGGATAATCTTGCCTTAGGTCGATCTATACGGTACTACAAATGAATAATTTTCTTGTTGCTTGCCAAACACATGTAGTAGGGCAATAGCGTATCCGATGTATTCATATTATTGTTTTAATCCTATCAGATCAAGGCTATATCGGAAATGGATTGAATTGTACTTATGTTGGATTATGTTACTTCAATAATGGCGGATGTGCTCACAATGCAAAATGTACTGATTTCTTTGGTGGTGGTCGAACATGTACATGCCCTACTGGATATACTGGTAATGCTTTGAATATTGGCAGTGGCTGCAATCCTGTTGGAGGTATTTGCTCATCTGGCCCTTGCCGAAATGGTGGTACTTGTAATGTAAGTAATATAATTGAACCTATTCAGATCTTGAAAGATTGTATAGTTGATCATAATTGCCTTTAACATGAATTATTTTCCCATGCAGAAATTCTTATCTGTTATCTATTTGATTACGATTTTAGCCTAGTCCACGTAGCTATACCTGTACCTGTACTAGTGCTTGGACAGGTACAAATTGTGAAGCAAGTAGCAATCCATGTGGTAGCAATCCATGCCAAAATGGTGGTACTTGTACTAACTTTGGCTCAACTTTCCAATGTTTTTGTTCAAGTGCTTTCACTGGTCCCATTTGCCAGTATTCTCAACAAGGTGAATAATTCATATGCAAATAGAAATTCTTTATTGATGTATCAGTCTCCAGGGGTATGATGATATCTTGATGATGATTAAGCTGTTGTCAAACTATTTGTTGCAAATTTACACTATGTAAAGTTTTGTATACCATAAGTTTATATTTACTGTGAAATTGAGTATTTCTATTTACTCACATCAAACTCATTTTTTTCGTAGTTTGTGGTGGTTCGTTAACTGCCCCAGATGGCGATTTCCGTTTTCCTCCAAAAGGTCTGACTAATTATCCCGGTGGTGCAACCTGTACATGGATCATTACAGTTGCTCCACAATTTCTAGTTTATCTCAATTTTACCCAATTCCAGCTAGAGCAATCTAATCAATGTACTAAAGATTACGTGGAAATTAGAGATGGAACTTCATCAGCTGATACCCGTATAGGAAGATTCTGTGGTAGCAATGTACCAACTTTGCCATCACCTCTATCGTCAACTAATAGTTTATGGATTACTTTCCGTTCTGATGGTAGTATCGACTTCCCAGGATTTATTGCTAGTTATTACAGTGTACCATTATGTAAGTTGACCTAGATAATATTATTAATAGTAGAATTAATCATGCAGCTTGAATCTATATCATCGTCTTTAAATATTGCTCTTAATGCAGCTTGTGGGGCTAAATTAACTGGTATTACGGGCACAATTCGGTCACCCGGTTATCCTGGCCGTTATCCAAGTAATCGAGACTGTGCTTGGACAATTTCCGTCCCTGCTGGCTATATTATTACGCTTAACTTTGCTGCATTTAGCCTACAGAGTTCTACTGGATGTAATAATGATTTCTTACAGGTAAGATTATTCCTAGAGAATAACAGTTCTATTTCAAGCTAATACTGCCATTCTTTAATAAAAATATTAGATTTAACAATTGCATTGTAACCATACCAGAAAGTAAAATACTTTTTTGGTTTTGGTATATACTACTCAAAATTGTTAACATACACGATTGATATTACAGATTCGGGAAGGAGGAAGTATTTCTGGTACCTTAATTTCGAACCTTTGCGGACAAACACTTCCACGACCAATTGCTTCCAAATCAAATCAGCTATATCTACGATTAGTTACTGATGGATCGATTACAGCGTCTGGATTCTTAATAACATACTCTGCAACTCGATCAAGTACGATAAAATTACTTAATATCATTTTTATTGGAGTTTATTGTTAAAGAATAAATAAATATATGTACGAATTTGCTTTCATACCGGGTTGAAGTTATTAAAAATCTCTTCTAAAATGATCATGTTATGATTATAGCGGTTTGTGGTGGAGTATTAACAGCATCTTCTGGAAGCATTGTGTCTCCTAATTACCCTGGAAAGTATCCTAATAATGCTGAATGTATTTGGACCATACAAATGCCCGTAGGAGCGAGAATTACTCTTAATTGGCAAAATATAGATATTGAACAGCAAGATCAGTGCAATTTCGATTATGTAGAACTACGAAATGGCAATTCAACCACGGCTCCTTTTGTAGGCAGATACTGTGGCAATAATCCTCCAGCAACATTTACCTCTACCGGAAATAACTTATATATCAAATTTAAAAGTGATGGTTCATCTAGTGGAAATGGTTTCCGATTAAGCTATACTTTAGGTACCGTACATTATGAAAATAGTTTACACTAAATTAATGGAAAAATAAGTATAACTTATCATTAAATTAATTGTGTCTCGGTTACGATTTTATGTTTAAATTAGCTTGTGGTGGTATTTTAACCAGCCCGACTGGTTCTATTCAATCATTATTCTATCCATCTCCCTATCCATTATCTACTACATGTGTATGGACCATTCAAGTTCCGTTTAATCAAAAAATTGTATTAAATTTTGCCGCTTTTGAAGTCGAAGGAGCTGCAAATTGTTCAGGAGATTATTTGGAACTAAGGAGTGGTAGCGCAGCTACTTCCCCTCTGATTACACGATTATGCGGTGTTGTTAATCCAGGCCAACTTATTATCAATAATAACAATTTATACTTAAGATTTACTTCTGATGCAAATTACAGTCCTCGTGGATTTAATTTAACTTATTCTGCGAGTTCAACAGGTAATGTTTTGCATCAAAGTAGACTACTTGCATAAAATGGGTAGTAGTTGACGTCTATCATGTTTTCGATCATTAAACATCTAACAGGCATTAGTAGTTTTTGTTATAATGCTATAGGAATAAATAATTCCATTCATGTTAAGGAGTAACCTGCTATATTTGATATACAATATTACTTTGCCTCTAAGTGGTGTAATTTAGATTGCTAAATGGGAAATAATGTGAATTAATATTAAATATCAAGCAATGCTAATTGAAATAATTAAATCATATCTAGATATATATATTTAGCCCATTAAAATATCACCATATTTTACACGAAATTGTAAATGCATTTATTACTCAGTTCATTTAATATGCTCTACTATTTTATTTTAGTATGCGGTGGATTCTTAACTGCTACCACGGGAACATTCAGTACACCAGTTAACGTAAACACTGGTCAATATTTAAACAATGCAGTTTGCAACTGGGTTATTTGGGGTGGATTTCGTAAAATTATTCGTATGACATTTAATTCATTCTCACTTCAATCAAGCACGTAAGTGAAATAATTTACAGTAAAAGTATTAATTGATATAAGGATTAGTTACTTAGATATCTAGGAATAACCTAATAGAATACACGTAAATATATTAAAATTTAATTTACTGTTAAATTATATATGAAACTTTAAGCTCACCTTTTTAATTTCATGCTTCTAGTAACTGTTCAGCTGATAAAGTAATAATCTACGATGTTGGATCATTTAATCCAAACACAGTCCAAGGTCCAAGCTATTGTGGCAGTAATATACCGCCAGTTTTTACTTCAACACGTAATGTTGCTAGACTATCTTTTACGTCAGATAGCAATGTTACAAGTAATGGTTTTTCAGTGAATTATAAGATTCTCGACTTTGAGAAAGGTAAATAATGCGAGATTCAATTATAAATATTATACAGAAATGCTTAACCTGATAATGGCTATAATGATTACGTACTTCATGTATCAACTTTTATAGCATGTGGTGGCGATCTTACAAGTCCAACTGGCGTTATTACTTCCCCTAATTTCCCCAATCAATATCCTCGTGGAGCTCGTTGTGCTTGGTTAATAACAGTGCCTACTGGGCAACAGATTTCTCTATCATTTTCAAATTTCTCTGTAGGATTTAGCAATTGTATCTTTGAAGGTGTTACAGTATATAATGGGCCTAATGTTAATTCTCCCGTACTCGGGGCATTCTGTGGTAAAACATTGCCACCTTATTTAATATCGCGTGGCAACAGTCTCTACATTCTGTTTCGATCCAGTGTATTCTTAACGGACACCGGATTCAGCTTGACTTATACCACTGCATCGTCAAGTAAGTACAAAACATAATTTTTCGATTAAGATTTTACGATTTCAGATTTATAACATGTTGCAATTGTGTCCTGGTAATGGATATCAATTTAGTTTCATTATGCTCTATACGCATAAAAAAAATTACAAAGTTCATAATATTATGAGCAAATAACAGATTTGATATGAAGTCCAAGGCTTAGCCAGAAAGCTCGTTTTGATCTATACCTATTCTTACGGAGATAAATAAATTTCTGCATTGCTCTTATCTGATTTTAGCTTGCGGTGGATCACTTTCTACGCCAACTGGAGTTATTACTTCTCCCAATTATCCTAATTTCTATAGCGTTAGTACTGACTGTGTGTGGACGGTTGCTAGACCGCCTGGCAATAAGCTTGAGATATTATTTACCGATATGGATTTGGAACAAAATGCTAATTGTAGCTATGATTTCGTTGAGATTCGTGATGGTTCATATCCTACCTCTCCGCTACTTGGACGTTATTGTGGAAGTAGTAAACCGGCTTTGATTAAATCAACTTCGAATCACATCAGAATTTTATTCCGATCAGATGGGAATCAAGTTTCTAAGGGTTTTAGATTGCAATATACCGGAGGTAGGACACCAGCTTATTTATCAATATACTGTATTTGAGTGCTTATGAATATACAGTAATATTAAGTTTACCGAATGCATATAATATCTTATACAATACATCTGGCGATGATATTAGTAATATTTATTACTGTGGATAGAAGCCAATAATCTATAAATATAAGATAGGTTGTTAAAGCTTATCTATCCAATTTTTATGATTTAAAATTCGATGTTTTAGATTGTGGTGGAACATTAACCGCCAGGAACGGTTTTATTGCAAGTCCAAATTATCCCAATTCATTTAACAATCTAGTTAACTGTACTTGGAGAATACAACTCCCATTTTATTTAAATGTTACTGTTTCAGTCACGAATTTTAATGTTCCATCGCCAGATACTAATCGATGCCCCAGTGATTTCCTGGCTGTAGGAAGTGGATCTGATCCTAATAAGGGTTTAATTTCTCGGTTGTGCGGAACAAGTGTTCCAGCACCTATCTTAATAACATCTTCTTCGGCACGTGGTAACGTTTGGATACGATATTTTAGCGATGGTTTTAATCAAGCTCCTACATTTAGGCTTGCATATACATCATCAGGTATTTAATTATTGCAACTTTCTTTTGTAATGTTTGGCATCTGTCAAAATTGAATTCTGTAATGATCATGTTTTTGCTACATTATAGTATGCGGTGCACGTCTATCTGGAAATTCTGGTACTTTTAGTAGTCCGAATTATCCCAATAATTATACACCGAATGTGGGTTGTGAATACAGTATTGAAGCACCTTTGGGTAAAGCAATCCAAGTTCGCTTTAGTACCTTCCAATTGGGCGGTACTGCGTGCTCTTCGAGCATAGAAGTTCATAATGGGCTTAGTCGTAGTAGTCCTACACTTGGAATCTATTGCAACAATAGAAATCCATTTACTATAACTTCATCTGGAAATCGTATGTGGCTGCTCTTCTTATCTGGACCAACGGCTGGCAGAGGGTTTAATGCAACTTATACGACAACATCTACCAGTAGGTTTTGATGGATCGATAAATTTTGTAATTAAAAAGAACTAGATAAGTAAATGCTGTATCTACGTAGAAAACTATGGGCACTTAACCACCTTACTACTGGGTAAAATTAAGCATAGTCGTGAACCTCTGCTAGTATCTACTCTCCCTAAGATATTTTTTCTCAGTTACGGATAATTGTCAATTTATGACTATTGTAGGTGGTACTGTTTTGTAAATCAATGTTAAAGCTGACTATTGCGCTTATGCAATAATGTATTGATATTAGATTCCTATATGGTGCCTGTAGTCTCTTGAACTTGTTAAAGTATTGTTTCTTAACTATATGAAATGTTATATTCTTAAACCGTAGAATGTGGTGGTGCCTTTACATCGCGTCATGGTTCTTTATCATCTCCTAATTATCCCAGTAACTATGGCGCAAACGAGGAATGTATCTGGACTATCACAGTTAGTCCGCACAACATTGTACAGCTGAGCTTCAACAGTTTTAACATCGAGGGTACCAATAATGTCTGCAAGTAAGTTTGTAATTGAAATAATAATTATGTCAATTTGGAATCAGTGGTGGCCTATTTTAGTCATATCTTCACTTCCTTTAATGAATCTTTTCTGTATGTTTCTATTAAGTAATGACTATCTAGAAGTTCGTCAAAATTCTTCGACAGGCGCTTTAATTGGTAGATACTGTGGCCATAATTTACCGGGAACGGTTAGATCGCTTGGTAATAAAATGTGGATTAAGTTTGTTTCTAATAAAGCAGTTCAAGCTAAAGGTTTCCATGCGACCTACACTACAGGTTAATTAAGCATTTTTATCTGTATATGCATTTGTAAGAATTTCTAATTTTCAATTTAAAGTTTATTTTAAAAAATTGGAAAACATGAGGTTACTCATTTATAAGACATTTATTTTTTGCTTAGCCTGCGGCGGTATTTTATATGCTGCAAAAGGTGGTGTTTTGGCATCTCCTCATTACCCCAGCAATTATGATAATAGAAGCTTCTGTACTTGGACATTGACTACGCAGCCTGGTTTCGTTTTAACGTTAACGTTTACAAACTTTAATTTGCAGCAGAGCACTGGCTGTACAGCAGATTTCCTTCAGGTACAAAAATTTACAATGTGTTCAATATATACCTACTACGGTATTTAATTTCATTTTATTATTTACCTGTATAAATATTATAATTGCTTACATCATCTGTAGTTAGATTACTATAGATGTAGTAATTTGAATGAGATTTGTTTACATATTCTTTTGTACTCGATTACATTTAAATAACTATGATACACACCACAGTTAATATATCGATTACCTTGATCCCATCTTGGACGAATAGTTTTTTGGCTGACAATTTAGTTGGAACAAGATAATTGTTGTCTCATCATCGATAATTGTAGTTGTTGCTTATTGTATTGTTGGAAATAGAAGTCAAATCTTGACTCTCTTTCACATGAAGTAATTCATATTGATATTGAATCAGAAATAATATATTAGAGAATGTGGCAAATATTTAAACATTTAGTTATGTGCGCTCTTAATTAAGTATATAAGTGGCTAATATCAATTTGTCTAAATTGTACCGTAGATTAATAATGGACCTGCGTCGGGCTCTCCGTTATTAGCCAAGCTGTGTGGATCTACCCTGCCTGGGCCTTTTACTTCAAGTGGTGACGCTTTGTATCTTATGTTTAGAACTGACACAAATGTAACTGCTCCTGGATTTAGATTGGTTTATAGCTCACAACTTAACAGTAAGTGTTTCACATATAAAATCCTCGATAGAAGTTGTCATTGTTGATTTTAAGAGAAATTGTATTTGTCTTATTCCTTTCATTCTAGCCTGCGGTGGAACATTAACGCGAGACAGAGGTATTATCGATTCTCCTGGGTACCCAACCACATATCCTCCAGATGTAAATTGCGTTTGGAGAATCAATGCCCCAGCCGGAGATACAATTTTGATTTCCTTCGTATCACTTAACATGTCTAACAATTGTGCGACAGATTATATTGAAGTACGGGATGGCAATTCTAACAATGCGACTGTTCTTGGAAAATATTGTGGTACTACCGTACCAGCAACGTTTTCATCAACTGGTCAATACATCTATGTTAATATGAGGACTAGCGCTAATGGCTTCGGTACTGGTTTTCGTCTCTCCTATGTCATTGGTAATATAAGATTTTCTTGACCATAACATGTTGCTATCAGTACAGAATGTAAAGAAATCGCTGGAATTGATGGACTTACCCTTAGTAGATCACTACTAAAAATAAATATTAAAATTTGTGTTTTTGCTCTTACAAAAATTTAGTGTTGTTTCATGCTAATTTGTAATTTAGGTTGTGGTAGCGCACTAACAGCTAGTACATCGCCTCAATTGATTCAATCACTAAATTATCCTAATGCCTATCCAACGAATAAACTCTGCAATTGGCAGATTACGGCCCCGGCTGGTGTAAGAATTAATTTGAAATTTAACGCATTTGATGTTAGAGGAAGTTCTAAGTAAGTTTAGCCTGATATAATGTTATAACATGATGCGTTTACGTAAATCTTGTAGTATGGTTTTTATTAGTTTAACAGTTTAAAATTCTAGTCATGAGAGTGATTAAAGCTAGTAACGAACAATAATTTTTATTGTTTTATAATAATATATAATTATACCTATATCAAATTTCATGATTACTTGATAATATCTATTATGGCATCTACTGTAGTGGTTGCTTTGGTGATTACGTGGAAATTTTTGATGGGCCTACTATTGGAACACCACGTCTTGGCATATACTGCGATGGCAATGCTCCGAATTCTCCTATTGTTTCATCAGGAAATTCAGTTTGGATTAGATTTAACAGCGATAGAGTAAATACTGGTACAGGATTTGAGTTGGAATACCAACAGAGTAATCAATCTATAGTTAGTAAGTATTTTTCCTATATGTATCCGATATACGTATTTATTTATCGTGTGAAAAACTTCATGATAACTGTTGATTTTTTGTATAATATTTCAACTTAGCTTGCGGTGGTTTACTAACGAACACAACTGGCATGATACTATCACCCAATTATCCCAATAATTACCCTAACAATGTCATTTGTAGATGGTCTATTCGTGTCCCATCCTATAATCACATTATCTTGACCTTTAATTCCTTCAACCTTGAAGGAGGAGCTAATTGTCCTGCTGATTCTTTAACGGTCATGGATGGAACATCACCGTTTGCAAGAACGTTAGGCAAATTCTGTGGATCGCAAATACCAGCAGCAGTTCAATCATCAGGCGACCAAATGTTACTTATTTTTAATTCTAATTTTGGAGCCCCACAAAGTGGTTTTAATGCATCTTATACTATAGGTTAGCATTTATCTATCAATATAAAAGATATGTACAAACTTTTATCAAAAGATTCCACCTCAAACTTTTCATTTGATTCCTATTAATAGGTTGCGGTAGTACTTTAACTGGATTCGCTGGTTCTATTTCATCTCCTGGCTATCCTCGTGCTTATGGCAGAAATGTCAACTGCACCTGGATTATCAGCCAAACTGTTGGACGTACTGTTCGCGTTACTTTCTCTACTTTCCACATACGTACTACTTCTAAATGTAGTGGAGATTATATCGAGTTTAGGAATGGCGATTCTTTATCGTCACCTATCATTGGTGGTCGTTATTGTGGTGATA
Organism: Trichoplax adhaerens; assembly: GCF_000150275.1. Taxonomy (NCBI): domain Eukaryota; kingdom Metazoa; phylum Placozoa; class Uniplacotomia; order Trichoplacea; family Trichoplacidae; genus Trichoplax; species Trichoplax adhaerens. The sequence continues at coordinate 5,820,748 of NW_002060944.1, read as the reverse complement.
CTGCACCATTGCCAATCCAATCATCTGATAATAAATTGCTTGTCCGCTTTGTTTCGGGTGCATCTGGAGGAGGAGCTGGTTTTAGGCTTAGTTACCAAGGGCAGCAATTGGGTTAGTAAATCATCATTTCTTTTGAAGTTACTCCAGTTTGCTTACAATCTATAACGAATGTCATGATAGACTCGTATTATAATACAGTATGCATGATAATTGCATATGTTAATTTAAAAAAATCGTTTAGTTATAAAGGATTAGTTAATTTGCGCCATCGGTTTTGATCTTTTATTATGTTTTTTCTCTCTTTTTTATTATTCTAAATTAGCTTGCGGTGGTACATTTACTCTCGGCTCAACTCCATTTGATATTACATCACCTAAGTTTCCACAAAATTATCCCTCTAATGTTGAATGTGAATGGACTATCAATGCACCAGCCAACGAAAATATAGCTATCAACTTTAAGAATTTCTCGCTAGAAACATCGAATAAATGTTTCAACGATTACGTTGAAATTCATGATGGACGAACCGCGCGTGATCCACTTCTTGGCAAATTCTGCTCTACATCCTTACCACCCATGGTCTCTTCCACCTATAATTCAATATATATCAAGTTTAGATCTAACTTTGGCATTGTTAGTACCGGATTTTTGGCGACATTATCACTCGGTAGGTTGCATAGCCTGAGTCAATATCTGAGTCTGCTAAAAATCAGTGCTTTTAGATACGTAGATAAATATTTCATAGAATAGTGAGTGGATGAAAGATATTAATTATTATCACACAGTATGCCATCTTAAAGTCTTAACTAGAGTGCAGCAATGATATACTTTTTAAATACTGGCTTAAAGATATCCATCCATGCCAAAATAATAAGCCACTTAACTTTCCATAGCTATGATATCCTTTTTACGTTAGTATTCATAGACAATTTAAATACTTGAAAGGTTTAGTAGCGATAATGCAATAATAGCAAAACTGATATGCTGCATTGCCTCGTAATTTTCTTTAGATAGTTTTTAATTAACAAATTCGATACTATGAGTGTTAGGAAATCTATATAGATTGACATGTAGAATTAAATTTGTACTTGAACCAGTGAGGCGATTTATGCAATATAATCTGGTTCTACTTGTTGTATATACAAATTTAGGCTGCGGAGGTTATCGAATTGGTCAATCGGGCACAATCAGATCTAATGGTTATCCAAATGATTATAAGAACAATCTAAACTGTTCTTATGTCGTACAAGTTACAAGAGGTCACACCATGAACATTACTTTTAATGATTTTAGTTTACAAGGTGGCGTTGGTTGCCCAAATGATTATGTTATGGTCCGTGATGGTAAAGATGCTTCTGCTCGTCTTGTTGGTAAATATTGTGGTACTAGTACACCTCCTGGCTATACTTCATCTAGCGATCATGCATTTATTAATTTCGTCACGGATAGCAGCATTACCAACAAGGGATTTAGCCTTCGTTTTGCCCAAACTAACTTTGGTGAGGAGATAGGCAGTAGTAGCCACTGAGTGTTCTTTATCTTTAGCTGTAAAATAGAATAAATTTACTCCCTTCAACACTCGCCTTAAAAACAACAGACCTTGTATGACACTATTTTTACTGATACATAATTTCTGGAATCATGCAATTGAAATAATGTTGATGATTTGTAAAATTTATGTATATACGTCTTAATGTATCTTATTTTATCTTTAGTTTGCGGTGGAACGTTAACGACTTCTTCGGGTGCTATTACAACTCCTAATTATCCTGGTGGATATCCGTTAAATGTCCGCTGTACATGGGGTATCACCGTTCAACCTGGTCGTGCTGTGCGATTACAATTTAATAATTTTAATTTTCCACAAACTTCTGGTGGATGCACTGCTAATCATCACGTTAGAGTCTATTTAGGTGGATCAACTACGGATTCTCCATATGTCGATTATTGTGGTGGTAATCTACCCCCTGTAACAACTTCAAGCGGTAATAGAATGATTGTTGTTTTCGATTCAACTTTGGGTTCAACAGATAACCGTGGTGGATTTAGCGCTTCCTATACATCTAATGGTGCAGGTAAAAATGACGTTAAAATTTATCACATTAAGAGTTAATATACTGTACAGTAATCCTTATAGTTCTAGCTTATTAATTATCATTTGATTAGCTAGAATGATCTTGATATTTTATGTTTAATCTCCTTAACCGACAGAGGAAAGCGCTTATTGCAGCAACTTTAGTCATAGTTGTGACTATTTCTATCATTACTCTATAATCCTGTTGATTAACATACTATATTGGTTCATATCTTTTACAGTAGTTATTAATATTTTAAAATTGCTATATTGACTTTAATACACATATCCCACAATATACGAATACTGTATAAGGTGAATTCTACTCTTCTATCTCATTATTCTAAAATCGTTGTATTCTTCATTCGTTTGTTCATTTGTTCAAAAATCTTTCAATGTAATGCGCTAAAAAACTTTACTACCGCTTCAATCATCGACGATTAGGATGTGGTGGAGTAGTTACTGGTGCCCTTGGCATTATCCGATCGCCAAACTATCCATCAAATTATCCCAATAACCTAGATTGTGTTTGGAATGTTAATGAACCAAATGGGACCGTTTCACTTATTTTTACTACCTTCCGACTTGAAGCTAATAGTGGAGCATGTGTAACCGATATTGTTCAGGTAATTATTTTATAATTTCTTTGTAGATAGAGTTTTTGCTTAGATATTGTAACATATACAATCATTATAATTATTGACAGTAGATACATGTAGGATTTTAACCATAGCACCATATCAATAAGAAACTATAGCAATATCAAATCGATTTTTATACATGTGTATATCTTTACATAGTACATTTTTAACAGGATTAAATCTTAAAGTTCACTCTCCTATTTGAGGCTGTTAAAGATAATCATTTTGGCTTCATAGTCAATACGTGTGTGTTAGCAATTTAGGAAGCAGATAGTACTTGTACCTGCCTCTCTTCTAAACTGCAGCCGCTTAGATTCGTTCAACTACAGTGTTTCCCATCTATCTTTTCATTTAATTGGTATCTAGGCCAGCTCAGGCAGTTTGAATTGTTAAGATTTATAAATTTTATATGTTGATATACGTGTATATTTTTAAGGTATTTGATGGGCCTAGTACCAGTTCACCATCACTTGGGACGTTTTGTTCCAGTAACATACCAAAGACTCTTATTTCTACCGGATCTCAACTAACCTTAAGATTTAAAACTGATAGTGCTGGCAATAATACTGGATTCCAAGTTTATTATAAGCATGGTCAGTTAATATTATCCACAATAAAAGATTTATCAACTAATTTTTAAAGAAATAGAATTTTTCTGTCATGAAATGTTCCTACAAAGAAGTATATTTAATTTTAATGTCTTCAGGTTGTGGTGGCAGGATTACTGCCGCCTCTGGTAATATCACTACTCCAAATTATCCAAGTAATTATCCTGCAAACTCCGATTGCCTATGGATTTTATCTGTTCCTTTCATTAATGCTATTACGCTGACATTCAGGAGCTTCAACTTGGAAGCAGGGGTATTAAATTTTATTCTTTTTGGAGATAGACTTATTGCCCTTACTTGATGCAAATATATACGAGTAAATTATAATTATCAGTTATCGTTTCCGGTAACGATTAAGAATTGATTGTAAAATATTAATATCCAAAGGTACTGTACGAGCGTTTAATCCTAAATATTGTATTTAATTTATAGCAAAACTGTCAAAACGTTGATTATCTCCGAGTTCGTAATGGCCAAAGTGTTACCTCTCCGTTGCTTGGTACATTTTGTGGTACTACTGTACCAAGTCCAATAACATCATCTGAGAATCATCTTTACATTCGATTTCATTCGGATGGTAGTGCTCAGAAACCGGGTACTATGATGTCATGGACTAGTCAGCATCGAGGTAATTAGATGAATCGCTTATCGGTTGATATATTATTGATTACTAATACATTTCTGTAAATATTCTTATGAAGCTTGTGGAGCTATATTTACATCGCGTCGAAATACCATTTATTCAACTAATTATCCAAGAAATTACCCTGTTAGTACGGAATGTTCTTGGATTATTACTACCGCTCAGTCCGAATATATTTCACTCCAATTTTTCGTTTTCAATATGGAGTCATCACCCAATTGTGCTAACGATTACTTGGCTGTTTACGATGACACTCATGTCCATGCCAAGTTATTAGCTAAATTTTGTGGCTCGGTAGTTCCTCAGCCGTTCTTAGTTCCTACCCATAAGGCCAAATTAGTATTTTCGTCTAACGCTAACGTAACTGGAAGAGGATTCATTATATTTTATGACACAGGTACTGTCTACCTTTTTACTGTTAAGAATAGTAAATATTTTCTATTGTGATCGTGTAAAGTTCCATATTAGTATTGAAAATTGATTTTAAACTAATCAAATCATTTTAGTCTGTGGTGGTAGTTTCAACGGTAGTTATGGTACTATCCAATCCCCAAATTACCCTAATCAATATCCAGCAAGGCGTGATTGTCGATGGGTAATAACTGGTCCGCCCGGTCAAACGATATCATTAAAGTTTAGTCCAACAAGCTATGGTTTGGAAGCTAATGCAAATTGCATCTACGATTATATAGAATTAAGGGATGGAGCAAGGTCTAATGATACATTATTAGGTAAATTTTGTGGAACAAATGTGCCAGGTAAGATAACTACTACTGGTAATGTAATGTACGCTCATTTCCACTCCGATGGCAGTCAACAACTTACCGGATTCAAAGCAACCTGGCAAGCTTGTAAGTCAGTAATTTAATGATCATTTGTTGGTTTATTCAATTTTTATGCAATGTAGCTATTATTAGTAATTATCTTTATTAGTACTGCATGTAATGCTTAGTTTTTAATTTTTTCTTTGATTCTGGTAGCATGTAATTATCATTACACAACATCAAGTGGAACCTTTACAACGCCTAACTACCCTAACAATTATAGACCTGAACAAGATTGTTATTACACCATCACTGTTGCTACTGGAAATGTTATTACGCTATCGTTTGCATCTATTAACGTCGCATCAGGTGTTCTATGCGAAAATGATTACGTAGAAATCAGAAGCGGATTAAATTCATCTGCACCTTTAGTTGGCAAATTCTGTGGTAACAATTCGATAGGTGAAATTATATCATCTGGCAATTCTATGTACATACATTTCCACAGTGATCAATCTACGGAAGCTAGTGGTTTTGCTGCCCAATATACTTCCGGTCTAGGTAATGCAATTTGTCTCTTCAATCATTAAATGCGATTGATCCGTACCCTGTATTGCTTTATTTTTTATTTTAACTGTTTATTTACATTTTTATTGATTCTATATACAATAAAGAACTTTGCAGTTGTACTATAGCTTCGATGAAATCATTAACTAACTAACTGCTGTAATTTACTATCAACTAGGGTGTAATCAAGATTTTAATACGGAAAATGGTACTTTCCAGTCACCTGGTTACCCATCCAATTACGCTTCCAATCTAAATTGTATTTATAAAATCCAGTCATCTGGATTCAGAAGACGTATCTCACTTACTTTTACTGACTTTGCTCTCGAATCATCCAGCGCTTGCGTAAATGATTATATAGAAATCAGAAATGGCCCATATCAGGTATATTCAATTTTTGGCATGCTATCATCTAACGATTTTTATGTCGTAAAACAGACAAGGATAACTCTTGATTTACAAGATTATATTTTCTTGATTTCATGCTACGACAGTCATCACCATTATTGAATAAGTACTGTGGTTCTACCGCGCCAGCTACAATTCTTGCAACTACAACTAGCTTGTGGATTAAATTTCATACAAATGCAGCATCTAATATGAAAGGTTTCAATGCTACGTGGGTAACTGTACCAGGTATACTGTTTAACTGATTACAGTATTATTATTTGATTTAAAGTGATTTTCTTGTGTATTATACCAATTTTAGGTGTAAATAATAACTGCGATTAAATTAAAATTTTTCGATATTTCTAAGTTGAATTTACTATATTTCTATAAATGGTATCCATTACATTAGTAAATACAGAAATTAATATAGTTTTCTTCGCTACCGTTGGTACTTACCATAAGTTAAGAAAAGAACATAGAGTGCTAACTTACCTATACTCATTACAATCGCTAAATGTATTGAAAAGTTCACCAAATTTATAATTTGTGATAGGATGTGGTCAAAATGTTACAGCTACTACAAATCCACAATTCATCACCTCGCCAAACTATCCCAATAACTATAATAATTACGCTGATTGTCGCTACTTTATTTCTGCTCCTGTTGGCAAACAAATCTTTTATAGCTTTACATCATTTTCAATGAGTCCCAGCGCTTTCTGCAATCAGGATTATATCGATTTATTGGAAATAAGTTCACAAGGACCTTACAATATCGGTAGATTCTGTAATCAATATTCACCTCAACCAGCATTTAGTGCTGCAAATCTGCTGACTATGTCTTTCAAAAGCGATGCGTCTAATACTGATTCTGGTTTTAACATGACTTATTATATTAAAGGCAAGTTATCGGAAAAGTTAACTGCTTACAGCTTCTTGATCTTTATAATTCATCATTAATACAGTATTATAAAAAATGATAAGAAACTGCATAATAAATTTAAATTTAAAAAATTAACTTTAGTGTATTTCTTTGCTTACTAATATATAAAAAAAATTAAAATAATTATTTTAATTTAAATACTACTTTATAGCCTCTAGTATTGTCCAATGATATCATACTATTTCTGATATTTAAGTATGGTATAGCCTTTGTGGTCATCAAATTTTAACAGATTGTGTGTTTCATCGTGTAGATTGTGCACTCACTTACACCGGAGATGGTGGTCGTATTGTATCTGAAAATTATCCACAATCCTACCTAGGCAACGCAAATTGTACCTACAAAATCACTGTATCAAGCGGTGTTGTCGTTATGTTCTTTACCGATTTTGAGTTGGAGCAATTGTTTAATTGCAATGGTGATTCATTAACTATTTACGATGGTTCGTCAGCAGCATCTCCATTAGCTGGTCAATACTGTGGCTCATCGTTACCCTTTACATTTGCCTCGTCGACTAATTCGGTCTTTATGCGGTTCCTCACTGATAAAAATTTCCATAGGAGAGGATTTGATATTTCCTATATGGCTAGTCTTGATGGTAAGATCAGTGAAGCAATCGTAACTCAATTCGATAAATATTACTAACTCATGTCAATTTTACTACTACTGATAAAAATTATGGAGATAGTGTATAAAGTTATTATTTTAATTAAACCAATAGTACGAATTAAGGTTTAATGGTATTGTATAAACTGAATAGTAATTCTATATCTGTATATTTTATTCGGAAGTATTTTGTATTAAAATTATCACATTAATTAAACAAATGATGTTTAGTGAGCAGTACTTTAATTACTGAATGAACTAAAATGGAATAGATACTTCAGTTATGTGAAATGAAAAAATATCAAGATATACTTTTTACGTTTTATTAATATCATCTTTTATGATTGAGCTAATAATATGAATCAGTATTTAATGGTATTTTGCCTAATGTGTAAACTGAAAACTAATGAATACCATTTCTGCGCACTATAAAGAATTGACTAGGAATATTTTCAATATTACAAGTGGCATATTAATTGGGTCAATAGTATGGGCGTCTATTAGCCGTGTTCTATTTACTTTACAAACTGAATGATATAAGTACTCTAACTGCAGAATAGAAAGAAAAATATTAGAAATATTCTGTTTGGCTGACTAGATCATTTCTTTGGTTTTTCCATATCTTAAGCAAGAGTAATGTTAGCTAATGTTATTTTCTCTTTCTTCTCTTTTTATAGGATGTAGCGGTACTATTACTGGGCCTACTGGCAGTCTTACATCGCCAAATTATCCGTTCACCTATCCTAATTCGACTACTTGTACAATGAATATCGATGTCCTATCCACTAGACAAATTACAGTCACTTGGACAGCTATAAATATCCAGCAGACACCATCTTGTGATAGCGATTATGTCGCACTGTATAATGGGCAAGATACTAATGCACAACTAGTTGGAAAATATTGTGGAAGTAGTTTACCATCAGTCTACACTACTACAAATAGACATTTAACTGTTCTTTTTGTATCTGATGAAGTGATTACCAGCCAAGGTTTTAGGCTTACTTATACAACGACTTGAATAAAATAAAATAGATGTTTTTGCTGGTATTCAATATTTCAATCTTATCCTTGTCCCAGAATAAACAACTTACATGATATCTAGAATAGCCAATATCCATGACTGACCATAGCATTCTAATCAATTGCTTGTTTATTATCATTATTATTTTAATTCTATATCCTAAATAATCATGATATTATTCATTTAGGCTCTTTTTTTAGTTATTTTAAGCTGCGTCAAGTGGTATTGAATGATAATAATAATATAATCTATTCAGGATGATTTTAACACAAATTCATTCATCTGAATATGCATTTTATTTGGTAATACGCGCAGTAATGTGGAATTTATTATATCTCATTCTAACACTATCAACAGTATTGCAAATTACATTAGACTTTTTTGCATTTATTTATATACTCGTATGTTTAACCGATATGCGTGTGGATGTATATTATAGACGCATTTCGTAAGCTTGCAATACTGCATATCGCAGTTACCGGAACGCCATGTTTATTGGTCGTCGAAGTGATTGCAATATATTTATATCTTTCGTATTTTGTTTGTGGCGTCGATGTGTTCACCATGTTTGAGATACCCCAAGATTACTTTTTCTTTCTTGCTTTTTTCTCTACCTGTTCTTTCTTCGTGTTACTGTGGTCTATTAATTGTTTCGTTTGGTCAATTTTATATCTGTATTACGTTCAATATGTATCTCTATCTAGGCTATTCGGACAGGATAGTAATTTATAATTTAATACATTTCCTATTCTTAACTGTATGTATCAAGATAAGAATACTGAATAAATATGCAAGTCTATCTTTATGCAGGAGTGCGCATGAATGACTATGAATGAATGTAGATTAGTTTTTAAGCTACAAAACAAACTTGTAGTCCTAAAAGAACAGTTCTTTATTTTTCTTATAAGCATATACTTACTACCTGTAGTATAACCTTGTAGTAAGCGTTTAAATGACAACAATTGTTGGAGGTTAAAATCTGTTCCTGTTCTACAAGTACAGCAGTGACTGGTATTAATATCTGCTAGAAATTTTGAAAAATTAAAAAAATGTTAAGGAATAGCCAAAAAAATTTTCCGCGATAACTTAGTGATTACACTGATGTAGTAATTGAATACCAGTTAGTAAAGGAATAAAGTTAAAAAGTCACAGGCTACTATAAATGTGGATCAAAATATCCAGTAAAGTACTGTACAGTATATGTATAAGAATACTACAAGGAGCAAAAAATATGACTCAAGTAGTTTAGTATATTGTACAGTTAGAATCATTTTTCTGGTGATTGTACTTGCTCTAAGTACGATTGCAAGAGGTTTAAATCTATCATAGTATCAGCACATTAGTCGTTCTAAGTCGATGGAAATACAGTAACAGGTTTTGCAGTTGAAGTAGCTTCATAACACAACACAACTTGTGTTATGTTATGAAGCTACTTCAACTGCAACTTACACAACAGCTAATAAATTATAACAAGAAAATGCTGTAGTCATTCCGGTTAGCCTCAATGTACTAAAGAGAAACTTGTGTTTAGTTGTGTGGTATATAATAGTAAATAAAATGAATTAAAGAAGGGAAGTTGATGAAAAGTGATCGGTATACGCATACGAGTAGATGTACGCGTATATGATTAGATAATAATTTCGCGTTGATTACTGGGATTAAATTATATCAACAGCGCAATTAAATCAACATTTTAATTCATCTTCGTACACTAGCTCATTATATTTATTTCCTGGCGTTTAATCTGTAGTGAAATATCTACTGTAGATGCTAATCTATACCGAACAATATTTATTAGGGCTTATTTGCCAATAACAATTCTAAAATAGTATCGCCTTTAGAAATGGAATATTGAATAAAACAATAATATGCGTCATTTGATGAATTTAATGGCTATTATATGTTCATTCAGGTGCATGAATACTACAAATGTCTGCGACGATGGAAACTCATTATTTATCTAAGATAGAATCGCCTTTAGTGATGAGATATTGGTATTTAATAAATAGCATACCTTATTCTATGATTTTAACGGGTACGATATACGAGTACTCATCTAGGTATACGACTACTTTAAATTTTTGCGATGATGGAAATCCCCATCCTTCATTACACGTAACCAAAGACAGAATCCCTTTTAATAGAGAGATGGGATATTTCATGAATGACGTGCATCATTTCATGATTTAATGAGCATGATGTACTTACTCCTTTAGGTGTATGAATACTGCCAATTTTGCGATGACGGAAACCCCCATCCTTCTGTATGGACGATTAAAGGCAGAATCATTTTTAACTATATTAATAGAGATGGGATATTTCATGAATGACATGTATGATTTCATGATTTTAATAGTTACGATATACTCGTTCACCGATTTGAATCGACTTTGATTTTTGAAGCGAACCTTAGATACATCTAGGTGGATGAATATTACAAATGTCGGAAATCACCTTTTAATAAGGATGAGATATGCATTTCATGGATAACATGCTGTTTAACATTTCATGATTTTAATGATTACGATATTCTCATTCACCGATTTGAATCGATTTTAATTTTGAAGTAAACCTTTAACACACCTAAGTGGATGAATATTACAAATGTCTGGGATAATGGAAACCCCTAGCCTTCATTACACGCGACTACGATAAAATCAGAATCACCTATATTTTTTTGGATAACTGTATGAAAATCACCTTCAACAGAGATAATATTTTTCATGAATAACATGCATCACTTCATGATTTTAATGGCTACGATATATTCATTTACCGATTTAAATCGACTTTTAATTTTTGAGGCAGACCTTTAATACATCACATCTAGGTGTATGAATACTATAAATGTCTGCGATGACGGAAATCCGCCATTTATTAAGCGCGATAGCTCTAGCCATAGCGCCATGTCGTGTTCTTTATTAATTATGTTTCCGATCATCCAAGTCCGGTGTCCGCTGTCCCACTTCAGGTGTACAGTGTACAGTACAGTCTACCATGTACTGTAGCACTGTAAGTGGCCTTTTCTTGGCACTGAACGCTCCTTTGCTTCAGATCAAGACGCACGCGCAAATATTTGGCGGGAAGATCGAATGCTATCATCTTATTGGAAGCGTATAAAGCTTCACCCACGGTAGTTTCAGCCTATTTCGATCGACCTCTTCAGTGAATTCAATCGTCACTGGCCAGGATTCCACCGCCACATCCAAAGAAAATTGCCATTAGTGAAAATTTCCTGCAGTCCTTTACTAATTATTTCCAACTGTTTCCTTCTGGATTTTAATCTTGAACATTAAATCAATCCGACTTAAGTAGTAGGCAAGAGTAGGGCCTATCTTGTAAAACTAGTTGTACGCGTATTTCCTGCAGGATTTTAATCTTGAACATTGGATCTATACGGCTTGAGTAGAAGCAAAGAGTAAGGCCTAATCTTGTACCAACTCCAAATTGTCTGGATATGGATGCATCCCTTGCCATTGACGGGATTAATAACGAGTTAGTTGCCACTATAAGTTATATTGGCTATTGTGAAGACGACCAATATGTCTTGGATAAAGATTGCATTTGTAAGTTGTCAATGAAACGTCGTTATTTTGATGCATTGATTGATTGATTGGTAGTGTAGGGTGATGAGAGCGATGATGAATTGGGTCAGTTAGGTCCTATCCGGCTGTAAAATTCACTTGCATACTGTAAAACTGCGTTATACAGGCCAAGAACGGTCATTACTTCAACGATCGATATCCTATTTGCAAACATTTTTAGAATTTCCTTGCTAGAATGGCGTGGTAGAGACTTTCTGTAACACAAGTTGTCAAGGATACGTTGTCATTTTGATGCATTGATTGATTGATTGATAGTGTAGGGTGATGAGAGCGTCGACAAATTGGGTCAGTTAGGTCTTATCCGGCTGTAAAATTCACTTGCATACTGTAAAACTGCATTATACAGGCCAAGAACGGTCATTACTTCAACGATCGATATCCTATTTGCAAATACTTTTAGAATTTCCTTGCTAGAATGGTGTGGTAGAGACTTTCTGTTACAAAATAAACATATCATTCACTGAGATTCATACAGCATTAAATCGTAGAAATGAAACGAATGACCTTGTATTCTACCGAGGTCTTAGATGGATGTACACGTACATGGGATATCAGCCTTGGTAAGGGTACTCTTCTATCAATGTCCTTGTACCACTTTCAAGTCGGCTAGAATGTTCCACAAAGTCAACGACTTTAATAGGATTAAAAGTATCAATGATGTGCAATGATAAAATTGGATTAAATTCAATCCCTTCAATGCCTACATTAACCTACTGTATTTCTTGATGAAAGAAATGAAAGTCTGGGTATAAAATTCACTTGATTTCCCTCTAGGCAGTTCATTTGCGTTTCTGAGATCGACTTTGAATATCAATCTTGATTAAGTTAATAGACTGTAATATTGATTTCTCTGTACTGGTAGGTACTGTACTTTTCGTAGCAGTTAGGAGTAAATAAATCTTACGGTTAACCGCGGTAATTCACTGAATATATACATTTCTACATTTATCCTTTTCTCCTTCGATGATATCGAGGCCTATAAATGTCAATTGCATACACAAGTATCAAATTTCATGGAATAAAATTCCTTCTATCCTTACAGTAACCCATTACTAAGTGAAAAGGAAGTAAATTTCAACTGTAAAATTTACTTTATCTCCTTCGTACTACTTACACGTATTTCATCATTGACGTTTACGTTGAATATATATCACTCTTGGTATATACGGTCTACTGTACTATATAGCTATCGATTCTTCTATACTTTCAAGCCAGCTAGAATGGGTAACGGTTAACAATGTAAAAATTCATTAAAGAGCCATTTACGTTAGAGAACTATGAAAATTTTATGAATTAAATCTCTTCTACCTATGCTTGGAATAACTACCTCTGAACTGAAGGAACTTTGATTTCAATTTGGAATGATTTACTCGTATTTAGAAACTGCCTTACCTACGATATATTGCAAATTAAGCCTTTTAATAACTATTCTTAATTTCGATTTTTATAGTGACAATTAAAGATTTAATCCGTTTCTTACGACGAGATGATGATAATCAAGTTGTCCGACGACAGCTTGGTAAATCGTTTATCATCAAAAATGTAAGTAAAGAAAATTCTTAGATTCTTCTATGCAATGTATATATCGACTTCATTAGTCAAATTATTTTATTTTAAAGTCCAATATGGATAACCAATGTTATAAATTTATTCATGATGTTTAGGATTTAATTCCAATTATTAAATGCCACTGGAAAGATGCAGAACTTTTATCCCTAACTATTAGGTCGGTCCTCTATAAAATATTTCTACTACGGATAAACTTGATCTCTGTCGAAATAGTTTAGAAAATCTATAACTATATTTTTAATATGATATAATAGAAAATAATCGTATCCTATACAATATTTTGATCTGTCTAGTATTGACTACATTTTATTGTATATATGAGGTCGCTATATCGGATTTAAACAAACGTTATCGCTTATCTTTAAATGATAATAGGTTAATGGTCAACTTAACTCAACCTGCCATAGTCTGTTTTGATGGAAAAATACCAAAAAAGGATCAAAATCAATCTAGGTATTGGCTTGAAATTGAGAAATACCTTCATGCCTACAAACAGGTACAGTAAAGGGTTCACTCACGATCTTCATTGCATCTAGTGGTTATTAGCGGAGCTGGCAGCTAATGCTAGAACTGTAATAGCAGTAGCGGCGTGTAAACATGATTACCTTTAACGTCTTGAACTACCCCTATGTGGCTAAAATCTAGCAGACAATGTACTTACCTTATGCTCATTATCATTGACTTAAAACTTCTACGATTGATTTATACAACTGACCTTTAAAGTGTATATGTTGACTTGAATAACAATTGGTAGCTGTAAGTGTAAAAGAATTATTTTCTTAACTCAATATTAGGCTTTTAATGATTCCGATTTATGGGCTATCCTGACCCAGCAACTTGGTAAAACCTTGCAAATCGTAAGATATATAGCTTTGGCTTATTTATTAACTACTTACGTAGAAAGTTTGTGCAGTGTCGCGTCTTATTTGAACCTAGTGTTGTGATCATAGATGGACTATATACGGCATCATTCATTATATGTTATCTCTAAAATTTTTAATAATGAGCGATTGATCAAATTTTACAGCCTGTCGATGACCGCGACGATGACGATTTGCTGTTTATGGAAAGATTGCTGTTGCTTATAAGAAATCTCTTACATGTTCCGCAAGATGATAACCAAGAAAATGTAATAATGATGTGAATAGTCCCTGAAGGGAGATTACGTTACCAGCGTTACTTATGTTAGATTCAAAAGGTGGTACATAAAATGTGCGTATTTTGATGGTCGATTCTTTTTGAATTGTAAAATTAGGCCACTAACAGCGATGCCAGCCTTCACGATCAGTTATTATGGTATTAAGACGTTTGTATAAATTTTTACTATGATATACAGTTTAATTAACTGTTTGCTACGTGTCCATATCCTAGGCAAATGCATTCCAGTGGAATGAACGATTTACTTATTTACATAGCGAGTTCTCCACACGAAGTAAGCCTAAAACGCATTATAAACGAATCCCAGTTAGCGATAATCAGATACTAATTTTAGGTAATAATACCACTGTCCTTAGACTATGTGGACTTTACATGTTCTGGAAATGATCTCTCTGATGTTGCGAGATAAGGTACGGTATAATTGTATTGCGGATATTTATTACTATATAACAATGCTGTCTGTTAGTATTTGAAAGACAACCTTACCATTAATCCTTCCATTAATTATTAACATTACAAAGATTTGATATTCAATGCTATTTAGAATTAATCGATTATTTATAGATTGGTGCCATGTAAATAGTTTTGTTTGGGGATCTGCTAATATATACTTAACAATTATCTATTTAACAGTCAGGAGCGCTATTAGCGCGGACAGAGGATACTAAAACGGAAAAGAAAGCTGGATCGAGGTTCTTTAAAGCTTTCAGGGTAAATTTCTGTCATGTTGTGATTAATCAAATTTTACGCCTGAAATTTAGACAGCTAAAAGTAGCCAAGGATGTGGCAGAAGCGGAAAGAAGAAGGAGTGAATATAACATATCTGGAAGGTGTGAAGATAAGCGAATTATTCACGACGTAGCTCTATCTCTCAAATTCAAAAATTATCTTATTCTTTCGCAGACATTCACGATTTGGTGGAAGTTTCTGGGTTAAAGATATGAAAGGGATCAGTGAAAATAATATAGTTTATCATCGCCCGTTAGCCAGTAAGTACAGTACATTACTATACTATTTCTTACTGTAGTCTTAAAAGTTTGAAAAATAGATTAAAACTACATGTCTAGGACAATGTCATATGCATAGTAACATATTTGTGATATAGATGCCAAAAAGATGTCATTTGATTGCAATAAGAGCATTCCTCGAGTTCCTAAAAGGAAACTTCCAGCCGTGGAGCATGCGAGAGTTCGTGAATCACCATTAGTAATAAGGTATTATAACCAGCCTTAGGCTTTTGGTAAACATTTACACACTTTATTATAAATTTCTTTAAAAATTTTCTGGATTTGTATAGGTTGAGCCTTAAAACATTTTGCGTTCAATTTTTGGATTATTGCTATAATTCCTTGATGAATAACGTTCGTGTAAGTAGAATGATTTTTTGTTCTTCTGTGTCTGTTTTCGAATTAGAAGAACTTTAGGATCTAATATCACATCTACTCTTCATTAATATTCTACTAAATTTAATAGAATAAATTGATGCATAACAAATCCCAGCAAAATGACGAAACATATTACTTTAAGATGATGAAGTAGGATTTATTATAGGATTTTTTTAGCAATTTCTGATCAGGTTTGAAATAGGTATTTTATCCCGAAACGTAATATCGTTACATTTTAGGTTTTTCATGGAATTTAATCGCCATAAATCACTTCAAGTGGCATTAATTAGGTTGACAATCTGACGCTCTGTGTTATATAGAACACCTTAGGTTGCAAATAGGCCAAGATAATCTTATATCTACCTTTTTTACCTTAGTGAGACGTTATCAATGCCAATATTCCATTTTACTTGCCAAAATATTTATAATGCCTATGACGGGCTAATAAGTAATAAGGAAGATAGTATTCCATGGGCTAGACGGTAAGACTACATATTGCATAACAAGAATGTCATACTTAGCAGTTGCTAAAGTGTAATAATATATATATATATATATTGGTATATATCATAATGAATATTTACGTCTCTTCCTAACAGGATGCACTATGTCGTCAGTGCTTACAAGGAGTTGCTTCTTAACGTTATAGCTATGGAACAAATTGAAGATCATTGTCTTAATGAGAATGCGAAAATTATAAAAAGTAATAAAAAGTAATGCGATTGATTTTTTTATAAACGTGCTATAATAGTGTCTCTTCAAATTTTTAGGCAATATATTATATATGCCTGAATTCCGAGAGATACCACTTATGCTGCTAACAAAATATGATCCAACTAGGCAAACGAGGTATGTTTGCTACGTGTATATCTTACTTCTCTATTGGTGAAGTGAAGACCGTGGCACCATTATTTAAATACTTATCTTGATTATTTTATCCCAGATCATATCTGATGGAAATTATTACGGTCACTCATATATATTTAAAGATGATTGAAAAACAATGCTCTAAAAATGGTCAAGTAATGGTTAAGGTATATTCGAATTGTAATGCAATTTCGTTATGTTCGCTTTTTATACCTTGTTTATTTGCCCGGAAGCGGCTAAAAAAATTTTATAAAATTTTTAATAATATTGCTCATATTACAACACACATATTCTCAGGAGAAAAAAAGAAAAATGAAAAAGAAGTCAAAGAAAGATTCCGGTAGAAAAATTTTCCCTATCATCAACCTATTATAGTGTTAATATTCTGTCCTCTCTATTAATACAGCCTCTAAGCAGTTGACTGCTGAATGGGAAAACCTATCGAAAGAGATCACTCATACCTTATCAACTTTTGAGAATCTTGAAATATTCATTCCAGCCTTGGATGGTGTGCCTATTTCTGAATTACCGTAAGCTTTATCTGGATAACTGAATTTGATTGTGGACGTACCGTATAGTGCTGTTGTAAAAACTAGGAAGCTATTACACGAGTGCTCATGCCATTCTTTAATTTAGTGGCGCTGCCAAGGAAGAAATCAGGAACTGTTTAGTTGAAAGCCGCTATAGTGAAGCTATAGCTACTTTGAGAATTTGCAGAAATAAACTACCCGATAAAGTTGAAGACTTTGGACAAAATAATGCAAATAACGAAGAAGAATTATTATGCCTTAAAAATATTTATATAGCAAAAGGTATACTATTACTGTACTTTCAATCAAAATTAGTATTACTATGAAATCGATCGTCTATTAAAAGACCGACACTGACTGAATTGTAAAACGTTTTCATTCGACTATGCAATAGAAAACAAGGCGAAAGATATTTCAAGCTCTGAAGGTTGTATACTCGTATTGCTGTTGTTACCAGTACTAAACCTAATGATTATAATGCTTTGTCTAATGTAACTTTTATGATTTTACCACTTATTTTAGAGGAAGACTTTGTTTTACAAAACGGAGTCGAAAAAAATTTTAACCTAATGAACTATTTGAAAAAGTACAGCTATTAACATATCTAGTAGACTTAGCTCGACTAAAAATTCACCCATTTATTTTTTAATCTAATTCTTTGTAGGTTCACTAGTTCGAAGGTCCTAAGGCATTATGTCGATTTATTATCAACCTATGATAAAAATGATGATTCAGTAAATCATTATATCGTAAAATGGTTCTACCGCATTGCGCATGATTTCCGCATGCATGCAATGCTATACCAATTAAGACTTTTCTTAATATTCAATAAAATATTAAGTGAACCACCATTGGACAGATATAAGGTCAATAATATAATTATCAAAATTTTTAAATTTCGAAAAATTATCCAAAGAGTACTTAATGTGTATTTTGTTTATATTCTCGTGATAGGAGCTGGTTACCTTCGTAAATTATATATTGTCGCGGTTTTTTGAAACGACAAAATCAAATCCCGTCGTTTACGTTGAGACTTTGTTTTGGAAAAGTGCTGGCGATTGTTACGAAATTACTGAAGGCTATGGAAGTTTAAGGTAACTTGTTATGACTGAAATGGATTTTTTTATTATCTTGTAATACAGTATGTTACTCTCGTGTATCGTAGTAAAGAGAAGGAGGAACGTAAAACAAAAGGCTTTTGGTCCGAAGAGGAAGAAAGTAAATTAATCGAATTGTATCGAAAACACGAAGATTCTGACGGTTAGTAAAATTACTGATTAATACAATTAAACCTGCATTGTTTCTCAACCAATGCAGGTAAAACTAACGTAGTAAATGCTATTGTCACGTTATAGATATTATCGGTAATATATTGAGCGAATTTGTGGAATTTAGCGACAAGGGCAGGGCTCAGGTTAGCTGTCACATGTTTGCTTAAAATATTAGCATCTGACTTTTGGTTCTTGTTACACCGAACTGCATACTGTATATACCAAATTTGATCTACTTATATGCGTATGTAACCTCATTTAAACAGATACGAAGGAAATTGTTAACGTCAGGTACTGTTACTGATCGTGACCGACTTCGAAAACGAAAGAAAAGTGCACCTGTTCCTGGACGAGAAGTTCGTGCTTACCAATACCTACTATTCACTCGATGTGATACTGATAGGCTTTGTGAGCAAACTGATAGTGTTTTTTTTTAGTTTAACCATGAATCATTGGAAGAATACGAAATTGAAGACCAACAAACTGATAAAGATGCAGATGTTGACGTAGAAGAGTTGCATGATTTAATAAATGATGTTATTACAACAGGTAAGGTGTTCTACATTTTTATGTTAGGCAACATACATACGTCGACTTGAGAAATGCTAGAATTTGTTGCCAAATTAAATAACATCAGCTGATATATGAAATAATTTTTGGGTGATTTAGTAAATAAAGAAGTCATCGATGCTGTGGTACAGTGTCTTCAGTTTGCAATTACTACACGAAAACAAGGAGGTGCGGGATGCATACATATACTCGTATTTCAAATTATTAGATTCTGCAGCATAATTATATTATTATGAAAACAATTGTCGAATCATAGAAAATCAAGATGAAATTGATCTTGAATCAATTATTACCAATAACGAAGAAATATTTAAAAGCGCAGTTACCCAAGAATTGTTATATTTTATTGGATTCTTAAGCAGATTCGATGAAGATGTAATTATACCGATTATATTCCATTGTATCTTGCCATATATGTTGTAACAAACTGATAGTAACCAATGCGTTGTTATCTTTATTAGGATATTATTTGGTATATTCCATCTAGTTATTCAACTAAGAAGTTGGAGTCTTTAAAGTCTACCATAATACAAGGTTTTCTAAGCCCTAATTGTAAAATATTGTCTTTTACTCCATAAGTAGCTATAATCTACCATTTGGATAGAAGGAAAGTGAATCACATCTTTGTAATTATTACTTTTTGCTTTGTTACTGTGTTATTAAGAATTAGACAATATAAATTCAAAGAATATTAACCCGATTGAGAAACGTGAAATCATTGAAGAAATAAATTTCCCGAAATCATTTATGAGCGATGATTCAAGTAGCAACGAGGAAGAGATGGAAGATGATGTAAATACAATTAAGCGAGATGCAAGTAACGACTCCGACAATGAGAGAATAATGATGAAAAGGAAGAAAAAATTACGGCAAATATTAGATAGTGATGATGACGATTGAACTGGAATTAAATAGTAACAGTATATTTTTGAATTATTGCATTCGTATGTACAATGTATAATAATAATCTGCTTCTGATGACGAATTTCTAATAGTAATTTTATTCTTGTCACAATTAGTAAGATTGAATGGATTATAAAAGTAAGTTCTATAATAAACAAATGTTTAAATTGGTAGTTTTATACTTAGAAAGTCTCTAAATGAATCTGTATACTGTTGGCATCCATTCTGATTATTTTGTAGGCATCAAACGTATTTGCCTTCAATTTATAGTATTTATAATGGCTTCACAGCTTCAGCCTTAAGCAGCATTTTTAGTGTGTACCATTTGATATATTGCGTGCGTTTAGATTACGATGATGTTTTACACAAAATATACGATTTATGGAAAATTCATCTATCGAACTCATCTGTATATAGATTCAAACTGAGCTACTGCTTAGCTAGATTAATATCAATTTCAATAAAATTGCTAACTTGATAAAAAAACAACAAATACCATTATTGTAATCAATCGCTAGACAGATTTTTTCGATCATACGAGTATAATAAGGATAACTAATTGCATTTACTATATTTCCTTCCGTATTTTTAACAGCTTTATATGATTTATAAAGAGCCAAATGATTCTTTCATGACTTGCCATGTTATAAGACCCTATTTTAGAGGGAAAGAATGGAAATTAAATAACGCAGATCAAGAGTCAAAAGACTAAGTAACTGTCCATTTAACTTGCCTTCTTGCAAACATCAATTTGCATGCTGACATAATTCATTAAAAGTTCTCGTATATCGTTATCTCTCTGCAAATAAAACCTTTCTAAATCTTCGTTCGCTTTTTCGCCAAAATTTCTAATAATTGAAGTTATTATAAAACAACAAAGTAACTTAAGATTTAATGCCAAGTAGAAAGGATAAAACACTTTGGACAATAAATCCCAAAAAATTCCAGACATTACGAAGGTTCAAAAAGTTGTGAATCAAATTAATTTATTACTTGGCTTCTAGTCGACGTTCATCTAGCGTCTTTTCTAATTCTTTGATGTTATCATCTATAGCCTTTAGTTTATTTTCCTTAATCTCAGGTGCGTCTTCGCCGAAAACTTTATTTTGAACCTTACGCCTAACTGAGCCAAAACCACGGCTAACTTTACCAATTCCACCAACTACATTACTAACCATGGCTGACCGAGGTTTTTGCTTTAATTAAAGATATAAAATTTTTAGATGTAATATATTGTCGAAATTTCTGCATGTACATTCTAATAGTAATAATGATATAATGAGTGACTGATAGAAGGATGGGTAAATTGGTAGAATTGATGAACTGCTTTATGAGAGCAAAAAAGATTAGAATATGCAGTACATTGCACAAGGAATAGCTCTCGTCGGTAACAAATTTAAGCATTATTATACATCATGGGATATGATGATTTGCGGGTCTAATATTAAAAATGCTGCATAAAAATGTAATGTAGCTAAATAAAGTAATTCTTAGTGCAAGTAGTGATCGCAATGAAAAGGGTTAGACACCAGTAAAAGAATTAAATCATAGCTAAGTGTTAATGAAGCTATTGAGTTTTAGCCTCTATGAAGTCAATATTTTAATTATGCGAGCAAATATAGATTACGATGAGCGATTAAAATTATTGGTGATTTTTTTAAGTAATCTTACAGCAACTGATTGGGACGATTCATCTTCTGGGCCCGTTGATTGCTTTTGCTCTTCGCTATCTTCACTTGAATGCTCATCTTGTTGCTCGGCATCTTCATCAGGTTGGCTTACATTATCTGATGTTGAAGATGAAGATTTTGACTGCTATGATTGATAATTAGTCAATATTTTATTATCAGCCTTGTATGATATCCATCGATGAATATTATAGCCATATTTAAAATTTAAACTCTTATAATTACAATGCAGTTGACAAAAAAGATATAATACTGATTAATGTTATCAACATACAGATAGGCCACTTTCATCCCTTAATTTCCTTTTGTTTACTAATGCTTCTTCACTACGTTCGATTTCAAACTGGAGAATTTCATGTTTTTTGGTGATACTCCTGGTCATTATAGCATGAAAAATGTTAAATGTCATAACGTGATCTTACTTGTAGATCAAGTCAATAATGATCGACAAAAAGACCTGATCGAATCCGCATATAACATATATTCCTTAAGTAAATCATGGAAGTTTAGCTCCTCGTCCTCCAAAACGCCGGTAATTGAATCAGAAAAGCTACGAAATATAAAATATGATAGAGTGATTAGTTAGTCATCTGTTCTCTATAACAAAATAATATTGATAGGAAGGAATTTGCGTATGATTATGAAATTAGTATAAATCTAGCTAAAGTAAGTCCAAGTTTATCAAATATCGAGAGTAAGAAACCTAGCCATCGTTCTTGCCACCGTATGCAAAGATGAGACCATTTCTGGTTCCATGGAAGCCCAATCACTGGAAAGGTAAGAGCAAGTAGTAATCAGTTATGCGATAACGATTTTGGCTAAAATTAAAACTTTTATAGAGTTCTCTATTTGTGTATTTTACCTAAACATAGAGCCATAATGACGATGGCCTTTATAAATGAAAAATACCGAATTGACCATTCTCTACAGAGTTTTGAGCGATGATAAATTCATAAGATACCATACATTAATACTCGTTGTTAAAACCAATATACATTAAACTTATTAAATCTTAGCATAACTAGAGCTCTATTGATTCTCATGTTTTAATTATAATTATTCGCAATTTACATGGCGAATTCGAAGGATTGCAGCAATATTATTATGAAGGTTATCCGCATAATGCCTCAAATCACCGAATCGCCTGTAATAGAAAAGTCCAACATCAAGTACAAAATCTTCCTTTCAATCTTATATTACAGCACATTATATGATATAATTGATCGGTTCTAATCTATTCTGATTAACGTTAGATATTACCAGGCTTGATAGACAATAAATGATATAGTTTCTAATATATATTAAAATCTAGATAAACTGCTGAGTACAATGTTTCCTTTTTCAATAAATTAATATCAAGATATTTGATATATTAGATCATGTTTAACCCGTTTAATTGAATATAATCAATATTAAACAACTCAAAAGATATTAATTATATAATACAACGCAATAGTTCAATGCAATTTATGAGATTATAGAGACAAATTCAAATAATTTTTCTTTCCATTCTTTGAAATTATACAGGTAGTTAATACTTAAACTCAACAATATTTCAATCCTTACTTGTCAACTCGTTGTACTCTGAAGTAGGAATTTAACTTATGAATGCGACTATCAGCCTGTATGAAATTAAATTGATTTGTTAAGTAGTTGAGAAAGTGAACTTATTATTTAGTTTAGTATAACATAGCTTTAAAATAAAAGGTTATCGAATGTTTCCATAAATCATTGTAGCTTTCGCACTTACTTTTGATTGAAAGTTAGTTGATTGAATGACTTCTTTCCAGCCTTCTTCCTGTAATACATTAACAAGGTGATGATGCAAGTAAGGAATAATAATCATTCAGCTACAGTAACGATAATCGAAGATTGATAGAATATGATTTTGATGTAGAAAATAACGCTGACCTTTTGTAAGAAAGAGTGAAAAATTCTATCTTGACATAGAGTTGGATGTTGTGCTACACGATGAAGGAATGCCTTCGTATAGGAGGAGCATGGTTAGATATTAAATGAAAATGATAAATCTTGATGTTATGATTTGATAATTATCATTTTTGAATCGTAACAAAGTGGGGTAAGTTGCTATTTTCGAATCACAGTAAACGCTACCTCAAGACCGCTTCTCCTTCTCTCAATAAAATCTTGATCGAATGTGTCTGTAGTGATATTTTTCCAGCTCATATGAAACGATGGTAACTTAGACGTTATAAAAATAAGCCAAGAAAGAGATTATATGTATTTCTTTGACGCGCGTAAACAGTTATCGACGTTATGATACAACTTTAGTATAATGGCGATTTAAATTGAATTTATGGTAGTCAGTCATTTATTAAGATAAATCTTGATTGCCCTACCTTCTTCTCCGGTATAGGTGGGATAATAATCTAAATTATATTTGAGTAGAAGTCAGTACAATTATAAGAGAATCCTTATAGGCAGATTTAGAGTAATAGTTTCGTCTGCTCTTTACAAATTGCATTTATCAATTTTCTATATATTTATATTCAATCAATAGGTAGAAAAAATGATAAACTTACGTATGGGTAAGTTACGTTAAAATAATTTCGCAACAGATCGAATTCACTATAACGTCTCCAAACAGAGTGAGTTCCTTTCTCGAAATCGTCAGGTCCTCCATGGCCCGTGCATCTAATCAAAGTATTATACTAAAATTATACGCTAGATACGTGCTAATTCGTTTACTACATTAGTAATTGACTACAATTTGTTCTGCAATGGCAATGCAGAGATAGTGTCATTAAATTATTTCTCGGTTGATAGATTAAGCTGATGTAAGGGAATTGAAATTTCGATAGTAGCGGTAAACGATCACGAAACTTTCTAATTAAAGTAAAATTTTCTTTCTATGTCAAATAGAACGCGTAGAACCACGAGTTCATAATAATTCTAGTTAGATGATGGAGCTATATTGCATATGTAGATTATATACTGTACTTTGTTTGGACTAGATAGACCATAAAAGTATCTTTTAGCATGTCGGTATTGACCACTCTTTTCTCAGGTTCTGTCACGGTAATATCCATATTTCTTTTTTCTACGTCTTTTTCACTAATACTGCAGTTATTCTCTTGATTTTATAAATTTTTTTCTGATAAGTACTTAAAAGTACGGCGACTATTAAACTGAAGAGTCGAGTCGAATTACTGCATAGATTTACAACAAATACATTCAGATTAGTTCAACTGGTCAGAGACTAGTTAATTTCAACCATATGCTACTCTATTTTATTTTTAACATTTTCTCCATGCCATATTGCCGCTAGATGTCAGTAATTGATGATGATATCATATTATCAATCACTGTTGATTGGTTATTCAAACAATTAATAGCTTGATTAAATATTAATTGCTTATTGCTTGATCATATACTAATTCGTTATAAAGTCGGATATACTAGTATTAAATTAGGGTAATTATTGATATATCTTTATGACGTTTGGGCTGCCAATTATATTAACTGTGAATGTAAGCATAGGCCATCACGCATACTTTACTCTTAAGGCTTGGGAAAATTAATATTATCTGTATTACCTCGGGCAAGTGATTAATTTAATACTGGGTCAAATTAAGTTTTAAGATATTACGTTTGGATGTACTGATCTCGAAATGGAAACCTTGTTAACATATAGATTCTCAACTATGGATATAATATAAGCCATTGCAAAGAATCGGAGAAATTTGACGGTATTTTAAATTCCGCTAACAAGGCAATTTGATACTGGATCAAATTAAATTAAAATTCGCTCATATAATTAAAAATATATATTATACTGTACCATATTAGTCCATAATGCAGTAGCTTATAATTTTTTGGAGCCTAAGAATATTCACTATTGTACCTACGATATCGAATAGAATTTGCTTACAAGGTTCTAGCATATAAGTAGGAAAAACTTAGTTATAGTTCGCCTTGACTTCACTCAGGTCCCCATTGTCTCGATTAAATGATATATCATAGTAAAACTTATATAATTGTTATTTAAACGATAAATTATAATTAGCATAAAATTAACGTTGCAATCGACATTAAGCTCCAAAATGAGGAAGTATCGCATAGTAATTGTATGTAATAAAGCTAAGCATTAAATTCTTGAATTTTTCTGTCCAAGCAGAATATTTTTAGTCATGATTTCAATTGTAGAACAATAAACGTATAAGTTTTACCTTTTTCCCGTTATTCCGATTAATTATAAAATACAAGAGTAATAATCAGTTAAATAATGATACCTCATATTTTGAGATATACTTAGTAGCATAGTTTAATAAAGTATTTATCGTTAGCTAGCACATATTTAAATATGCCACTTCCAATGATTTTCTACCGTCTCTTTAATATACCAATATCGCTGAGAGAATTATACATTATATAAAAGAATTGTACGTTGTAGCTGCACGGGGTACGTTAGGCAGTAATTGAGTGTTACCAGTCGTTGCTATATTTTCACTTAGAGTTTATATTTAGAATATTTTATAAACGATTCAGCATGTAGAAAGATACCAGATTTAGACTTATTGTTTTTGATGAATTATATATGTTGTGACCGCTTGGTACAAAAAATTTTAAATAAATATATATATATATAGGAAAAATTAAAGAGAATGCAGTACAGCAACTATGTTATGATCAACGAACACATATATACTATTGCAGAAGTTGCAGTTACTAATATACATATGCAGCTGAATTTTTTGTCATCAGATTATTATTGTTACCAATGAAATGAAAAGAATGTTTACGCAACATTCCACTATTCCTTGTAATATTAAAATTTAAATTTATCCAGTTAGTATCAATATAGATATTTGCTCCTTGATTGTACAAGATAAGGCGATCATGGGAAATTTAACGTGTAACATCCAAAATATAGATCTATAGGTATATACATATACGCGTATATTCCGAAATTTTAATTGTTCAACATAAGAAATTTTTACTATACCCTTACAACCCGAAAGGATACAATACAATTAATTTAAATCGATCAATCTCTTGCCAATATATATATATATATCGGAAATATCATTAGTAAATTTTATTTGCTATCCAGTATTGTCTAAATGTATTAGTAAAGTAACACGTCATTTTCATGAATAAATTACACTGTAGTCATCCATACGTTTAAGCATGATTTTGTGCATTCTCTAAGCAGGTCTAAGGAGTCGAACTTTATTCTTCAAGAACAATCGAAATTCTTAAAGTATTTGCTCGTAATCTAAACATTGAATCAAAAAGTTTAATTATTTCAAGTTTAATTCAATTTGGCAACAGCTATTCCTAAGGAATAAAGTAAAATCAAAAATTGTAAAAAATATAACCTTTGAGAATCGTTCTTGAACTCTAATATATACATTCCTGGCCTAAATGCATTTACTGTTCCAGTCATCATGTTTATATGTGAATTTGTTACAGCAGCTGGAACTAATGCCTAAGATAAGAAAAATATCAAAAATTATTTTAACACTTTAGACATGAAAACAAAAAGAGCTAATATCAACGACTGAAATAAACTAAAATTATAATATATATACAATTACTTGTTGTTCGCCGTCATTATTTTCCTTGTAATTAATCCCAAATAAAATAGGCTATGAAATAAGAAATCTTCATTAATTATATATGAGCGAGAGCAAATTGATTAATGGCTGATATACATTTGAAGTGTGATGTACAGTAGCTGATATTAATATTTTTGCTCGAATTTTTATATTAAATTTATTTATTTAAGACCGTAAGGATACTAATACTACATAAGTGTAAGTGCTTACAGACCTGCTCTGTAAGAAAATTCCATTTCAATGTGCGATTACTAGTAATATTTAGGGGTATACGAAAGCATTCATTGGCACCAATTTCGATTTGTTTATTCATTGGGTGTGTTTTACATTCGGCTGTTCGATCGGAGGTAGCATCATCGAATTGATCTAGTAAAATAATGCGAATGTTACCGCACACTTTCTAATTACTGTATATAAAATAGCTACAGAATACAATGGAGTCATCAAACCTTGCTTATCGGTAAGAGTGTACTGATTTGTAGTAAATACAATTCCATTACTACTAGTAAGATCTGCATCATCCTCTGCATCGCTTTCACTTTCGTATATAAGTTGTCCTCTACTGTTAGCTATCAGACGGTACCGTTTCTCCTTAGATAAATCTTTTTCAGGATCACAAGGAATTGTAATGACATCGCTAACATTTAATTTTTCAGTTTCAGGTGGTTCACCCAAGTAATTCTTATAGCACTTTTGACATGAGCGAAGAGGTTTACTATTGCACCGGAATAATTATAGAAATGAAAGATATTTAATTTAAATAAATATGGAACAAAGTTATAGAAGTACAGTCGTGTATTACTATGGTTATGGACATGAACTGAATAAATAATTATTTATTTACCGATCATGTGGAGTTTCAATCCAGTAATCAGAACAGCTATGGCAGAAAATTTTCCCGCATATTCGGCAATGATGTCGTCTCAAAAGTACAGAAAATTGAGACGAACATTGCATACATCTTGCGACCTTTTGAAAAATGTCAAAAAGCAATATTGCATCCATTAAACTTTAAGACGTTTGTTGTCTAAAGTATATTATGGTTCGTATGTACTCAGTAGAAGGACTAAAATCTTAATAAAACTAAGTTTTTAAAAGTGTTGATTACCTCGCTATCTTTAACCCATTTTTCTGCTATTTTAGTTTGTTGCTTAGACGAGTCTAACTTTCTCAACAAGTTGCTATTTTCTCTACAAAATTTACGGTGAAAATTTGAAGGAAGCTCTTTCGCACATAAGACTATCTATAATTAAGACTTTAATGTGCTGCTGCTAATGATTTCAATTTAAATAGTTTATATCGTTACTAGAACATAGATAGTCGATACATACCTATTAAGTGACATTAGCTTTTCTTTTAAAGTAAATTTCTCATGTCGTAATTGTTCCAACGCTTCGCATAATCTCTTTTCACTTAAAATACTTCTTTCCTTAAAATCTCCAAATTCAATCTGCAAAGTATAGCAAGTAGCCATTACTACAATACAATGCCTGCTGCAGTTAATTAATTGTAGAACATACTGTAATAAAACTATTACAAACCTTAAGATTTACTCCGTTAGCCCTCTCTCTATCTCTACCCCGTGTTACCTAGTTAATTAGAATGATTAAGGCCAATATTATTAATTATGTCTTTCGGGGTTGATAAAGGTAAGTTATAATGAGAGATTAATGCTATTAACGTATAACATATGATAATTTCTACCTGTAAAAGTTCATCCTCCATATTGATCGCTTCTTCTTTAGTTTCTCGTAACTGCTTTTGTAGTCTCGAAATTTCGGTATCATAGTTTTCTTTCATCGACGCGATTTCTCCATTTTGATACTGCATGTGAGAGTTCATTTCTTGCATATTACATTCATATTGTTCTATCACTTCCAAAAGGTGATGTTTTTCTTTTTCATATCGATTGATGGTCTAAGATTGAGCATGAGAAAGTACAATATAAACCTTTCGTAAGTGACTAGGAGCTTACAATGGTCACATGATCTCATCCATAAACAAGATAATTAGTTTTTATTAATAATTTCATATTTGGACTATTACCAAATAGAGTACGTTACAATTATTTTCTGATGCGAAAAAACTTTACTAAAGCGATTGTTATTACTGTTCTCCTACTGCTACTTGTATGTACCAAGGTTAATATATTGTATATGTTATATAAAAAGCTGTACAACTTTACATTATATGAGTAAGTTTGATATTAAAATTATTTCTTCCTTATTAAACTATTTACGATGAGATAATAACGCAACCAATAATTCAATTCTAGCCATAACTACACGAGGAAATTATTTTTCTTCTAGATGTAAATTAAATTTTGACTTACATCGAGCGCCGTTTGTTTTTCTAAGGCATCCGAACTAGCTTCAAATCTTAAAGCGGAGGCTTCACTTTCGACCGAATTTTTAAGCTTTTCTAATTCTAATTGCAAATCATCAATAGTGGCCTGGCTATTATCATATTTTGTTTCTACTTCCTTGATTTGGTTTCTTAAATCACAAGTTTCAGTTATCAAATCTTGCATCGGTTGGCTTAGATTCAAGTGATGTGTTAAGTCGTCGATATGGCATTGTAAATTGTTCTTTTGTAAATAAGCTAATAAATTCTTTCTAATATCATCCATTATTATGTTGGTGTTTACTTGTTGATGATTTCTTTCGGTCTTGATTTCACTCTCCGTCATAGGCAATTTTTGATGGTTTGGTGGATTAGTGATTTTATTATCTTGATCATTTGGTACATCATCGGAATAGTCAGGATTATTGGCCAAAAGTTTGCTAACATTTTTAACTAATAATTGTTGTTTATGATAGATTTTGGTTAAGTTATTCCAAACGGTATTTAAATATCTGGATTTATCAAGCGCTGGTGGCAGTTGATTTTTTTCAATTTTGGGAATTTTTTCAATTTTAACAGCTAAACTAGCCGTACATTGAGCCATCTTTTGGCATAAATCAATTAAGTTCTCTACCTGATCTTGGTCGATTTGTTGTGCTACGTTATTATTTGTAGAATTTCCTAGATGTCCTGCGATAATGGATAAAAAAATGTAGTCAAGCAATGTTTTGGAAGTATTTTACAAATGAATTGTGTATTATTACAGTCTTTAGGTAGTCAAGATTATCAGCTCTGCCATAATAGCAATTAAGTTCTACCTACTGTATGATTTGTACGATCCTTTATCATGTCTATGCATAGTATTATCTTAGTGATAATAATGTATAGATATGTTAACATATATATATATATATATATAATGATTAACGCTTGCTGTTGTTGCAATGTTATCAAGGTCTATCTATGATTTTTCTATTGCGATAGTCCACTATCGTTAATTACTTGATCTTGGTTAAGTTCTCAGTTCAGTAGTCCAAGCCATTACAATGATATTACAGTACAGTGATGATGAATTTTAGATATGACTATTGGTCGGAGTTGTATCTGTGATCCTTTACTGCATCGGTATCTGTCACATAGTCATTTGAGGGTAAATTACATATTCGTTATTATCATCTTTGATGGAATTTTTATGGTATACAGTACAGTCTATGCAAATGTAGAATATTATCATGGCACATTCACGTAGAATTGAAATGTGTCGCTCGATTCTTGCAGTACTATGAATTCTATATCAGGCCAGACATTGAAATTATTTTCAGTTCGTGTAATGGCTAAACAACAGTATTCTGTAGTAGAAGCATCAGAGGTATTCAGAAGGCGATAACTGGATTCATTGAATTCATTACTTGTATTAATTAATTTATTAGCCAAGAAAGATTAATACTACTGGATGGGAATTTCATCAGTTATCTAATCTAATCATGGCCGTAATAAACATTTAAAATACAAAAGAGGACGCCAAATAATCCTCAGCTTGCCTGAAATAAAATTTCCGTTGGAGCCAATACGAATGTTATTATTACAGCATTTGTTCTAATTAGAAGTTGATCGTATGCTATCGTTCTGGCTATAAAATTTTGTTGAAGTAGTTTAGAATACGTCTGTTGGCCATTTCTTAATATAAAATGACAAATTCTAAAGGTCTACCAGTCAAGACGATTGATGGCCAGTTATCGTTCTTATTTGTTCATTCTACTAGATTATAATTATTGATAATCTTTACAAAGTGAATGGCCATTGCATCGTCTATATGAAATATCATTTAACTAGATCAACTGTAGTTGATATCTTGAGAGAAAGTTCAGAATCATGCTAGTGATTGCTCATAACAGGTACAATATTGACCATCGTCAAGGACAATTAGAAGCTTTGGTAGTCCTTGCGATTGTCTATACTGTTGATACGTCGAAAGTAAGTCGACAGTAGTCAATATCTTGATGAGAAAGTATGTTATTGGTTTGTCATCACCATTACAATATTGACATTGTCCAGGACAACAAGAAGAGGGAGGGCTTCTTCTCGTGGTCCATGCTAGCATCTATCCCTATTTAGGTGTTGAAACTAAATCGATTCTAGTCGGTAACTTGAGGAGAAAGTTGATGCTCTTCCAACGTTAGTGTTTAACCATAGCCGATTGCTATCATCGATAGATTAAGAAGACTGCTTGAATTCTACCCTATATGAAAATTGTTTTACTCCACTGTAACCTTGGTATCGAAAGCATTTGACCTAGATCGTACAACTGGTGTAGCTCGTAACTTTCCAATTAGTATCAGCGTAGGTCAAGTGATGACTTTACCCATGTACGCCTATCTGAAATCTGTACGAGATATTCAGCTAGAAATATTTTTCCGCCATTGTACAATATCATCATTTTATGTTAGCATCATAGTTATGACTGTGATGACATCTTTAACACTAATTCTAGGGCCAATTCATGAACAACGTAACGATTATATACATATATATATATATATTTAACAATCACAACATGAAAGAGATGGATAGAAGAGCTATCGACTGTTGAATGGCAATCAAAAACATCCAACATGGATGCTTTAGAATGGTCAAACTTACCATTCTCATCATCCGGTGATGGATGATTGGTAGTGTCTTGCATCTCAGCCATATTAATATAGTACTATCGTTCTGCTGTACACTTCAATATCGTGTACAGCCACTGGCTAAAGAAGAAAACTGCAAAGAGTAGAAGAGCGATGGCCAAGATTTCTCCGATGTTTGTCGTTGGTGTTGTTGGCCAACGCTTTTAAAATTAATTAATTAGACAACATTGTTGGACTTTGACTATCGCAATTGACCTTTGTGCAAGAATAGTCTTTTAAGTATGCCCCTTCTAGCTACTGTACTATACATAAGATAGTGTATTGTATGGGCAGCAAGTGTTTTTATTGCCAGGCCTGGATACAGACGTACAGCAGGTACAGACGACACGGTTGGCGCTGTTCTGTCCCTTGGTGGACCGGGAACGGTACTAGTACCGGTACTGGTACCGTCACTGGTACCGTCACTGGTACAGTACCGTGGTGTTGTAGTAGCCCATGGTGGCACTGTCAACCTTAACCTGGACAGACCAACCAACAGCATTGGCACGCTAGCAAGTGCCCTAGCCACATAGTGTATACTGTAAATACTCAGCGGCAGCGCTCTCGACTATGTCAAGACCTTTCTTGTGATTCTAACCAGCTTGTTGCAAAAGAGGATTATTTGAAGTGAAAGTGGATTCAATCACAGTCTCATTTCTGTATAACGTAATCATGATAGGATATTATTGAATCAATTGGAGTAACCTTGAAAATAGCTGCAAAAATGATGGATACAACCAGCATCCGGTTTCCAATCAACCATGCTAAACTGGCGCGGACCATGTCAGAGCTCTTGATGCTACTGTAGTACTCAGTCAGTAGTAAAATACCATACGATACCCTAGTCCAACACCGTCAAGGCTAACCTCGTCCGCTAGGCTGGGTCACGGACGACCATGGTGAATCGACCATGGTGTGCTGTACTTCGATACTGTACAGTGTACAGTACACTTACTACAGTACTGTATACTGTACTGTCCTACAGTATACTGTACTGTAATGTCTTGTACACAGTACAGGACTGCAACTTGCACTGTACTGCCCCAAGACCACTGGAATGCCCTCACTATCCACTGTGGCAGTACCCACAATCCACGGCGCCCTACTGTTCTCCGCTGCACATTGTCAAGATGGCTACTACACCGGCATCAGGTTGATCGAGCAATTTCATCAATATGAATGACTTGTATTTAATAAATTCACTTTATCCTTGTCTGTTGGATACATTATATGTAATGAATCATAAAAATTGATCTTATAGGCAAGAAATCCAAAAAAATGAAAGGCAAAACGGTCAATTTGACCGAGTTTCTTGCTGATGGAAATGATGGCAAAGTTGCCAATATTCTAACACAACGAAAAACCAGTGATTGGTCTGAAAAAGACGATTCCCGTGGTTATGAAGGTGACAAAACTTGATTCTATCTACCCGGTCATTTCATGTTCGACTTCCTTCTTAGATTGGACATGTGGATAGGCCTATTTTTATCCTATAAACTGTGTTGTACAACAATAACTTGATTTATTATACTCAGATACATACCAGTACAATTACAAATTTCTCATCAATGTCGATCAATTGGATACGGCATGATGCAGTCTTTATAATCTAGGATTGCGATGCTATGCATTAAATATTCAAATACTTATCTATCGTACTTGGTAGATAGAAAAAAATAGTCTTATACAGTATCCATATCCTTCTAGCACCTGCTAGAAATGGACTTTTCTCCCTCGATTGTGCTCTACTCTTTAACATTCATCATTTCTACACTATTCACCAATTTCAATGGCTACATCTTGATACAAAATTAATCTTCCATCGTCGTCATCATCGTTCATTTACAGATAGGCGGAGTCAGCCCACCATTGATACATCCATGCTACCAACAGCTCCAAAAGCTGCTCGTGCCTTGGCTGGTATCGATAGGAGTAGACTTCCTACTAAGCCACCTTTTACTGCTTACATTGCTAATCTTCCTTATGATGTGACTGAAGAAGATATTACTCAATTCTTCAAGGATAGCAAGGTCAGTTCAATATACTCTACTTGTTTTGCAAATGATCGACTACAGTATCTATCTGACATTCTGTGAAGTAGAACTTCATCATCTTGATTACCTTACGCATTGATCAGAAATAATGGATTGAAATACACAACTACCTTACTTGTAATCTTGTTAACATCTTACTGTAGTGATGGTGATAGGGAATAGAAGTTTGCAGCCAATTAATTACATTGTATAACGTTGACTACCGTATATAATGTCATGTTCTGTTAACAAGAGGAATATATATGCTTTCTCTTCAATATAAATGACATTGTAGATCGATTCTTACGATACTTGTAGATATTGGAATGATGTGATAAATCAAGTAATGATTGTCTATTTTCGTTATACGTAGGTAAACTCTGTTCGCTTACCCAAAGGCACAACGGATGGTAGACCAAGAGGATTTGGATATACCGAATTTGAAGATTTAGAATCACTAGTTAATGCGATGTCACTAAATGATCAGGTGAATTCGAATATTCAAAATGATGGGCGTCTTGCTAATTTGACAGACCTACTGTATCTTTAAAGTACTTTATTCCTTCAACTTGACTTTCTGATCATTAACTAAACTATACGCGCGTCAGTATATTATGGTGGTCTTAACAATACATAACTCTCCCCTATTACTGAACGCGTATACAGTATGTCATGCCGTTTTGACATATTCAAAGGAAATAGTTGTTATCATAACTGACAACTTGATGATTTTTTTCATTATTTTTAATTAAAAAGTAATCTATATGTAATCCTATATCTCTAAACAAAACTTATATCTTCTATTCATTTACCCCATATAGTTACTGAAAAATCGTAAAATCCGTGTGGATATTGCTGGAGGTAAGGTTTATAGACTAATTAATTAAAAGATTAATTATTATTAGTACAATAAATAAAATTTTTTTTATCCATTAACTGATGAAATCATTACTGTATATCGAAAGTTATGTCTTAAAAATCTTAACATCGTATGCTTAACAACGATTTATTATTTATATACTGTCTATATTTGTATTTTCCCATCTAGTATGTACTCTTTGTCTTGTTGTTTTGTTAGTTCATGTGGTAAGTCAAAAATTGACCTTGTAATTCATTTGTTTTTCGCTAATCATACAGGTGATAATGACAGAAATAATTTCAATGACAGAGGGAGTAGAGGATCACATCATGATAGATACGATCGTGGTGAACGAAGCACCGATAGCGATAATTGGAGACGCGCCGGACCACCAACAGAGGACTTTCGATCGAATAGGAGACAATATGATCGTGACGATGACAGATTTGCTGGTGTTGGTAGTCGATACAATGATGGAGGGAGCAGTTTTCGCGGAAGAGAAGATCGATTTGGTAGTGGAAACCGTAGATATAATGATTTTGAATCTTCCGGACGCGGAAGAAGAAACTACGATAGAGGTGGTTTTGGAGGTAGATCTTCACGATATAATGGGGATGACGGGAAAAGACGTGGCTTTGATAATTTTAGATCATCCAGATTTGAAAATGGAGACGAAAGACGTAATTATGATGTTGATAATGTAGATGGTGGTAGGCAATCAAGGGAGGACAATGATTCTGTGAGAAGAGATACAGAAAGAGCTGAAAGTAGCGATAACACTAAGCAGGGCGATTACGAAGAAAAGAAAGAGAAAGGTTAATGGATAACCCTAATATGACTACTATGCCTTCATATGAATATCTGCTGTATTACTATAGATGTCACCAGCTACAATTTAACCTAATAACCGTAAATACTGTTTAATTGTTTAACCGTTAATATCACAAAATTCTAGATGCACCACAAAGACGGGCACTCAATTTGAAACCTCGATCAAAACCTATAGAAAATAAAGAGGAAGAAGTCAACCGTTCATCGTCAATCTTTGGTTCAGCCAGGCCGGTTGATACGGCAGCCAAAGAGCGAGAAATTGAAGAACGCTTAGCTGTTGCTAAAGATCAGACGAGTAAAGACGATGATCAGGAAGCAGCTGATAAGACAACAAGTGCAGATCAAGATCAGGACGATGATAATAGTCGAGATGACAAAAGTAGCGATAAACGATATGGATTCAGCAGTGATGGAAACTCCAGAGGATTTGGTGGTAGAGGTCGTGGCAGAGGAAGTCGAGGAGGTGGTAGGGGTAGGAAACCCTATAGGCCTGTGGAGCTTAAGAAGTACGAAGAACCACCGAAACCGGTTAGAAGATATCAAATTCTTTAATATTTATTATTGTAACACATGATTATTTTACTCGTATACCGTTAAGATTTTGAAGTGCCATCTAAGTTAGCATGTATCTTAAATATTGGGTAGGTATTTAGTCAAGAAAGTAAATTCGCGGCTTTGGTCGGCGATGAAAGTGAAGGTGAAGATGATGAAAGAAAAGAGTAAATAATGGGCAAGAAATATAAATGTAGTGACACTTATTTGGTGATAAGATGATATTGCATTAGAGCTATCATTTTAAAAGTGTACTATATAATTCAATTTATTGGAAATGCGCTAATCAAATGCTCATCATTAATAAATTTAATTTACAAAGAACTGTGCAAAAACTAATATGCTGTACTACCGGAAATTCAAACTGGATATTTGGCGTAATTGATGTGTGCTGTTCTTTGATAATATTATTTCTATACACAGTAAACGATGACATATAACCTTTAAATTCAGGTGTCTTCATGATTTATTTTACATGTACGATAACAGTTATACGACGAATATTGTTCGTCGTTTGTTCATGTCTTAAGTTTTGAATGGATTGCAATCGATGCTGGAGAATCAAACTACTGTATAATGTAACTTTTGTTACTCAGTATGACTGTGATATCATGTTAATCTTTTGTTCCCTGAAAAGAGTCAATAACGAACGAAACTAATTCCACATGTATAATAAAACAGATAGTACGAAAAATATAAACGGTATACGACGTAATTTATCTTTTGTCCCATTGAAATTTATTGAATGTAATGGATCAAAAATTGGAATTTTACAGTAAAATTTTATGTACAGCAAAACTACTGTATCTGCAAACAGTGAAGTAAGAAATTGGTTTAGCCAACACTGCAATTGCATGTACAGTATATGCTCATCTCATTGTTTGATTAAAATTGCTCAATGAAGCATAGTGTTCAATCCAGAATTTTCCTTCTAGCTTTCAAAAACCTGAAATGATTTTAGTACTTTGCAATAAATTTGCTCATAAATACTAGTACAAATAATGATAAATATCGATAATATCTAACACAGAGTAGATAATTTGATTGAGATACTTAAAATAAAGAAAGGCATTAATTATAGAGCTTTACAGAGATAAATTTTGCTAAGTGTGAGTACTTTGTGATGAATTTGTTAGTAGATATAGGTGTAAATGATATTACTATCATATTCGATAAAATCGGTTTTAGTATGAAAGTTTAAACTATATTGTAAAAAAATTAATTTCGTTTCATATATAAAGTATCGTTTTATGTAGTTCGCCAACTAGATTTGAACTTTTTGTCCGCAGAACTTGAAAGAATTATCAGCGCTGCTGTATGTTTACTACCACAGGCTATACGACCTATCTTCTTATCACGAAATCCTTCCACTTCCGTCGGTGAAGATCTGCACAAAATAGGATAATCAAAATTAATGATCACAAGTGGCGCTATAAAATGTTTCCTTGTGTATTTATAAAAGTAAACGTTTACCTTGAACATATAAAACTGACTGCTAAGTAAAACTGTATCTTTATAACTATACCTTTGTTTACAATCCCCCAAGCCTAATCTTCCATCGGTCTCCAGTCCCCATGCATATAATTTACCGTTTTCTATTATTAAAAATTTTCGAGGAAACGACGTAAGATTGGATGGAGAAATTTTAAACTAATAGTAGTATTTTACTATTTGTAACTATTTCCATTAGAAATTCCATATAGATCAGAAAGCGTATTTGATTAAAATTATTACGTCAAATTACGTCTATGTCTATTAGCAATATAAAAATACCTGTAATAGCTGCGGAATGGAAAGATCCGCATGACACTGATACAAATCTTTTACTTGTATTGAAACTAATGCGGTAAGGAAGGTGAAATTTATTCATACTCGGTGCAGCTATTTGTCCATAAATATTACTACCGAAGGCGTAGACAAGGCCACCGACTACAAGAATGTAGAAAAATTTCCATTATTTAGGAACGATGATACACGATTGGGTGCTTAAGTCTATACTACAGTTGCTTACAGATACTATTTTTGCAGAAAATCGCTGTCATAAAAATTTCGTTTCGCATATTAAATGTAACAAGTATACCTGTCAGTATGCATGTATGGAGATCTCCGCAAGCAACATCCATAACTTTAGCTTTCTTTTCTCCTATATGAAGTATAGTGGGTTCGGTTGAAAGATTATAATTACCTAGACCCAATTGGCCGTCGTCACCAAGGCCCCAAAGAAATAAATTTCCTTTTGCTGTGATTGATCAAGTAATTTAAAACAAAATTAGGACAGAGATTGAAATTGAAGTAAAACCCAAATTTAAATTTAAGTTATAAGTGCTTACGTAGCTTAATTAAAATAGTATTGATAGTATTACGTTATCATCGATAATTAATCATACAATACCTGATAGCGCAGCAGAATGATATTTACCACATGCAACTTTGATAATGTTTTCATCATTTAATACAGTGACTAATTGAGGCTCGGCATACGGCTCAGTATCACCAACTCCTAATTGTGAGTTTGAGTTATCGCCAAACGAATATACACTACCTGTATTTGTCACAGCTATCAGGATGCAATTGATAAGTGTTTTAATTAATTTTAGTAATAGTATCTATAAGTATTTTTAGTTGTGCGACAGCTACAAGTACTTAACATTTAACATTACGACTAACTTAGCAGACAGACTCATTTAGTAATTATTGTATATATACGTTTTGATCAGATATGATGTGGATGTCGTTGCAGTTGATCACAATAGTTTCAAGGACAATAAATTTTTCATACGTACTAACCCAAAGTGTGATTGTATCCACATGCAACACTGAAAATAGTATATGCCGAAAGAGAATGAACCAAAGCCGGACTCGTTTGCTTATTCTGGCATAAGTATCCCAGGCGATTAAAATTTTCAGAACCTTTACCCCATGTGTAAAGTTCACCTGAAGCTAAAATTTTTGACAGCTTATAAGTTTCTCAAGCCTTGTTAAAATAACATGAATAATATTTAAGAATATTTATATATTCGAAGTAAAAATCTCTCTTTCTAACATGTGACAGCTGCGGCATGTAATTCATGGCAGGAAATGTCGATGACGTTACTACTTTTAAAACTAGCTATCTTAAGGGGTGCAAATCTACTACGTAGATTTCCTTGTCCTAAAATGCCATATTTCCCTAAGCCCCAGGAATAAACCTTGCCATCTTCTGCTCGAATATTTGAAAGTAAAGCCTTAATTATTATTTTCAAAAGGTAGTAAAACATCAAGTACAATAAGGTTAAATCATTATTACAAAATATACCGTTTAATGCGAACACTGTATGTAAGCCACAAGCTAATCTTTTAATGTTATATGCTAACAAAGCCTCAACAACTCTAGGAGATGGTATATCAATATCTTCTCCATGACCTAATGCACCGTTTATTCCACTTCCCCAGGTGTATACACCGAAGACAGATTGATCAATTTGTGCAGAATTAAGAACGATTAAATGATCAAGTTCGGCCTAAAAAAATTTGAAGATTTTTAAATTATTTATTTTCTAAATTATGTCTGGATGATGGAAAATGCAATATAGGGTCAGCTAAGTATTACCAAATCGTCTACTGATTGTTCTGTATTAATTATTAACTCTGTCTTGGCATCTTGGAATAATTCTGTTGTAATTGACTTATCGTCGATTCCATTGATTAATTGTTGTAATCCTATTATCCATATATCGAATTCTCGTTGCTTTTGGCATACTATATCTAGCGAACGATGGAAGCCTTCACTATCCGAATACAGTAATGAGAAGGACAGAGTCTATCTCGTAAAAAGAAGACGATAGTTTTATTAATAATAATAATTAGTTTATATCTTGATGTAGAGTTATCACTTTGATATATTAATAAAAGAAAGAAACCTTTGATTCTGGCATTGGTTTGGCTAGAAAAACTTTTGTTTTTTGTCCTAATAATAGAGAATCCATTTGCGAAACTAGGATTATAGTTTCTTGTTTATCTTTGCGTGGAGAACTCCAACTGATGCCAGATAAGTCTATAAATTTAAGAAATCAAAGTCAGTATGAAAATAAGAAAAAAGTCAAACCGACTCTCTCGATGATGTACGTACTTTGCACTTATAGATTTCTCTATAATTTGCACTACTTGACATTAATTAATTTCCTTACATTGTTATGTATTACATGAATTGCGTGAACTCTGAACTTACCTTTTGCTAGCCTAAAATGCCTAAAATGCGCTTTTCCCTAGAAACATAAGTGTATACATTTTATAGAATATAAATATCAAGATGGTTGAATAATTGCAGAAAATTAAATGATAAAGCACTAAATTGATGTAAATAGTGAGTAGCACACAGGAGATTGACTACAGTACTTTCAATTTTTGTTATAGAAACTATGACACGAAAATTTAGACTGAGGTTTCAATAAGATACAGTACATGTGCGTAATCTGAGCGTGCATATTGAATAACTGTGTACAATGTGTAAACGATTTAATCTATTATATAGAAGGTTTGTCTTCATCGCCTATTCAAATGGTAATCTCATTCCATAGTAGGTAGACGCAATGGTATTGCAAATATTAGGTCATTTGGTTACAGCCGAAATTAGGGCTGAAGGTGATCTGATTAATTTGCGTTTCAATATAAGTTTTAAAGTATAGATGTTTTCAGAATTAGAATATTCTTGTTACTCCTATGTGATAATTTGCAATTCTGTAGACTCGTTTATTTTTGGTGGCATACTTAGGCATACTCATATTCTAATAGTAATATGTACGTACGTTATAGGGCCTACTACTATAGATTATATAGATAGCAATCACAATTTATGTTTCCAAACCAAGATTGCAACATACACCTATATCTATTTTCAGTATAGTAAGTCAGAGTTATTCCTTTATCGATGATTAATTGATATCTAGTACAATAAGCAGGTTATTTAACCAATAGATCACTTTAGATTCTATTTTTGAAATAA
Source organism: Trichoplax adhaerens (assembly GCF_000150275.1). Classification (NCBI taxonomy): domain Eukaryota; kingdom Metazoa; phylum Placozoa; class Uniplacotomia; order Trichoplacea; family Trichoplacidae; genus Trichoplax; species Trichoplax adhaerens. The sequence goes on along the minus strand of NW_002060944.1, from coordinate 5,779,095 downwards.
AATGGTTTGATTTCTAAGGAAATAACTCCTATTGGAATTATTTACTTATTCATTTGAAGTTGAACGTTTATTCTTAATTTGTTTCCTTGTACGAGCACATACTGTTTACTGTAGATTGCATAAAGTTTAGCCATATGCTATTGTACTGTAGCCTACAGTAATGTAGAAATTGATCTTTCCTCTATACCTTCAAGGTAAGCGAAACCTTGATTATAGATTATTGCAAATTAAATTTTACATTATAGTCGTGACACATGTTGAAACTTTAGCGATATCGACGTTATCTGCATTTACACCATTAGCAGACCCTAATTTATATTAGACAGTTGTACTGTATGTTTTAATAGCTAATATTATGTAAGTATTGATGTTTACGTAGCTATGCCATAAATTGATTGAGTTTTCAGCAAGATTTCTATTTTGTGGTTTGGCCTAGAAAAGACTTATAGTTACTATGAGCTCATGACGATGAGAGATTGTCAGTCAGTACTGGAATCCGACTGTTTGTCAGTGGATCGAGAAAGACATATCTGACAGCAGACTAGGGCGGTAGCTATATTTGAAGGTTACAACCCTCGTTTAGGTTTGGTGCCTTTATCTGCAGTATATGACACAAGTAACAGAATACAAAACGAAATCTTATATCTTGGCATAAAATAAAAGTATGATTGATTATCTGATGTATTTGCCTTTGTCGATAAATGGGGTGATTGAATTTATATCATGATAAGGTTGAAATAACTGTACCATGATGCTTGAGGCAATGCTTTAATCTAGTCATTCAATTTTTAAGGTTGATAGCACCAGAGATAAGATTAATAGATGTACGGTACATGACTATCACAGTCGACCGTTAATTAATCCAAGTCCGCTATTCTATCACATACAGTAGAGTTAGAATGATACCATAGTCGATCATAGCATTACTTCCTTACTATAGTAACCCGGTATGATGACAATCACTTACATTTCTTCCCACTTTAAGCAAGGAGTTTCCTCCTATCATCTCTTTCAAGGCATGGACAACTTGGTTTTCAGTTGTCATTTTGGAATCATTAAACGGCAAGGCAGGGCATTAATACTGTTTATACAGTATTATCAATATCGATTCCCTTATTTAGTCTAGACTGCTAGGAATAGATTCAATACGCTAGCATGAGCTATCGTTGTTAGGTAGAGCCGTAAAATAGAGACCCCTGACAGGGCTAAAAAATGTTGATTTCCTGACGTCAGAGTTTAGGTCGCTAACTCCTACATTAATTTAAGTCCACTCTACTAACAGTAGTTACTATGCATAACTTAGCATAAGACCACTTGTGTGATTGACTTTAACGAATCCCTCCACCTTCGATTGGCCTGTCCAGAGGCAGATCATCCGTCTTTCCTTCTGGCAAACACGTTTTGTTGTTTTAAGGATAGTTCATATTCACGCCTGTAGCTGTTAGAACTTTTCAAGTACAGTAGCAAATTAATCAACTATATTTAATTTATTGATTTAATAGGATAAAGAAATGTATTTAGAAATTAGTCCGAGTAAAAGACTTCAAATGGCGCAATCGCTAATCCCTATGACGACAGCTGGACTACGGGCGTCCTTCTGGTAGTCCGTCAAAATAGTTAAGAGTAGTGTCCTCGTGACTCATGGCACCGGTAGTTGCCTAGCCCATGGTAACAATAACACTACAACTGGACACAGAATTTGTGCGACGACTGTACAGACGGATGACCTTCTAGTGGTCCGTATTATTAACGGTCGTTAACAGTACAGTAGTGTACACTACTTGTGAGTTCTTGACACCGGTAGTTGCCTAGTCTATGGCCACAACACTAAAATCGGACACAGAATTTGTGTGACGACTGTACGGACGGATGACCTTCTGGTGGTCTGTAAGAATAGTATTGTAGACCCCAGTAGTGTGTACTCGTGAGTGCGTGGCACCGGTAGGTTGCCTAGTCTATGGCAACAACACTAAAATTGAACACAGAATTTGTGTGACGACTGTACGGACGGATGACCTTCTGGTTGTAGTAATAGTAGTTCACGTACAGTAGTATACTCGCGACTCCGTGACACCGGGAGTTGCCTAGTCTATGGCAACAACACTAAAATTGGACACAGTATTTGTGTGACGACTGTACGGACGGATGACCTTCTGGTGGTAGTAATAGTAGTTCACAGTAGTATACTCGCGACTCCGTGACACCGGGAGTTGCCTAGTCTATGGCAACAACACTAAAACTGGACACAAAATTTGTGCGACGACTGTACGTCCGGACAACCTTCGGGTGGTCTGTAATAGTAGACCCCAGTAGTGTACTCGTGAGTGTGTGGCACAGGTAGTTGCCTAGTCTATGGCAACAACACTAAAATTGGACACAGAATTTGTGTGACGACTGTACGGACGGATGACCTTCTGGTGGTAGTAATAGTAGTTCACAGTAGTATACCCGCGACTCCGTGACACCGGGGTTGCCTAGTCCATGGCGACAAGACTAAAACTGGACACAGAATTTGTGCAGTACTGATTCCAGTAGTCTGCGCAGCCGTAATCCCAACAACGTTTATGTTGAAACTAGAACAGGGCTGTAGTTTGGCTACAACAACCAACAACACACACTACATTACAAGCTCGGTACGAAACCTATGAGTAGTTTGCAGGAGATCCTAGTAGTTACAAGCAATCCATAAGAAGCTCGTTAACGATCCTTTTATGCCGATTTCTAGTGTTCAATTCTACTCTCGATTCGACACTGATATAGTTATGTGCGAAATAGTATTGAATAGAGCTTGTCCAGTTCACTTTTCAACGCTTTGATTAGTTCTAGATAAATTTTAGTAAGTAACAGATGTACTCTTGTACAGTACACTAAGCTGAATAACTGTGTTGATAATATAATTTGCTTTAGTATATCGAATGTACTGACCTGTAAACGACAAGGAATTCGACAAATAGTTTGCCTAAACCTTTACTATATATACGTATACAACATTAACAAGACCATCATCACAGAAGAGTGGCGTGTACTTATATCATCATGACTGATGCTAAGAGATACAAATTCTTAGAAAGAATTGGTAAGTAATCCTTCTGTACAGGCGTAAACGCTCATGAATAATATTGTGGTCTAATTCATCGGATATCACGAATTGTCCACAGTAGGCTACACATACTGTACACAACTAGACCAACTTATACCACTAGTAATACCTTGTATATTCTTTAAGAAATGGATCTTATAACGTATCATAGCATCCTGACTTTTAATGCGGTATATTTATTTAAATACTACGACTTATGTTGGACGAGAAAGCCAATATAGAATTGATTCTAATGTGATTGCTTACTGATAATAGACTGTTAACAGTAGTGGTTAACAGTCACTTGAGTTAACTCTGTTATTCACCAATTGTAACAGTAAAGTTAGTATTATTCACATTCAATAGAGATTATGGTCGTTAATTTTAAATTACTAGTCATCTTGACTTTGGATCGCAGGTTACTGTTATACTATGAGTTATAAACATGCTGAAAATTACAACGAAGCATAATGTGATTAATATATGAGAACAATTCTTAATTAGATAGTTATTTTTTACACTTCGGTAATTTAGTGCTAGCTATTGATGTACGTACTACTCTTATTCTCAAGATGGCAAGGATAATTCCAATAATTCTACGACAGTTTGGACTGCTGAAGATTCCAAATCTGGCAATATGATAGCCATCAAGAGAATCAATTTGGAAAATAAATGCATTAAGGACCTTGAAATTTTACGGGTATAAGGATAGCTATACCTCACTTTAGCGGTTCAAATTCTAATAAACATTTGTGCAGTGAATAGTCATCATCCACTATCTTATCTTTCACCTAACCATGACTATTATCACAACGTAATCTACTCGTACCCAACCTAAATTACAAAATATTGAATTGTTTATGGCATTAGAATGAAATTGCTGCTGTCAGATCGTTTAAACATCCTAATATTATTTGCTATTACGATGCTGCTACCGTTGGGAACGAAACTTGGTTATCAATGCCTTACTATTCATATGGTAAGACTGCTAAATTTATTTTTGTCGGAAATACTATTTCAAAAATTGTTTTACAAGAATGGTCCATCCATCAATACTTGTAGATCTGGTAATGAGATATTTATCTTGTTTGTTATAGGATCGTCTGTAAATCTATTTGCAATGGATATTCTACCCAATCAAAAGGAATTATTACTGATGCATGTCTTGCGCTCAGTATTGAACGCGCTAATCTATTTACACGAACTCGGTTATGCACATAGGTACTTAATAATATCGTGGTTAATAAGGAAAGCTTCATACTTCATTATGCTTCTCTACTTAATACAAGTTGATTACTGTTGCTCACTACTGAAAATTAAAGGCTATTATCTGCTCATATATTTTACAAAGGGATATCAAAGGTAAGAATATTTTAATCTCAGCTAATGGAAACGTATGTTTAAGCGGAATGGATAAAGCTACTAAGAAGTCCACCTTTAAACAAGACTGGGTTGCTCATGAATTCATTGAAAGAGCAGCTGATAGCGTTGTATGGGCTGCTCCTGAACTTCTTGCTCAAGTATGTACGATTCTACTATGCTTTGATTTTTGTCGATATTTATTGTAATAAGTTGATTACTGTTATGATACTAAAAGGCGAAGAATGACTTGTGGATATGGAAGGAGATTCTTGATCAGTTTGATGAATCTTGCTTATTTCTTGCTTGTAGGATATACATGGCTACAATTGTAAAGTTGATATTTATAGTCTTGGTATGACTGCTGTAGAACTGGCCTATGGTAGGATTCCCTTTGATGATATGCCAGTAACTCAGGTAGATACAATTAGACAAATACATTAAGTGTCAATTTTTATATTAAATAATAAATAAAATGTTACTCAAGTATCTTATTACTATCTAAGATTTTATTAGAAAAATTAAATGGTATTTCCCACGCTAGAATTCACAGTTTTATTCAGAACACAACGGATGTAGTATTTTCGAACTCTTTCTATCAGGTATGAATATATCGCCTCTTGTAATCGTATTAATAGATTTAAGAATGGGATAACTCATTCATTTGAAGTAGACCAAATCCATTTTTAAATTAAATGCATAATTCCTAAAAATTAGCTCCTTGATAGCTGCTTCAAGTCAGACTCAGATAGGTTAGTTTGTGTCATAAAATATTTTGTAATATTTCTTTACTATCGCTCTATCGAATAACTATAATAATTTTTTTAAATTTCGGATATCATAGATGGTCGGCAGTCCAGCTAGCAACACATCCATTCTTTAAGCGGGTAATGACGAAGTAGCTGCTATATACGATTGTATTGCCTACAGTAGCCAATACTGCAGTACACAATCTTCGTACTACAATGGACTTTTGCTATTTGGGATGCAACTGACATTATTTGTTATTGATTTATAGATTAAAATAACTAATGAAGATATCCTACAGGAATTTCTACACTTAGCCAAGCCCATTAGTGAATTTAAAGTGTCTGAAGGTGATTACTAACTGATAAGACCATACAGTACAGTAGATCCTCTATTTTGTTAATAAATTTACTAAATACTGTAGATGAAAATATTTTATAATTATACCCGTGTTCAACTTTGTAATAATAGGGCATATTTATAAATTTTGCTCACACATCCGTGATAAAATTTTTCAGCAGATATAGGCATAGTATCAGAGAGACGAGATAGCATCGATGAAGACTGCGGATGGCAATTCTGAAATGATATGAAATTCCTGTACCGTAGATCAACTAATATTGAAAACTTGTTGTATACGATTTTACGCCTGTAACAAGCTTGCTTTGGATAGCACTGTATAATTATTTTTACATAGTGGAGCAATTGTAATTATGTTATCAACAGAACGAAAAGTACAACTGAAATGTCTGTTGGAACTTTAAAGTACCGTAAATACAGAGAAATTTATACATTTGCGATTCTCTCGTTAGCATGACTTTATACCTGATGTAATGTATAATTAATATTGGATATAGTCTACATTCGGTTTAAGGGACTTTTTGCTTCTAACTTGCTGCAATTTTATAATGCATTAAGTTTGTTTTAGACGTTCTTGTAAATGTAAATATACTACATGCCATACAGTCCAAACAAGCGCTTATATAATGTAATGGTATGATGTAATGATAAAGTGTTTTATCCTCTGAGTCCATAATCGTGCATGCTAACTGCCTTTAACTTAATAGCCAGCGTGATCTTACAAACTATAGATCATTAATAATATCCTATCAAGTTTTACAGGAAATCTCAGATATGATGAGCTTAATTGGTCTCATTGAGGAACAATAATCAGATTAGGCTGTCAGCTTTAGTATAGAGTATATCCGCCGTACAATAACTATCAGACAATACTGTGCAGTGTGCAGTGTACAGTACAGTATATTCGTCCTAAAACGTAGTACTGTACTTTTTTGCAGAACTTTTTGTGTTCTTCTTTCATTACGTTAAATTTAGCCTGTTACTGTACTGATACTTAATGCTCGAATTCGTGTGTAAAATGAGGTCTTTTGGCATAAAAATCGTCACTGTATGAAGTAGAGTTTCCAGCTATTCCAGTGTAAAAGGGGTTTCTGCTCTTTCACGTCAAAGTCGTGACTGTATAGCAGGAGTATCCCAGTGAATTGCGGCCTGATCTATGAGAACGAATGAGAATATGTAGACTTGTACAGTACAGTATGTAATATGTTCAGTGGAGAAATTGAACTATCTCATAATAGTACTGTAATATGAAATGAGCTTTGTAGTCATCAACAAAGGTGTCAGTTGACTATCTATTTTCATATGCTCAGATGAGTTCTTCATTTTTCTTGACAATTTAGTACTATCAACGAGAAACGATCGATTATTAATTAATTAACTTCAAGAAATGAAAAACGAGGATAACAATGTACTGTACGTATTTTCTTCCATACTTCGGAGGAGTACAGTAGTGTAATGTACAGTATTATAGTAAGTTTCATAACTACTTTATACGGTACTAGCCAGTGTCAATCCGGCCGGACTTTCGGCACTTAGCGTGTAAATCTATTACTGCACCTCAAAATATCTATCTGAGTAATCTGACTATCCACTCTCCGTTTGGCTGTGATTGTACTGTGGTACTGTGTATACTGAACAGTCTGTAGCTTGGTGGCTTGCATTATACAGTACTGTACGGCTTATCTACGTACATTCTACATTTTGTCTAATGCATAGTTCACATGTTCCAAATGTTCACGTGTGCTGGGGTATATAAAAAATCAAATTTCAATTTAAACTTGAAAATTGAATTGAAGTTCACGTTAGACTTGTCTCTATTATTATTACGAGTTTTGAACCCGCCAACTGCGCCGGTGAAAATATTCATAGCGTAGAGTACAGTAAGCATACTGTATGTGAAATGATCGATTTTTACTGTACTGTACTGTGTTGAGGGTGTTGGGAAAGTCATTTGATATTTCACATCCTTATTATACAAAATTAGGCATCCATTTTCCATTTATTTATTATGACACTGTATCAAAGGTTAACCAAGGTTTAGAAAGGTATGCATGCGTACTGTACTGTACAAGCGTACAGTGTAGTACAGTACCCATGACATCATGTCTTTGTCCATTGTAAATTTGTAATAACTGAAAAGTATGCGCATACTGTACAGTACAGTACATACAATACCTCTCTTTTGGCTCCAACTCAAGAATGTAAAGTATTTCAGGACTAAAAACAAACATGAGCCAACAACATTGTCAATACAATATTTCATGACTAAAAACTAACATGAGCCAACAGCATTGTCAATACTGTATTCATGATGTCCAGTTATTGTACAGTACTGTAGTCGACTGGTATCGATGGTGGGAAAAACAGTACTGTACTATACAGTGTACACCTGTCACTTGGCAAAGGTTGGATATTGCCTTCCAATTGTAGAATGATGGATCGGTGTTGCAAGTCCAATAGTATTGTTGGTAAAAAGTTCACAACGATTGTGTAGAATACGAACCAAGCTATAATCCTAACAAAAATTGGAGGACAATTGATGTAGTGGGTAGATTGATTGATTTTATTGTCTAGATCGAATAATTGTGGAGTTGAAAGTAAAGAAAGAAGAAAATAAAAAAAAAAATTCTTGACAGCGATGGAAGTGGAAGGGTGGGTGGTCTCACTGGTCAGGTGGATACCGTTAACACATCCCCCCAAACGTACATTACAGCACACTCCTCCAGTATTATCCTGAACTTGCAGTTGCAACTTATGGTATAATACAAGTGGATCGCATTCAATGGCTGTATGGGTTAGGTGTTACTAGTGCCATTGACCTCCACAATAGCGTGACACGATACATTCCTCAGCATAGTATCCGTCGTCAAGTCCATCCTTACTTTCTTTATAGGCAATGAAGACAATAGAAGAGGACAATAGCGTCGGCACGACTGTACTCGGATGAAGCCCCGCTGTGCGTCAGTCCCTTCTCTATAGTACCATAAGGAAATATGCAATCGTGTCAACCTTGTAAACAAAAGAAAGCGGTGAGAGCTGGACCGAGGACCCTTTCTCTCTTATTACGGTCTCTACTGGACCATAGACGAGGGAGAGAAGGGAGGGAGAGAAAAAAATGTAAACAAAACAAATAAAATAAAAATGAATAAAGATGAAGACAATAATAGCTGATTTTAATTTACAATAGCTCAATCCTAGACCGATATGCCATTTACTCCATGAAGAGCCGTGCTAGGAATACGCTATACTTGGTAGAAGAGCGTTGAGCTTCAAACACAAACCCATTGGAGAGAGAGTGAATGTTGAAATCAACCTTGGATGATCGGAGGACTGCCACCCCTTTAAAAGTGATTGAAGTTTAAACTGTCTAGCATTGCTAGTCAGTCATCGAGAAATGTCTATTATGTCAGTTCTACCTTGTATTTGGTACGGAATGTCCATTTGAAAATAATACAACTTGATCGATATTAAAAGATTATTCTAGTTGACCATCATGACCCACGTCAATTAGTTCCTAATGATTCTCATTTAAAGGGTAATTAATAATTTACAGTTTAATGCTAGTGAAATAATACAACTATTCAACAACTGCCTTATCTCTACCTATTATTCATTTAAACGATAGAAATTAAGATATACTGGCTTTGCATGTTTGGATAATGAAACGTTATTTTCTACTTGCGATCCATCGATCAAGTTCATTAAAACGCTCATCCCCTTCTTCATCATTCTTTTCACGCTTATTGATCCATTTTCGACCACGACAACAAATTGACGATACCTTCATCATCGATTTTCCAGCCAAGTAAGAAAAGTGGAAGAAAAAAAATTTTTCAAACAAAACTCTACACAAACGTCATTTCATTTTGATGTCAAATTAAATTGGTATTGTTGTTTTAACTGTGTGAAAACAATTTACTTTGTTACTCCACGCTATCGTCCTATACTTACAGCATATGAGCCAAGTGATAATAAATTAACAGTTATCTGTTGGTCCTAGCAGTTGACTCTAACATTGATGTTGCAATCATTCCTACTTTTAGACGATGGCTACTAGAATGAAGAAAGTAGCTACATTGCTATTATTCATCGCAACAATAGCTACAGCACTTTGGGTCGTTTTCATCTATTTAAATTCCTCCATTTTCGTTGACATCGAGCCAACAGGTCTAGAATGCGACAACGACAACGTGAATAAAATGTTATCTTGCCAATTGCAACATGTTATCCAATCAACAACACCAAAGCAACAACAACAGCAACACCACATTGCTCCACATTCACAAGATTGCGTTCGTCTTATTTTTAGTTATCGTTATTTTGAACAACTTGCAATGGCAACAACTAACTTTATATCTTTAGCTAGCTTGGCTACTTTACTCGACGGTAGTGCAGTCATTCCTTATGTCCACCATTCACGAATGTCTGGTGTACCACAAGGAATCGGTCGCAATCGAAAATTGCATGATATTCGCTATTTTAATATGTCACTTTATTTCGATCTTAAAGGTGTTAACCAAGTCTTGCAACAACATCGTTATTCACCCTTGGTATCCTATGATTACTTAACTAGTCGATGCAATAAAACGTTAGATGTCTTAATCCATTTCATCTTTCAAGGCAATACTAAAGATGCTAAGAAATGGTACAAAATTAATAACAGAATTTTCCAACAGGTTAAAGATCGGCTAGCTAAAACGAAAAAGGGTTGGACATTCTGTCCATTTATTGCCAATGCTAATATTGCTCAACAACTAGGAGATTTTAATATTAAACGTTATATCTGTGTTGATCCAACTAAATTTCAATCAGTTGAAAAATTTAAAAGACAAGTTCTAAAAGATACAAAGTGTATTGGTTTTGTACAGTGGAAAGGGATTGGTACTAATCGTGCTTTGTTTAATTTGACACGCAATCAACGCATTAAACCATCGCTATTCCCACATAATAAAAAATTGATCAGTATTGCTAAGACATATATCAAACGTTATCTCTCTCCAAGATATATTGCTGTTCATGGAAGAATTGAACGCTTATTAATTGGTAAAACTTCTCAAGCTGGAATACGATATCTACGAAGTTGTATGCAAGTATTAAATCGTAATTTATTTTACCTACGTCAACAACATAACATTGATCGTTCCTTTTTATCCACTGATCTTGCTGATTCTGGTTCAGATACTATTTATAATAAATATTATGAACAGGAAAGAAAATTGGAAAAGAAGAAAGAATTATACCATATGGCTATAGCTGAATTGAGTCAGCCCCATGTTTTCAACGCTAGTCTCGTGGATAAAAATGACCATGCTATATTAAGAGATAATGGAGCGACGGCTATTGTCGAAATGCAAATATTAAGTCATGCTGACATCTTAATTACTATTGGTGGTGGTAATTTCCAGCAGTGGATAGTTGATTTGTATATGAAGAAGCATCCACATAATCCTAAAATTATTCCAATCTGTCAAAATTTATAATTAGCATAAAAGTATACAGTAATATCTATCTTGCTATGATAATAATTAGTGTAGCCAATTAATATATTCTTTATAACTGTTGGATAATTTTATTCGCTTTATATACTAGTTGGATGAATATACTACTATAAATTACTTTTTCTTTTGACGTATCTTTTACCTATGGACCAAAGAATATTGCTATATAGTCGTATACACTATACAAGGATTCTATTATTGTATGCCGTCATAGACTATACAGCGGCATAGCGTACCATTATAATTATATTGCAAGTTTGATTATAGAATTATTTAGATCATATTTGACAACAAACCTTATGTATTTTATTTCATACCCTAGCGACGGAAAATAGGGTTACGATAGAGATAACAATTAACCTTTTTGTATTTAAATGATTATAATGGTATTGAATTGGTAATATATCGCTATAGTCTATGCTATAATATCAGCTATAAATTTTACTTATTCGTTATCCGCAATTACGGCTAATTATAAATTGTATATTATGTTTATTCCAAATTTATTGAGTATAATTAAATAGACGTTTACTCGTATGGCATATCCATATTTATCGACTGAGTATCGTATTAAAACGTATTTACGATCGTGTTTACGATTATATTTAACCACACAAATTTCATAATATAGTAATACGATATCATATACTGTACAAAGCCATTATTGCTCATATATTAATATATAAGGAATGTTAAAAGTATGCTATATGATTAGTATACCAGGTGATGTTTATCATATTTAAGACAGATGCACATTCAATAGTAGTCCTACTGTTTATCGATTATAATACTTGATGATTCCTTTTGCTACCATACTAATAAACTTTGATATTACAATATCTATCGTTTGCTTGGAGCCCTGTTTTACAAGTTTTATCTCCCAAGATTATTTTTTAAATTTATTTTATCTATGAAACGTTTAATGGATCAAAAAATTGTTGCTGTGTATTCAGCAGAACGAAGTAAGCCCTCATGGATATCATTAACCCAATACCATGTATTATGTCTACTAACATCTTTTACTTTAGAAATCATAAAGACGGTCTCCATAATTTTTTAAGATTCCTATCTGAGCTACTACAAGAACACATTACAACGTTTAGATTGCGTAAACAATTAGCGATCCTGGCTAATAATTAATGCTACTGATATCAATTTTACTTTATTATCAAAACTAAAGTAATACCCAATTTCTAAATCTTTTTTACGATAAGAAAGTGTTTGTCAAACTGCAAATAGAGGCCTATATGTGTATTTATATATAAGAAATTGTTCAAATATGCGTAAAGTTCCGCAAATCATGATAACTGAGATGAGAGGTGGAATTCAATACACTGAATCAGTTGTAATCAAAAGACAAATTGCAATTCTATATCTGAGATAGCAACTTGGCACTTTGTTACTTCCCATAAAGATAATACTGGATATAAATATAATTTAATAAGTATCACCAATTAGCAAGACCCTTAATTTTACTCTTTTAGGTTAGGTGATAAGCTTTGATAAGTTGCAATTAAGTTCATCTGAAAAGTGAAGCCACAGATGTACAAAAAGTTGATATGTAGCCCTAACGACTTTATTTTTAATTTATATAATCAATCAACTTCAATAAATGATGCAGAGCACATGTAAACTTTCTCATATTAGCTTTCGGGAATAACAAGGTATAGTTATAGAATTAGAATTAATAAAGGTCAAGTAATCACTCTAATTGTCGACTTGAAGATGAATCAGTCACAAATAAGATTATACATAGTAATTTGTACCAATCTGTTAAAAGACAATCTCCTGTTTAATTGTATTATTCGATAGCGAACGAGATATAGTATATATATATATATATGTTAGGAAGATTAAAGGAAATATACTAAGTTAATTAAAAATTTATAATTTTATAACTAGGCGCAAGCATAGAATGATATTATTCGTAACAAAAAATAACCTGAAACGGCAGTACTAAGCAATTCCAATTTCAAGAGTAAATCATAAAACAATTCGTAAAATATATCGAGAAAAATTTTCTTCTAATCAGTATCCGGCTCGTAGCTATTGACCATAACCCATTGTTATAAACAGAAAGCAAATAATATTGAAATATTATTAGCCAAAACAATGTAACAGAACTATGCCTTTGAATATTGCAATTATGGTTGTGTTATCACACAAACTTACTTGCGGAGACGACTTCTAAGCTCTTTTATCTGATTATTTTTATTTGTAAGCATCTTTTTCATATTGTTATACTGCGATGTTTCGCCAAATTTCTTTTCTAATTCCTATAAGAGATCATTAAGATAGCATGGTTATTGATTGTTTATACTATGTTGGTAAATAAGAAATGGTATACAACAAGATCACATAAAATGGTATTTTATCTTAGATTTTACTACTTTGCTAACTTACACTTTTCGTTTGTTCTAGCTCAGCTTGAAGAGCTAATAGTTGATGCTAAGGTAAAATATAAGGTACCATTCAGATTAGAATGAACTTAACTTATTCATGTAAGTAGGTATTGGTATGAGGTAAAAATGGTATGATAGCTTACTGTACTCCTTGTTAATAAAGTAGTCAAGGAAAGTTATACCTTTAACTTAACTAACCTTAGATTCTGTAAGATCGCCCATAACTGCTGCATTATCTTTCTCAAGTTGGCTTGAATTCTAATAAAAATATAACGAAATTTTGTATGTCAGAAATAGGCTATACCCTTCTAGTCTTATCCAATGTTAATTAGTTATACTAGATGTTGGTGTCTAATTATTTACGCCGAGGAAATACAATAAAGCATTTAGCTACCTCATCAAGGTTAATTTTCATTTCAGCCATTTTCTTTTCCATATCTTTGATTATTTGCACCGAAGCCTTACCGGACTGGCCAGGACAGAATAATTAAATATTCGTTAAAAAATTGTAACGGGCAATAGTGCAAAATTAATTTTGAGGTTTGCTAACTTTAATGTCATCTATTGTTGCTTCCAATTGCTTTTGTGTTTCAGCTAAGCTTTTCTTTAACATTTCTTTCTCTCGTATGGCATCTGTCGCCTTGTGACATGAGTAAAATTTGTTTAATTTAGCGATAAAAGAACTAATACAGTATTGAGGCTAAGCTACTGATATAATCTTATACCTTAGCTTCAAGCATCTTAAATCGGCCCCTCAACGTTTCATTTTCTTCTTTTAATCGACTAATCTCCTTTAGAAGGAAGGTTAGTCACATTTTATGAGAATTGAATGTCCCAATAAAAATTTACCGAAGAAAAGAGAATAAGTAGTTATACAAATGCGTAAATCTAACCATATGCAGCAAAGCTGCTCCACCACCTTCATTTAAAGGTTGTAACTTTGAGGTCTTTCCTGATAATGATCCAGACATACCCTAGACAGGCGATAATATTCGAGTATACCGCCATCATAACAGTAAAAATGTTTATTTTCTAGCTATTTTTATTTTAAAGTCTTATTTATCCTAATCACCTGCTTGGACATGTTGCTAGCAGCTTCTTCCTCTTCAAACCTAGCAATTTCTTCTAGAAGCTCTCTAGTCATGAGCATAGTTATTAAAATAGATTTATAAAAACCGGCTTATGCAATGCATTAATCGCACAGATATCTTAGTGTTAATTATCTGCACCTATTTTCTAATTGTGATATATCAGCCTGTAATTTCAAGTGCCACTTTTCCGCTTGATGAAAGAGTTGTTGTAGTAGTAGAGCGTTGGTATGAGATACATTGAGGAGTTCGGTTTCAACATCACCTTTCAAAACCGATCGTAATTCATCCATAATTTCGCTGACTTCATCGTTGGTATAGGTATCTTCATTGAGTCTATCGTATTTCAATCGTTAAAAATTTTATTGTAATATATTTTAATCTTGGCCTACAGGATAGTTAATGGTGTAGAACTCTTTCGTACTTACAATTCATTAGATCATACCTGCTATCTTTTAAATCGTTTACGCAAGCATCTACTGCACGTAACTGCTGAGAACGCTTGAATTTTGCAAATCGTAAGTAATTAACAATTGTTTGTTGATGAATTTCATTTAAGCCGGTATCAGAAGCCTATAAGAAACAATTCATTCAAGTATGCCATAATTAACTTTTATTTATAGTCCATAGATACGTTAAACTGTAATAGAAGTAAAATTTACGTAGCTTCCCAGAATATGTAAGTGGCGAAACATTCATTTCATGCAGGCGTATGGTATTAAATTGAGTTACAAATAAAAAAAGGATTTTGAATGATACTTGTATTAGGCTGTAATAGAAATAGTATAGGTACGATGAAATAGGGATTGTATGGATGCGATGGAATAGACTGCTTGAACTTAATATTTATCAGTAATGTTGATAATAAAAACATGCGATAATATTTTAACACGCTTAACGCAATCATTCGTCGATCGGTAATATTTTATTCAGAGCTGATTCATAAAACAATTTTTATCTAGAGTATCGATACAGCATACCACATATTGTTCTTCACCGTATCCACTATACTCTTGATAAAAAAGTGAGTACTGTAAATATCTAGTTAAAATGACAATGATCGATGACAGCGATGAGTGCGATGGATACTGTAGATAGACATAAAAATGAGTTTTTAGAAAATGGCTTGTTTGCGGCTATCAATATAACACGTAATTGTTAAATATTCATCTTAGGTAAGGAAACCGATATACTGCATTCGTCGATGCTTTAAACCTAGTAAATAATATCAATGCGTCTAGATATTTACTTTGTAACGGTCAAAATAATCCGCTTCTGTTGCTTTAATTGAATAATGCTAATCGAGTTGAATTTTTCATGACTGCAAACTCACATTTCATGCTTCTCATAGCTAGTATAAAAATTAATTATAGCGCTATTTTATACATTAGATGCAAATAAAGGCATTTTAGCCATACTAGATTTACAATCGTGTCAAAATAATACAATTTAGAGTATAATCTAATGGATTCATCTAGTGCATAAACGTCCAGAATCGTCAAAATTGTAGGTATAATTGTGTCATCGACAACGCAACATATTTGTATTGGCTTTAACATCATACTGTACTGAGCTACATTGATATAAGATTTGCGGTAAGCTAGCCAATCAATCGAAATACTTCAATAGTTAATCGTAAAGAAGGAAAGAAAATGATTCAACTTACCATATTTTTTGAATTGCGAGTAATAATGCTTGTATCTCGTATAATGATGGAATACCGTAGTTTGTGTTAAACAACGTTAACGAAAGGAGGAAAAATATCCAATTTATCCCTTATTGATAGAATTAAGTAAAGTAAAATTGATGAATTTTTTCTATTATCGAAGGGATATAGTGTAAAGTATGATATAGAATTACTCTATGATCTTCTCTGAATTATGATATAACTATGAACATATAACCAACCGATTATGGCTACTAACTGTAAGTTATCTCTAAGATACGGTTAAAAAATGCCTATGAAAGCAATGATTGCGCAAGCGTCCTCCCGGAATAGCTTTTACACTAAAGACCGAATGGAACGACGGGAATCACCACATTCAATTGCCGGCGGCGGGTACAGCAATTAGAACCGATTATGCTGCTGTTAAAAGTCTTTCGAAGCTGAAACTGATAGAGGTCAGAAAGTATTCTTATCGACACAGGAATACTTATTACAGAGTACTTGTTGCAGTATATTGACAACGGTTAATGATCAATATAATCATATACTGCTAAATAAGTCAGTTATTGAAGATTAATTGGTTTATTTAGAACGCGTGGTTCCTCTTTGTGGGCAAAGGAATTACTGTACCAAGCGATATTAATAAAGAATAGCTAGTATACACATAAATATGCGTCCATTATGCATTATATAATATACTTGTAAATTATATATTTTGCTTACATAGAGCATGTCTGACATTTAAAATTGATGGCCGTCAGGGAGAGAATACTATGGAAGCGCACTATAGTAGTGAAAACGTACGAGTTTAATTGATCATATTTAGACTTAGCAGCGTTTGAGATGTTAAGAATATAGCTATTTTTAATAGGTACAGCAACCGCGATCAATGCAGTACTGTATACAAAAATATAAAATTGGATACCCAAGTCCTATTTTCACATAGGCGTATAATTTAATTACTAAGTAATGTACGTATTAAGGCACGAATGATATGTTTTATATACTGAATAATGTATGGCCATCGAATGATCCAGCTGAAAATTTGTTGACATTTAATTGGCTGGTAATAGTACGTTAGTCTAAGATAAGAGTAGCAATGAATAGGCTTTATTAACTATAAAGGGTAGAACTGAAAGAATGAGGCTTCAACTAAATAAGAATAATTTGAGACAGCTTGAATTTAAAGGTCTTAAGTAATATTTTTATGCACAATTTTTGTATTTAAGTTGGCTTCACTGGATGCGTTATTCTTATTCGCTGATGACAGTTCTTGATTAATAGTATATGTAGCCAGCCATTGCCAGATTATTATCAAACATTTTTTGGTATACAACATTTTAATCTAGTCGCATAGGATTCATTCTGTAGATACGTTAATAAAGAATAGGTAACTTCTTTCGACAAGTAATTTGTATCTTGCGATTAACCAATCATATGATATTCATATACGTATTGTACAACATAGTAAAATAAGATTAGTATGCTGGATTATGTATTTTTGATAACAATTACGATCATATTTTAGAGGCAATAGTAAAATTTAAGACATCAATAGGGTCGTATCAATTTTATTTCAATTATACGTATTGATGTCCTGTACTTACTCAAAATTTAAATATTAATTAATTTAGTGTACAGTTAATTATTAAGATATGGCAAGAATCTCTAATTTTAGTGATGCAATTGACATGGATGCGTAATTTTTGCGTATGTTATAATTTCGAGTACGGCAATACTGTATACGAAAAAGTTATCTACAGCATGAAATATTTAGTTGTAGCAATGTTTGCTGACACTTTTACCAAAATACGTAGCAGCCAGAACTACCACATACTTCAGTTCTGATAGCCGACTATTATAGGAGTAAGATAATTATATAGATATTATTAAGGCGAATCACATTTAGTTCTGACCATATTTCATAAATTCGATCTTCGGATAATATCTACCGACCTAAATGCATTATTTATATCAGATTTGTATAGTCAGACAATTTTGTTAGAGTGAGTTGCAATAATCTTAGTACTGCACTATACCAAACGGCAAAAATATTCTCAATCACATAATTTTTTGCTATCATCTTTTACTTTACTTTTTACATCATCTTTACATCTTTTACTTTTGTATAACCAAGCTGTGCAGCTATCCCCTTCTATAATATCTACCGGATCCCACGAGGGAAAACAGAATCTACATGCTATTACATGGCTTCTAGGGTGCATCTCAGACTTGATTTTTTTCTCTAAATCTTTCATCTACCAAAATTAAATAAGAAATTATAGAGTAGTGATATCACATGTAATATTTAATAATATAGTAAGATGATTTCGCTGTCTTGTATTAAGTATAAAAGCAAATTGTTGGAAATCTATAATGATAAGCAAGTAAATGATTGCACAACTTGGTACATATATTAGTTTATGGATACTAGAATTTTTCGTAGTGATTCCTACCATACTGGGAACGCCAAATATGACAATGTTGTCGTATGTCGATAAATCTATCTGAATTCAAAATAAAGAGTTGCAAACATTACAGATCATAATCATAACAATGAAAATTTAATCCAGGTAGGTAACGAAACGATAACGGAGCAGAATGCAGTATAAACATTTACCTTCCATAAATCTGCAGTACGAAATAAGGTTTTAGTGTGCATACCCTCCATTCTCGCTTTAATTTTAGAATATAACACTAGCCACCGGTTTAACTCATATCCAAATGCTTGGTGTCCTTCGCGAGCTGCTGCTATAACCTGCAACGCCAATTTAGTTCGTTATCGATATGATTTGATTCTCGTTTAGATGTAGGATAAATGCTTAATTGCTTATTGGTCACTGAAGTTTAAGCCGCTTAAAAATTGGTAAACTACTGTAAACTGAACAATTAACATTAGAGCTTACAATTCGGCCATCGCCACTACCAAGGTCTACTAGGCGACCGGGACGACATAACTTGAGTACGATAGAGACCTGCTCAGTTGTTGCTGGAACGTAAGGCAAACAGTATCGGCGGAAAGCTGGTGTTATAAAAGGCCAGCTTATCATGCAGACAGCTGTAGCTATGGCGCCGCATGTACCTACAGCTATATAACCGAAAATTTTTCGATTGCGTGTTCTTCGATCAGTTTCCATCGCTACATTCTGGATTTCCTGGTACAGAACTGACTGAAATGACCGAAAATAATAACTGCACGAGCTTACTGTAAATGATGTAGCCTCCACTAAGCAGTAGTCGGATCCATGTATGGCCTGATGGTCTACTGTACAGTGTACAGTGTACAGTACGCAGTGCACAGTATGCTCTACGTACTGTACACAGCTATTACTATGAAAAATGATAAGCTTTACTCTTTGCGATTACAACAAAAATGTGTGGAAAATCATTGGAAAATATCCTGATATTACACTTAGAAATCTCAAATGACTTTCCACACACCCTGTACTGTACAGTAAAGACCTTAGAGACGGTGAGACTATCTACAGTTAATACTAGTTGTCAACCGTATTGAAGCTCTTCGTACTACTCTCGATTAGCATGGGAGACAAGAGATTGTACGAGTAGTTGAAGTTATTGCAAAACTAACTGCTAACTACTAACTCCTATTCTCTCTTTATTGTATTGAAAAGCGGCGGCTTATATACGTACGCCGTTCACACTTACAACGCGTTATAATTACAAGTTTGTATAACAGTGAATTTATATATAGTATTACATCGTACAATCTAACAAATATAACGTAGTGCAGTATATAATATCTGCAGTCATGCTCCATTACATTGTTCAGTACTGTACAGTATTGTAGCCTGTTTTTATTTAGATAATTAAATCTATCTATATCTATCTAATTGGCTGCTTTAAAATACGATTCTATCATTAGCTGGGCGAGAAGAATAATATGCATGAAATAAAGAGCACGTTATACTCAAGCCTAAGGGAGATATATTTGATTGTGTGATGGTGCATGCATAATAATCGTACATAAATCAATGTACGTAACTATGGACTACTAAATTCACAGGTGAGTTTAGTGGTCCATGACATAACGATACATAGATAAATGGAAACGATTAAAAGTATGGAAGTCGTTTTTTTATCGTAGTCTTGAGTTAAACTTTCGTATTTTACTAATAATTACTGTATAATATTACAGTAATACAAATTATCTACAGTACTCTGTACCTTTCATAATTATTATAATTATCATCGCCTAGATTACGAATTTTAGTGTAGTGTCCATGGTAGGTATAGTACTGTAAGCGTAGATTGTACAGTTAGTACTAGTTAGTACAGTACTCAGTTTCTGTTTAGATAATTATATTTAATAAGTATGCACTGTATGTCTTTATAAGAATATAGTAATAAAAACTGCATGATCCCACACTTTTACTGAAACCTACCTACTGTGAGTAATCAATTAATTATATATTATTTTATTGGAGCAAGCTTATAAATGCCCGTAACCCTAAATAATTATGGTTCTTTCATAGGTATACACAATATCTTTACTATAAGATCGATGCGTGATAGTATATTATTACTATATGTAAACCGGCGGCTGTCGACGCAAGTTTTAAACATGATTCCATGAAAAACTGCAAAGATTTTATACCTCGTTTATTACGAGGACGCGGAGGGGGAAAATATTATGTTAAGAATCAAGCCCTTCTATTCAGTAATAGTCGTCTTTTCCCTCAAATTTACAGCTAAGTAAAAGAATTAGCTCTTCATACTATCGTATTTACTTTATTTAAATATTATGTCAAAAATCACAAACGGACTGTTTGCCTCTATGGCTTTCAGGATAATCCCTGGTTCATACAATATACCGTACTGTACTGTACTGTGGTGGGTACACTGCTCTACAGTATATGGTACGATAAGTTCGTTAGCTTTCGGGTACAGTACCGTACAATAATATAATTATACTATACAGTACAGTATTATATAGTACTGTACAGTATTATAAGTAACACTACACAAGTCCAATGTCAACTTATTCCAGTACATTAGTATGAGCGTTCATCGCGTTGCCAAGGGCACCACGCTTCATAGTTGACAAGCAGCCAGCTTGTGACTCATCTCTGCACGGTCCATTAATTAAAGAATAACTTGTAAATTATAAAGTATGTTGATGATATTTGATGTTTCTGGATGATAATGAGCAATAAAACTGAAAATCTATAAGCTACAATGCTACAGATAGCAAAGTTAAATATACCTGCCTTTATAAGGCTTGATTGCAATAACTTAGTTTATTGTTTGAATATATCACTATCAATAACAAGGACAAGAAATTGTAATTGATTAGTCGGTAGTCAAGCAAGGTTCAAATCAAAGATGATCTTATATTCAGTAAAGAGTATGACAAAATAAATTCGTAGGATTAATTCATACTGTACTGGTAGAAGATGATTGATATATTTTACTGTCCAAGGCAGGGGCTTCTAAGAGAAAAAACTCTAGAGAAGTCATTGTCCTAGGTATAGCATCAAATGAAATTCTCAATTTCTATACTGCACAACTAATTAAAAATTATAGAGCTATCAGAATGATCAGGTGCATACTGACACTTCTATCAGTAGTAAATATTATAAAATAATGTTTCACGAGTTACCTAGAAGATGAGATAAATGTTTGTCAACTATTTTTACCACGATGTATCAACAGGTACTAAAAATATGGCTCACAATAAGCTTTAGAACATGGCTATAAAGATTCAATTCATATAAACAGTGCAGTGCAGCGAATAAAATAGTTATCAATCAGCTGCTTTTTAATTCGATTTATAATTTTAGAATGGTGTTGTGCCGGGGCGAGTTACGTGATCTGTAATTAGGGTATTTAAGAAAACAGGCATTAATTTGGCATATACTGTATCTAGTGTAAATTTTATTTGGCATGAAATAAAATAAAATTTGCCTTGAATCTAAACTTTACTAGCTTTAAATTGTCGAACTAGATTTGCGGCTACTTACCAAAAACTGATGGATGCTTCAGGAGATCTGGAGTATTTCTACGAAATCCGAATTCGCCGTTCCAACCAACAATTGGAGGGACATTACTCATGAATCTTGCATGACCACTTACTGTTTCTCTTGAATAACCTGTGTTAATAATATAAGTTTAATTATGCCAAGAATTATAAATACATACTTCTGTAATTGTTATTTCTTACCGCATCCAGCTTTGTTACGAGTTTTGATATATATAGCTGGTAAGCTTGTTTCGTTCAACCGATCTGCAATTTTGCCGTTGATTGAACAGCCACCATTTATCTATAATACACATTATAGGATAGGATTGATTAAAAAGCATACCGTAGACTGACAAGTAATATCGTGAATGAAGTCCTATGCCGTATTGAGACGAAATAATGCAAAGTGGTTATACCGTAAATGTTAGCAGAAAGTGATATTCGTGATTACGAGGTTTTCTTAGAAATTTGTTGTATTAGATCAACTATTTTCAACCGTTATTGATGTGTATTATTGTATCATATACATGAGCCTTACTTGATCGCTATTTCTAATAATCTTTTGAGTCCCTTTGGATCGGAAGTAGGTTTTGGCATGTTTGTCCTTTTGTGCGTTATATGGTGGTATTACAGAGAATGGTTTGGGATAGATTTTACTTGTCCCACTTGATAAAGAGCTGACAGAAACACAATCTAAAGTAAATCTTTTTTCTAGACTTTCCAATTCATTTTGCGGCTTTTCTTCAAGCCAATATGGATAACAAGGTTTTCTCGGCATTATGAAGATCGTTTATTACTCTACCTGGAGATTGATAAATTTATGATAATGCATCCAGTATGACTGAATTACGTCTATGACTTATATAGTCGATAATTACTGTAGTAATTAACTACTTGTTAGATTATTTATTATGCTCAATAATTTAGGATGAAGGTAGCGTAAACAACAGTGTAATTTGTGAACATAAAACCATAGTCCTATGATTTACGTAGGAATTGAAACAATAGCTTCAAGTAAACATAATATATCATTGTAAGCCGTATTGAAAAGGATGACTGAAGGCTATATTTTAAATTTGCACGCCCATACGATTCTACTGTATAGCCGTCTTCTCACGTTCTCACTGTTGTCTGATCTGGAATTACTTACGTCAGATAGGACATTTACCTTCGTGGCATTGCACTTTAATTATTATAAAGAGCTCATAAAATGAGTAATATAGGTATCCCATTTTATGGATCCAGGTGAGGTAATGATCGAAATTACCTGATCCAACTTCTCCGCAAATATAGCACTGTGACTGCTTCTTATGAATAAATGTGGATCAGGATCATTGTTGAGTCTCAGTAGTATGTGTATTTGTTAGATGATTCGGAGCTATATGACCTACAGTGTAGTATTATCTAGTCATTTTAGTAGTTTACGTACGAGTTAGGCATACTGTGCTGACCAGTGACAGTAATCATGGTGGAATATTGTCGTTTTAGGTTTGAACTATAGAAAAGGCATGATTCGATTATACTACATAGTACAATAGAAGTCTTATTACACATAGAGAATGCTAGATGTTTGAAGAGAGTTTTACAAAACTATCACATACGTATTACTATATATGTAGCATTTACACTCGTACGCTATATCGCTATTACAAGGCACTGTCTGCTTGTATTGCGCTTACTGTAGTATCGACAATGCATATGAGTTATTACGTGATTGGTTGACTTAAAGATAATATTTCAGAATTTTTGTATTATTATATTGCTATGGTATAACAATAATATCGCAATCCTATAGTTATATTGTCTAATTATATTATGATTAAGATTTTATAGAATCAGTGATTAGATGGTGGTTATGGTTACATTAGCTAGTATGAATTTTATTCACTACCAGCAAGGCTGTTTAGTATATAGCTTCTTCCATAAATTGGAATGAAAATCTGAGGAAAGAGAATTATCTTCGTTTAACTCATGTTGCTCAGATATGCGCGAGTAAGTATGATAATCCCTTTATACTGAGTACTACATATTCATATAAATCGCATCATCTTAGAAAGGAAGACACAATAGTTTATTAAAAAAATTGTGTAAGGACAAATTGTGTAATAGCAAATGTTATTGGTTATTCATTGGAATTATACCACAGGAGAGCCCGAGGGAGCCCATTGACAATATACGGAATGCATCGAACTCGTTGTACAGTATAGGTAGAGTATGTAATAAATATTGTTCGACCGAAGGTTTACAATAAGTTAATGCATGGAATGGTTTATCGAAAATTCGCGCTGCCATCAGTGCGCTTACAGTAAAAGCTAAGCGTAAGAAGCAAATTGACGATGAATTATAGATGAGCTGTGTATCATACTCGCAGCAACACTTACATTACAGTTGTATAAGAATATACAGTATACGAGTACGCTATTGAAGTAATTAAAATTACATTTTTGTACGGTATTTCATTTTATCGGAGTGATCTACGTATTGGTAATAATAGATTTCTCTATTCAATTTCTATGTTAAATTTCTCTATTCAATTTCTATATCGTAATTTATGCAACTTTCTAATGTGGTTAACGTTCATTTTCTAGTTATTGCAACGAGATGTGCAATCCAATCGTAATTTCGAATTAATAAAATAAAATAAAGTTTCTGAATTTCTAATTCAACGGTGTTTTGATCGATTTGCTACTTACCAAGTACAGCACTATTATACAATGTACAGTCCAGTACGTACAGTATGCTGTGCACTGAGTGTACTGTACACTGTACGGTGCAACGAATTCGATGCATTCTGTTTTACAGTATGGCTAAATGGTCCTAGTACAGTATTGTACACCGTACAGTAGAGACCCTTAATACTGTACTGTACTGTTTAAAGAAAGTTCTACAAAAGGCTTTTCTGAATACTGACGTGGCAATTTCTGTTTGGCAGATTCTAGGCATCGCGCATCGTCGACAGTTGATCTGTCCATCCAGTATAGTAAAAGTCTGTCTTAACCTTAATCAGATGAGGTTTATAATTGTGTTTGGAATTGGTGATCGAATAAAATGACAATAAATTAAACTACATTTACTGAGGAAGAAATTTTTGTAAGTCGCTAACTGCCTGTGCTAAGCGACAGAAGTTTCCAGGAGACTACCATTTACTGTACAGAGTGAGAAATTAAAACTGGAGTCGGTGGAAATAATGAAAGTACTTACAACTATTCTATAGTGTATTATCCGTAGCATTTACTGTGCATGCAGTAAATAAAGTTGGTCGAAAGTCTTTGCAAAATTAATAGACGAACTGGCTGAGAAAGTACAGTAAATAAAGGCAGTGCTATCTCTCGCTTGAGCAGGGATTTCTTAGAAGAATTTTCTCTTCTATTAGAAAATCCTATCAGCTGTAGACTGCTGTTTGTCCATGATACTGTCTGTATAGTGTACACAGTCCACTCACTATACTGTACAGTACAGTATATTATGATCAGCTGACGGCCTGACGCTGAAATTGTACAGTACAGTACAGTACTGTACAGTATTGCCGGTAGACATACTGTACAGTACATGTACTGTACAGTACTGTACTGTACTGGACACTGTACGTACAGTACACCTGGCCGTCGTCGTGAGTAGTGAGAGTCCAGTACAGTACAGTACAGTACGTACTGTACGTTATACTGTACTGTACACTGTGTACAGTACTGTACAGTACTGTACTATACTGTACAGTGTAAAGAGAGACGAGTAAAGACTCTGAATTTACAGTACTGTACGATACAGACAGTACGTACTGTACTGAAAGTACCGTAGTGCCTGTGTCTCTGTGTCAGTCCAATAAGTGGTGAAGACGATCACTCTAGCAAGAAGTTGTGGGTTGTGGTTGTTGAGAAAGAGGAGAGCATTTAGTTATTAATATTCTATTTTAGAGTCGATAGACCACAGTGAACATTGGAAAAGATGAATGTCTTTCGATTGATAGGCGATATGTCTCACTTGGCAGCAATTATCATCCTGCTGATCAAAATTTGGAGATCGAGATCCTGTTCAGGTAAATTCAGCAACTAGTCTACTCTAGTGTCCAGTGGACACACTACAGTATCGGACAGACGCGGGGTGTTCTCGCTGCCTTTTGACAAGATATTTTCGCTTGTCGTAGGCCATGTCGATTTCACATCGTCTTCGTTGGCCATTCGATCATGCTAAGTTATTAACTTATCTTTTACTTGAATGTTGTATTCACCTTATTTCTGGTATCGTTGGCGATAAACGCATAATACAGTATAGCAATACATAATGCAGAGATTTACAATGATTGTTATCGTACAGATGAAAAGTAGTCTTTCCTTCGAAACTACCTGAGGTTTAAGTGCCATAGCTAGTTTTTAATCGTTTTTACAGTGAATTCAAAGTCAAAGTAAGTGTAGAATCAATTGAAGATCTTTTCTACATTACTAAACCAGTGAAATTATCCTTCATAATGTTGCTTACCTTCGTACTAGTAAGTGGGATTGAGAAATAATGACCACTGGCGATGCTATCCAACAGGGGTGCATTACTTCGCAGTTCGCAGTGTGCCTGCTAATTCATTACTCTGTAATACAGTGTACGTATAAACGTTTATATATGGATATGAAAGCTTTTGGTTGAGTCATTCTTTGAAAATTTCTGTCATGAAACATGATTTACCAATTCGTCGACAAAATCAATTGAAGATATTGAAATCAAAATTTATCTACGGTCATTTTTTTTATATTCAAAGAAGTTCTGTAGAATTCTGGCACTACTGTACTGTACATGCCCACTACGTTCCATTGTGAATGTGTATGTGTTACTATGCTCTACTGTACACCACTGTAGTATCAAAGTAGACTAAAGATGTCGAGAAGAGCAAGTCAAATTTCCTTACACTGCTATATACAAAGTCTAATAGAAGACTTGCAATGCCATATCAGTTTGATCGTAATCACCTTATCATAAAGTATTACTTATTTACTGTAACTGAGTACGCTTTTTGTGTAATGTTCGTTTATAGAAAATTGACTCTTGTACCTTTTAATAGCATACAGTATAAGCAAAAGCACAAATGGACACGTTGATATAACAATGTCTTCCTGAACTTTAATGAATGGGTCTGTAGCAGTTAGTGTTACCAACTACTCGTTACTTTGTATTTGTTAGGCAGTAAATATCGTAATTTTTATATATCTTATACGCGTATTTATGTTACCAGCAGTTAATATATATTTTATTCACGGTCAGACGGTCGATATACGAGTGCAGATACTCTACGGGATGTACGCATAAACTTTTCTGTAGCACCTTGCGATATCTACTATCATTGAGAATATTTTTGAGTCGGTCGCAATCAATTGCGCGTATACCGTAAGTTGCATCAATGTCGGAAAGCATTCAGCCTCATAACTGGTCTAGGCAGTTTGCATCTTGTGGCCTCGGGGACACAAAAAGATGAAATTTTCGATACGACACTCGCTTAGAAGTCTATTATTCTTAGTAGATATTTTTGCTAGTTCTTTATTGCTGCTAAGCCTTCATACTATAGAATTATAATGCAAGCTATGGATGGGATTAGTCCTAATTATTAGTTTTGAGCTCCTTCGTCTTGGAGAGGTTATCAAAACGATTGTATGGTACTTTTGGTGATGCAGTAAACCAAGTGCAGTCAGTGCGTTATGACATGGACCGATGTACCCTGTTAGCACGAATAGTAATAATTATTACTGTGGTGTTATCTACAGTATAATGACCTTCATTCTCTTTCATGCACCTTAGGCGGTACGGATTAGGATCATTAATGTTGGCACTGCTCACAGTTTGATGCAGTACATTGACATTCACAATAATCCCTCAGTTACTTTATTAGTAGTGCTATTACTAATGATATTGGTACAGCAATCTCACAAACTCACCTATAAATTTGAAGCATTCTATCCAGATTGCATTATCATCACATTCATATCCTGCATTACCCCCGTAGGATATGTTGTCTCATTTCTGAACTATTTTACCAACATCGCGTATAGATATGGATGACATGGCGATTTCTAATTATTATAATGCCAGACATTAGCGAAAATAGTAGACTGAAAATCGTTCTCGGTATACTGTAATAGTACGAAATATTTTATCCGATGATAACGACCCATCTGGCGATCGTCATTGATTTAATGGTTTGCTGGCATATTATTTGTTAGCATTAATTCTTACAAATTATAATAATATGGCACGCTTTTTCCGCTCATTATGTAACAATACGTCTTGCCACACTATTATTCGCAATTTGATTGTAAAATTAATACTAACATTCGAGTATTAACAAACAAGAATGACTGCTTACTAATTTGAAAATCGGCTACTTGTCTTCCTTTAGGCATATCTGGTAAAAGTCAGCTACTCTTTACTGCTGTATTCACCTGCAGATACCTGGACTTGTTCACCAATTTCGTTTCTATTTATAATACCACTATGAAAATATTTTTTCTGGCATCATCCTATGCTACCATTTACTTGATTTTCATGAAATTTAAAGCAACTTACAATAGAAATCATGACACTTTCAGATTTGAACTATTGATTGTTGTTTCAGTAATACTGGCTCTGTTAATTAATCATGAATTCTCTGCGACCGAGGTACAGTAGAGGAAAAAAATTTTATCTATAATGTAGAAATACAGTAATACTAGTGTCACTTTAGAATAACTAATAAATGAAAAAAAAGTTAATTAAAAAATTAAATTTCTTGAAAGCGAATTTGGAGATTTTACTCATGCACAAGTATGTATAATGTAGTGTTAATGATATGATTTTAATTGGCCAAAAATATTTAGATTTTATGGACCTTTTCCATTTACTTGGAAGCAGTCGCTATTCTACCACAATTGTTTATGATTACGAAAACAGGAGAAGCGGAATCGATCACTAGTCACTATCTGTTTGCTTTGGGATCCTATCGGGGGCTTTATATTTTGAATTGGATTTACAGATACTACGTAGAAGGGCACTTGGATTGGATAGCAGTATTATCTGGAATTGTACAAACAGGACTTTACTGTGATTTCTTTTATCTGTATATAACCAGAGGTAAATTGATAGGATTTTACTTCAGAAAATACGTCGTTGATAATTAAGCAATATTGTTTATACTTTTTAGATATGCTTGCATGCATACGTATAGTATATCTTTAAATGTGACCATTATAATTACTAATTTATTATCATAATTATCATTGATATTTTATAGTCATGAAAGGTAAGAATTTAACCTTGCCAGCGTAAGAGACCCTTAATGTTACGTTGGATCCTATTATACTGTAAGTCTGGTTGAAATTTCAAGGAAGAAGTACGCTCACTCATTTGATGTGATAGAAGAATATTGCCTGGAATATTTTATTGTCCAGTTTAGCAAAGGGCTTCAACGTACAGACCTGCAAATAATTCTTTTCTATTTTGCAGACGGTCGTTCGATCGTAATTTAATTTAGTAGATTATATTTCTTATTTTACATCGTTATTGCAAAAATGACAATAACTCAATTGCAATAATAACATTCATATCTTATTCGTGGTGGTGTATTCGATTATATTTGTTGTGATTTTAAGTAACGTTTTTTTGGCAAGTTCGGTCTGTTAACCATAAACAATGTTAAGCATTACTAAATGTTTATCTAACTGCGACTATTTTAAAATGATTACGTGTAAGTCAACGATACTTGACCTTTACAAGTACTTCATTGCTTAACTGTAGAACGATTGCCAAAGTCTCTCCTTATAATAAAACGGTCACCATATGATTTTTTTGCGTTATTAAGATTAATCGATGCAAGCTCGGTTTTCATGGCTATTTTATACCACTTTTGCATTTACAAACTAAAAGTTTTTACCAGTAGACTATCAATTTCGTTTCTAAGTCAATAGAGAACACCTATAATTATCTTCAGACTGTTGCCGTTAAAATTGCAACCTAAATCCTTTCAATTTTAATTCTTAGAATTCTAGTAGAGGAAACGTAACTGAAGGCCAAAAATTTTGCGATCATCTTCTTTTATATTTTCTTTTCTTGCAATAACCTTTTCCATACCAACCAGCAGTTACTGTTTGTATCTTAATGTCAATTTTTCTATCATTACCATCAACTATAGCTTGAAATTCTTTATTTAAGATATCGCCATCAAGGCAGGAAGTCGTCATATCTTTCTTAAAGATCTGCTTAGAATTGATAGTATCTATTTCCATTTCTTTCACAGATGTGCTCAATGCTTGCAACGGATCGCAATACCTACAAAATTTTAACTACAACATTTAGCTTGCTTAGGGAATAACTTTATATTAAGTGTATAAAAATACAACAACAGTAGTATAGTCCGTGCAACATATATGAACGTACGAGTTATACGGAGGCACACAAATATCCAGCTTTCGCATTAGCGACTTCATGACAATATCACAGGGAGCTACGTCAATTCAGAAAATGATTAGCAATGCGCAAATTACTTTCTACAGTCGATAGCAACGGAAATAAATCTCTGCTTATACCATATTACCATTTATCTTCAGAGTTGAATAGCTATCTTTAGGAGTCCACTATAGCGCGTACAATAAATCATATTATCAAAATACACCTCTGATAGATTTTTTCTAAGTAAATTAGGTATTAAAGCATAATAACATTTTTAAAAAGTTATTAATTCTAATTTCTAAAGGTGGACTAAATAATGAACTGTTCTAGGATGTCTCTATGTCAGTTTAAAAGTAATACCTGTAAGTTCACAATGAAAATTTTAGGTCTCTTTGATTTAGCCCTTTTACTTCCCCATAGCGGGTGATAGTGCTTCAAAACCTGTAAAAGATGAATTAGTGGTACTATCCAATGATAAATTTTTTTAAAAGAAGATAAGTTAAATTTAGAACTGGCATACTTTTAGGCTGGAGCCTAAACAGAGTATCATGTCCGTTTTGTTTGCCCAATCAATTGCAGTTTGCCAGTTATGGGGCTCTACTAATCTACTCCTTTCTCCAAAGTGAACAATTGTATCAACGAGGTTATTTCCACAGACGTCACAAGTTCTTCGAGTTGTGTGTCGCCTTAATGCCGTATCCTGCGTTACATCAAATAATCTAAAATATTCTCGTTGAGGTTGGCAATTACTGCAAACCTTTGATAATAAAAGAAAAGCATGAAAAGAGTTAAAAGTATATTTAAAAGTGTAATAAGAGTCGATTTACCTCCATGTACATGTTGCCATGGACTTCCGATAAGGCAGATCTTGGTAATCCACTTCTCAGATGCAAACCATCACAGTTTTGTGAAACAACATAATTCGCCTGGAAGAACATATTATAGCTATCAGTATTTACAGTAGCGTGTCTCATCAATAGTCATATATTAAAATTACGAATTAGCAAATGGAAAATATTTACTAGGTTCGCTTTATATAGTTCAACGATAGCCATGTGAGTAAATGTTGGCTCGGCTTCTATCATATCTCGTCCCCTTCGGAAAGAATTGTTATCAATTAGCGTAACAGGTTGATAAATTCAGTACTTATACAGTAAACTCATATGAATATTTCAATTTTACGAAACCGACTACGACTTAGTTCTTTTATAGCCTTTGTAGTAACTTACGTTGCTCTTCTACCACGAGCTAATTGCGTCCAGACACCATTTGGACCCCTTTCATATTTGATGAAATAAAAGCAAGCATAAACAAGATAATTAATAATAACGTTTATTTCTAGAAGTTTACAAGTCCGAATTTTCAAATGGACGATATGATTAAATAACTTGTAACTTACCGATAATCAGGAATTTGAGCAGCCTATGATATGGAATATAAAAAATAAGAATAGCTTAGAAACATACAATATTTGATATTGGACACTTCAATTAATTTATTGGTAGTGATAAGAAAGAGTTTAGGTGAAATGTAATCTTCGCCAAGGTAAAGTACTGAAGAAAAATGTCTGTTGTACCGTGCTTATTCCAGCTCCTGTATAGATGACCAAGCATTTAGCACAACGAACAGCCTCCGCTAATTGATCAATTTTTATGCTAATAACTTCAGAGTCGTCAATAATCTGAAATAAACGTATTTTTAACAAGATGTTAAATTCAATCAAGATACATCATAGATGGTTTAATTTAGTACTCTATTGAATTAAATTCTTCGCTTGTGTTGAGGATTATAGAGCCTCGTTACATTTGAATCGAGGTAAATATAGTTTACGCTTGTCTCATTCCTAAAAACTGTACATACGAGGTATGTACACTATCCTACTATAAAATATTATAATTCTATACGTGCGCAAGTAGGCTGTTAACTTGAGTTCATTTAATAAGTCGTATGGGCGAAGAAATTAAAAGCTATCAGAGTAAGTATCTCGTACTTAGTTTGTGTAATTCCGAGTGCGTAAACGTGCAAATCGCGTATCACTCTATTGTTTAAATTAAGTAAAACAAGATATTTTTTAAGAGTGATATATACGCGTAGTATAATAATCTTATACTGTACTAAGGTAGTACTATCAGGATTATAAGCTCAAAGCGGTGCAAGTATCAATTCATGTGTTGTATTTTGATGAGATTAAATATTCAAAGTAGCGATTTCCTGTTGTTGATATGTCTACATGTAAATTGTTTCCAAGATATATATAATCAATCCTGTAAGGCAGCTACGAATAATTTTAATAAAGTAAACAGGAACTATTCATTTAAATACTGTATGTAGTCAATTTATTTCAAGGGTGGTCAATCAAATTTAAAAGTCTTTCTATCACTCATCAGAAGAAATCCTGTATCCTTTTCCAGCTGTAATTTGCAAACACGCACATCGACACATTAGGGTTGCATAACGATAAAAGTACTCATACGGTGCCAATGGTGTGCTATATCGTTGTAGTGATCGTGTAAGATTTATATGGAATAGCTAATATGTAACGCCTATCTTTCATTCACTTTTCGAGGCTAAAGTAGGAAAGCAAAATGATGGTGCAACGAATGCTGTTAAGAAATTTAAGAATTCAATAGGCAATATTATCACTGTGTACTCGTATACGTGCAGTATGGTTGTATGTGAATTTATCAACCCGACGAATAATTAATAGAAAACAGCAACAATTTGCACAAATAACACAAAGTAGAAAACTGCAGTTGATAGATCTGCAAGAAAACCCAAGACAAGGGCAAAGTGTAGCGCTAAAGTCATACATATCACGATGTACTTACTGTTAACATACGTATCCTGATTAACAAAAAACTATCGGTAAACCGCTCAACACTGGTAGAAACCAAAGCGTTATTACGGTACTACTCTGCACCGTAATTAACAGCATTATATCTTATAGTAAAGTACAAGAAAACAGTGATATTGGAAGGGTAGATAGATGCTATAACTGACCTCCTCTTTTCTCGATTTTAACGTTAAATATTTTTGTAATGAGCGCTGAATATCCCCTGTAATTTCAGGAAAATTAGCTAGTAATGCGCTTTCATCACTGCTTCTGTCTTCAGCTTTGCGTAATAGAATTTTGCGAATGTTTTTATAACGTTGGTGATATTCAGCCTTTAATGAAGCGTCCTCGGCTTGTTTCCTCTTGCGATCTTCTCTTGAAATCTTGATGACCGCCTGATTCATACCGTCACTTGATGTGCTTTCATTCATGTTTCACACCGATATTTATAATATTGATAATTCTGTTTCCTTTTTACGTATCTTGGTTTTAACTTGAGCTATTCAAGAGTTGAAAACAAGAATGGATTGGCAGTATTGCTGATTAGGTATGCAACATATCCACTTACAGTAATATATAATGAGGGTTAGCAAATCAAATCTATGATCTAGCGGCGAAAATCAAATCCTCGTTATTATAATCGCTCTAGCCTGTAGGTGTATTTGTAGTTTACTAACATGGTATGCAAGATCGAGGAAATAATCATCACGGTAACTTCCCTTTATTGGTAGCAGTCAATTCTGAGATGATGGCTATCGACGAAACGCTTTCAGGCTATCCATCGTGCATTCGTTTTCAACTAGTTTTTATCAGTGATGTTATCATAGAATATCCATGGAACACTTAACTTTCATATTGAATGTATCCGAATTATACATGGACAGTATTAGAGCTTTCTACTGACGATAATAATGGTTGTAAATGGTAGTAATAATCATATCATTAGCGATCCAGTCTTTAATGCTAGAGCACAAAGATCAAGATCTCGTTATTAGATGAATATTCGAACGGTCCTTCCGCCTGGTTACTACGATACAGTTCTGTACAGTGTACAGTACGTACGGTACAATCTAGACAGTGTGACAGTACTGTAAGAGTAGACAGTACAGTACCGGTAACTGTAGCCGAGAACCAATACAAAATATTTAATTTGAACTGAACTAGCACTTATCCGCTTGTCGAGTCTTGAGATTCTAGTGCTGTACAGACAGACAATCGGACGTAAAATGCAGTGCTAGTTACTGCTCTTTCAAGTGATGGCACTACAGTATTTATATAGAGAAAGTTGGAGCGTGTTCTTATCTTCGACTTTTATAGTACGTCAAACTCGCATATTACGAATGTACCGATTGAAGAATGATGCTAACCGTGTTGCTCCAGTATTGCCATACAGAATCATGTACGTTATCACTTGTTCTGGACTGTTTAAAAACTATACTATATACAGTACTGGCCAACCCATCTTGTTGCAGAAGGCTGCTCAAGTGCTCATTGCTCAATCGTTGCTGCAACCATTGGTGGAAATTGATCTCGCAATTGCTACTGACGATGGAACATCATTAGAACTGTGGAGTATTTTGAGCCTGGAATAGCCTGCAGTAAAGTTGATTTTTACAGTAGAAACTAGGAATAAGAAATGAATCAAGATTAAAGTGGAAAAGATGAATCAATGGGCCATACCTCGGACAATATGCTCTGTTTATCAGAGCTGTTGCAATGCCAGCCGTTGGGGTATCCAAGGTAGGCATTTCCTCAACTATCAAGCCAATATTCAGTTACACTGTAGAAGATTCCTCTGGGATTACACTCGTCCTACAACTACGGTTAGAATGATGACGATGGATCGTTGGATTGCAAGACAAAAGATACCAAACTCCTTACGTAAATGGACGACTACAGCTAATCTTTATTGCACAGATGAGAACAAGTGCAAGGATGTTCAATCGACAAGACAATCGCGTAACCAATTTAGTGGCTATCAGTTACTTTATAAATTACCTCGAATGCATTGGTTTCGATTTGCGTCGCGATTTAAATTATTCCAAGTTGGATTCATGTTAAGTCTTAGCATTCCTTCGTGCTACTGGTATACACATCAAATGATATCCAACCTGGTTTTTTGGACTACAATTAGTACTGCAACCAGTACAACAGTCGCTTTGTTTGTTTTCAGTTATTTTTTCCGTCGAATTATTGGCGAATTATGGATTTCTGATGATGATCAAGAAATAATCCTATCAACTTTGACGTTTTGGGGAAATAGACGTAATAGGTAACGTTTCTTATCCATGCTTATATCTACATTAGCAGGCAAGACTGAATTCATTTTCGCAGATAATCGGTAGTAGTTGCATTATTAACTTAAGGCGATCAGCTTACAGTCAGTAATGATGTAATCCTCGTCCATTTACTATGCTCCGCTGGTAAAGCTAGCTATACGCATAAAAATAACTTCTTTTGAAGATTACATGATAGTATGCTGGAATAACTTTAAGAAATAGATAATAATTTCATCACTCATTTAATATCTGCTAAATTTGTAGACATTATCCTGTCGAATCAGTTGTCTCATGGAGCGACGGAAGAATGGCCGCTCGATTTCTCAATGATGAAATCATTCAATATTTAGAGATTAATGGAGCAAAAGAAGACTTTTATTACAGTATTCCATATGGAAAAATATATGATCATCCGAGATTTTTACAAGTTATTGGATATGAAGAAATCAAAGAAATGGATGATATCTAATTGAATGCAGTAACATAGATTCATACTGTATATTATTGACCATTACAGTACTACAATTGTACACACAGTACTTACTAGTTGACATCATTTACCGTGCAAAATAGAAAATTTCAAATTAAGCGTATAGAATCAACCATCGAAATGATATTTAATCAATCTTTTTTCACTATCCTTCCACTCACGTATATATACGCGCATATACACTGTAATTAATTAATTTATAGTTCTGCTTCAGTATACAGCTAATTATTTTTCTTCCGGTAACAATTCCTAATTTTAGAAGTGATATAGATAGTACGTAATTGTATAAATTAGTTATAGAAGTAGATCCAAAAAATTTTTCCACTATGGATAGAATATACTGTAGTCGTACATGTTGAAATAGGTAGCAAATTCATTCTATACTAACCTTTTTGAAAGTATCTTGCAGTAAGGATAACGATTGTGCAGCTAGTTTTCGACACTCACTATTGGGATCTTTGTGAATTAAATCTAGTCTCGATAAGCATACCAGAATGATAATTTATTAAAAAATTATTCTACCAAGGCTATACTATCATTGATAACTTTATACTGTCTAGCACTACTATCCAAACATTTTGTGCATATAAATATCTAGTATTTACTTTTTTAAAACATACTCAGATTTATTTTAATGTCAAAATGTATAAACCTTGCATCCAAGCTTGAAATTCATAGATATCTGCATTCCCGATTAAAACATATGAAGGTAAACTTAAGATGATCATCGTGAAGCTGAAAATGATCGACTGGCGAATGTACCTGCAAGTTAGATTGGATATATGAGGAATTGAAAAATTTTTGTTAACAGATAGAGATTAAATTTATTTTTAAAAGCTTTTTGTAGTCTCTTACGCTTCTTCATGAAATCTTACGGCCCATAAAAATTCTAATAAAGATTTACCCATACTGTCAACAATCTACATCGATAAATATCAAGTTAATACTTACTATCTGACAGTATGTTCACATTTGGGTTGGTGGCTAGTTAGTCTAAGCTATCCATTTATACTAACCGTAGTATTAATAGCAGCATACAAGACGACACCTAACGTATAAATTAATCGACCTAATACGAAGGAGTCATCTCCAAGTAGATCCATGGTGTTTAATGGTCTAGTTAGTAGCGAGAAATACCAATAAGTAATTTGTTGAACTTATTTATTAAAATTGTTATTAGCTTAAGCGCTAAGACGTATACAACCTGTCAAAGTGCTGCAGTAGCGGGAAAAAGAAAAGGCCTGCGACTGGTGCAAAGCGATTAGCTATACTCTTTACTCGTGACTTTGGCCGACCCTATGCGAATAAATAATCACGATTATATACACGAAATATGAAGCTGATAAAATAACAAGAATTTAACCTATTTGACATCAAAATTTTAGGTGCTATTACTAACTTTCGCAAAACGACGAGTTTTCAATTTAATTCTTTCATTGACAATTTGCTGCCAATTCGGAGTCTTTGACCTATGTTGGGGTCCAGTGCCATAATTGTCACTGGGTATCGCCTCTTTCTTACTTTCACTATCAGTCGTGTGTGGGGAAGATAATTCTTGAGCAGATTTCGCAATAATCTAAATGTTGTCATAAAGTTTTTAATAATTTGTAACATCAAGCCTGGATCAGACAATAAAATAAAATCAATATTTTAGAATAAATCATTTTTTCAATTTTGTTTTGATAAACACCTCTAATATATCCAAACGTTGCTGTAAACTGTAATTGGTTTTATAAAATTCCGTAGTTAAATACTTAACAGCCTACCCATAGAATAAATTATTAAAATTTGATGAGATATGATGCATATAGGTCGTATCAAACATAAATTCTATTATCTTCATTAAAAAGGATTTAATAACCTGGGTTGGGCATTGTACAGTTGTCGATATCATAGCTGATAACCGTACAATATTATAATCTTCCGCAGCACTTTCATTTTGTAAGTGGAGAAGAATCTTTACAATTTCTTCTGCTAACTAAAATACACAAAATTAAAGAAGCCAAATCTACGTAAAAACATCGGATAAACTATCTACTGTATTGCAAAAAATTGAGGTTGACAATAATTGTAACATTTACGTTCGGCAAATCACTCGGATTTCTTTTCACTAAACTTTCAATCGTATGTAGACATACATCAACTCGGTGTGGATCATCATTAACAAGAAGACCTAGATTTTATTTCAGTATGTACACATTCCAGAAACATTAAGCTAGCGACATAAAATTTTTTATCAATTATTCGTAAATTAATGACATACTGTACTAACCTTCTATGCAATCACGGATGTAAGAAGGTTTCTTAATTTTATTTACAACTGTATCATTACTCATGTCATATGATTCGAAATCATCATCACTAAACAATAAATAAAAAATAAGTCTTTCTATTCCTGTTTTGTAAGAAATTGTGACAATTTACCATCCGTAAGAAACATATATAGCCTAAGCAATACACCTTACCTATCTAATTCTTCATATGTAGTGGCAACTTTTGACGATGATTCTTCTAAAGTTGAGACGATGTGTCGCCCTTGGCTATGCAACGTATCTTTAGGGTGCTTATTTCTGTTCGAAAATTGGATTCGATTAATAATACATGTGACTCTTATTTCCAATAGATGTTATCTAGCATATGCTACATATACCTATCGTACAATCTATCACTAATAGTAAAATACGATAGTAGATAACAGACCCCTCCTGTTCATCCAAATTGTATTTGCTTATTGTGTGTTCAAGTTCTCTAAGTGTTTAAAAGTATGAATATTTCATGTCAGTTATTGCTTATAAGAATCACTATAAATTAAGAGCGTACTGCAGTAGGACTGGTAATTTACCCATCTTGCAATTTTGGTAGTCGTTTTTGAAGAGCTTTAATTTCATCAGTTTCATCATTTTCTTCATACTGTAACAAAATTTAGTTTTAAAACTTTGATTGATTGATTGACATGTTGATCATGCCGTCATGCTAAACCTCGAATCGTAGACGATTTCCTCCGTTATCTAAGACATCCGTTAATGTTTCTCCAACAATCATACCTAGACGTCTAATCTAATGAGATATATACCCATATAACAGGTTTACAATGCGGAAGTTATGATATATTTAAATTGAGATTCGAGCGCATGAGTATTAGATATAAAAAGTTGATTTATTATTACCTGTATCGTATTATTTTCTAAGTGTACTTGCATACCATGGAGTAACTTTACTAAAACAGCTACAGTATAAGCGCAGTAAATTAGTTATCTTAAACTGCTTTATCTCTAAAAATATTGTACTATTTCAAGAATAATACCTTGTTGGTTCGAAATGACTTCTTTCTTATCTAAATGCGAACATAGTATCAATAGAACTTGTGATAGATATAGATGTTCTTCATAGCCAGTATATTGGATAGCGCTCTTCTTGCACCATGCATCTAAGACTTCCAGAAATGTCTTTTTTCATAAAGTTAAAGTGGTCGTAAGATGAAAGAATTGAACAATTTTTTAAGATAATGAAAATATTGTACTAAGTAATGTGATTAATAGACGATTAACCTACCTCTGATAGAAGTGATTGTAATCCTTGTAGATGAAGGTAGCTTATAATATTTTTAGGTATTGATAGCTATAAATATCGAAATCATATTTAGCCTTCAGTATAACAACGTGCTTTTCAAGCTAATTTTGTAAGAGTATTACGTTTTTGAAGGATCGAAGTAGCAAAAATTTTTTAGTAAACAGGAAGCGTAATTTCGAACTTTCATTTATATTGTTGCCCAAGAGCCTTGAAATTAGATTATTAGGAGATAATGACCTAGCAATAAATGATACTTAACGTCAATTTGATGACATATTCTTTTGTTTATATGTGAGTGAATGGAAATCACTTACGGTTTGATAGTTGTTAACAGGGTTATTAGTATATTTTCGAGAGAAGAATCCGGTATAGTGCAAAGTAGTTTTTGTATTACTGATTGCCATAAGTTATTTTGCTTAGTATTTATTGTCCAAGATGGCAGAAGATAATAAAATATAGTATCTAGTATATACGGGTTATAACAAATTAGCATGAGAATTTTCCTGCTTTTGCCCTAGGCCAAGGACAATGTCTTCAATATACAGTATTACTTACCGGCATGGCCTATTATAGTTATTTTACCCAGTAAATTACCAAGGAAGGTTAGATTGTAGGAATGTCCATCTGTTTCAATACCAAAATAATCAAAACAACTGTAAACATTTTGTTTATTTCTTGTCATCATTTCACTCTATTAACAAGTACTTTTCTATATTGCAATATTAGATAACAAAGATGGTATTTACAGTAACATAGTTTGATCTAGTTTGACCTTCGAATAGTACCTTTTATGAATTCATATATCAACTTCAATGAAGCATCTATCTGCTGAGCTATGCGCTGAAAGTACGATTTCGGATAAAAGTTGGATCTATACATGAAAGAAGTGAAGAATAAATACAGCAGGAATGAATTTACGCATATAAAGATTACAGAAATTGTAGATCGGAATATAAATTTATTACTTGATATTTAATTCCAGCTTGTTTGCAATTCGCTCAGGTAATGAAGCTAGATCGCTAATAATTCGTTCATAAAGATTATTCTGTAAGGTAGCACTAGCAAGGTCATTCATCTCCTTGCTCTTGACCAAGGAAAAGCTACAGATCAGATCCCTGATTCTATCAACTTGTATAAATTGGTCCAGCAAATTGATCCCTTGACGTAGTACCAAAGAATGACTAGATAGGATAAATTATCATAATGCTTTCAAAACCATTAAATGTTATTAACAACTAGATGATTTAGGAAGATATAATCTGCATCCATATACATTAATTAAATGCGAATAAAGATAGGTAAATGTACAGCTGATTTTTAGATTGGTGTAATTCACTGACAGTGTCTTTATACGAGTATCGTAGCCAATAGCCGCTGTAGCTGGTTATTGCAAGAAAGAATGTATTTGGTGCTGCGCATGCATAATTGCACATGCATCTACGAATTACAGTCAAGATATTGATGCAATCGTGCACGATTGATGTTGATATGCTGTATGAGGTCAATGCTAAACTCAATCTTGGATATATAAATTATACACCTTGTACTATATTAATTGCATGCAGTTGTCTATCTATTGCAGTGCTTTTTTGCATCACGTATAGTACTCTTGCCATGGTATCAGCAAGCTCGTTAACTTCTATAGTACATCATAAGATGATGATAAATGGGTTGATTACCTGGAGGTATTGAATATATTGGATAGCGAAAGAAAAGCTTCATGGCACGGTCCTTTAAGAAAGAAGTGATCAAGATACTGTACTCGATTTTCTGCAGTGATTTTAGTGGACCATTTAGCATACGTCTTGATGATCGCGTTGGCAGCCATGGTATAATATCTGGTCGTAAATTGCATCTTAATTTCATTTAGATTGGATTGGAGTGGTGATTGTGCTACGCCTGTTAGTAATGCATTAAATTCTTGTAATCCTTGTAACCATTCTTTCTGATCGTCAGTGTTTTGAATTTGTCGTATAACCTTGGCAACGATAGAATAGACCTCAGATTGAGCAATAGAATGTGCAGAGTCCATCTTTGATCTCAGCTTGCTGCTGGAGCCTGCTGGAGAAGTTGCAACTTAGCAACCAGCTAGAAGGTTTGCAAGGGTCACCGCTGCTTCACAGTCGAGTTCAACAATGCCAACGAATTTTCTATAGTGTTGTCTGTTACTGATGGGCAGTATGATACAGTATACTGTATAATTTATCTCAGTTGTACGATTTTGCCTTCAGGTAAGCATTCGCAATCAACTCTCCATGGTACAGCATGTTGTATTGGATAGGCGATGGTGGAAGCGAGTCTATTAAATGATGAAATTGCGAACGACGTCGAAAACGATTATTCACTATATAGTAGCGCAAACAGTGCATTCAAGCAATACAAGCTGTTTTGTAACAGGACTCGTACCTTGTATAGTAGGCAATTTTGCCATTTTCTGCCTTGTAGCCAGCCAAGCTGGAACCAATCTGGCCAGGCATCCTGTTTTCTATCTGGAATATTATTTATTACGGCATCATTATACTGGAAAGTTGTTGTTTTATGCTGCTTACTTTGCATTATTACCGAATCTACTTAAAATAGAACTTATTAGCGCAATTATTGAGTTGCTTCCCAGCCGATGTAATCATGCCGGCGCTGATCGCTTTCGGCCGACGTTGGGGCATTGGCAGTGATGATTTGGTTTGTTTTGGATTAGGATTAGCAGCTATTCACATCTTTGGGTAAATGCAAGAGAATTCTCTTCTTGATCTACTTAATTGATATGCTTTATAGCTTTATTTTGACTACTAGCAGTATTGGTCAATGTTGTAATATAGATAAATGGCGTTATGATTGGTATGATGAACCCACATCAAAATTGTTGTAGTTACCTTCGTGCAGCACCTGCTATTCATGGGCTAGCGCGAAGTCAACTAGGACTACAACTCTCATTTTTGAGTAATCCTTACTGATTGAAATATAGATAACTTACCGTAAGAGTGTTCTGTTTGCTAAAGCAACCACTGTGGCCATTATAGTGCTTCACTGTGGTACCGATTAATGATGATTGGATCGGTGCGATGTCAATGTACTGGCCTAATGTCGCTAAAATATAATCCACTTGCTACTTGAGCATCAACTAAATCCATTTGAATGCTGTCCAATAACGATCAACAATGAATTGGTCGGCCTGAGTACAAGCTACTGCCAGAGATTACTGCAAAAACAAGTTGAATTTACTGCCGTAATCGACTTGATCACTTGAGTTGACAGTCAACTTAAGCCACTAAAATACTAATCCATGGATCAGTAATTAATGGATCGATCGTACAGGCTAACGCACAAAAACTACTATAACAATGAGTAGGCTTAGATATTGTGAATAAGAGTAAATTCGTATATTTCATCGAGATAAATCGTGATGTTACTCGTGGAAGATCATTTTGAAATTGGATAACTGTTGTAAACATATTAATTATTAACTTTTGATCAGTATGATCGCTCGTACAGGCCGCTATAAACTGGATGAATGGAGCAATAGGCATCGTCAAGAAGATATCCTGTTTGATATACAAGTGCATAACATGCACTACTACAAGAAAAGTAGTCCTTGACAACACTAACATCATCCATCATGTACTGTAGAATGTTTTCAACTTCATTGCTAATTATACAGTGTTATTATTAATTGTATTTGCTCAATTCCAACAGTATAATTAATCATTTTTCACATGCTACAGAAGGTAATTAGAGTGGGTTAAAATGACAAATTTCGATACAACAGTAAATTACTAACGGTGACATCCGCTCGTAAGAGTGTTGAGGACTAGGCAAATTAATCACCTAGAAGCCCATTGGCATTGTATGACTCGAATATTTATAACATACCTACTAAATAGATCAGTTATAGCGTTTTAGTCCAGTACTGTAGCCAATGTAGGTTGCTAAATATTTTAATCGCATTTATATCAATATGTTGTATGTTGCTAAGCTTCTACTGTATGAAATAAAGTCTAGTATTATTATATTTCATCATCTTACGAAATAACAACGAATGAAGACGATTTCAAGATGTTACTCTATTCAATTTTTATAGATATTAAATCTTTATTAATGCTGAACTTGTTCTGTTTTTGAACAGGATTGTCTTTTTTGGTATTATATATCATCTCCATGATAGGAATTA
Source organism: Trichoplax adhaerens (assembly GCF_000150275.1). Taxonomy (NCBI): domain Eukaryota; kingdom Metazoa; phylum Placozoa; class Uniplacotomia; order Trichoplacea; family Trichoplacidae; genus Trichoplax; species Trichoplax adhaerens. Next base: position 5,735,182 of record NW_002060944.1, on the reverse strand, counting down.
TCCATGTCCAAGCATTAGTGTATTACATATCTTCTTAATTGGTGTCTTTGTCATATTATCATGCTTAATCATATTGGAATTGGCTATTGGTATTATTAGTAGTCGAGGAACTATCTATAATAGTAGACCTCGACGTTCCTTGCGATACTTTCTATATTTTCGATTACTCTTGATGCTGCCTGAGTTAACGTGGACAGCTTTAGGCACGTACTGGACTTTTGCCGACAGCTCTGATTGCCCTGGAGAAGATATTATCGTAGTTCGAGCAGCTATTTTAGCCAATTGGTGCTTATTATTCATATTCTTAGTTATGGCATATTGCTTATTTGATCCTTTGGGATCATTGCCTTTAGATGGTCGCTTCGGTTAGTCGTTCTTCATTATCCTATTAATAACATCAAATATTTAGTGAATGATTGTTAAGAGAATCGTGAATTTGATCACAGCCGAAACTAAATACACATGATTATATTATAGGACAAGAGGAGCTTGAAAGGGCCCAGCGTGTATGGGAAAGGCGCTGTCGTATAGTCTGTTGTTGCGCGCAAGCAGATACTGACGGGCAAGCTTATAGTGAACTTGGTGCATTATTCGCTTCTGTATTTCTCAACATGGGTACAGTTCCATCGGATATTGCGGCAGGCTTAGTACTAGTTCATCGCCAACAGGAAGATTCTCAACTCTTGGCTGAAATCAAGGTTAGCAAATGTTAGAAATTAATAGACAGAGATTATGAGTGACGTAGCAGCTAAAATTAAAATATAGCTGAAGGTGAATAAATTATATTGAAAATTTCAATTTGATATAGAATGGCAGCTTAACAAGAAATAATAAATTGGTTATGAATCCATTTGATATGAGTAGAAAGGTATAAGACTAGTCTATTTGGATAAGATTGAATGAAATCGTACACGCCATTTGTAGTTGCTCGTTATAATGTTCGTATAGAGTAATGAATTGGCTAACCCTAATCGGCTATTACTTTATTAAGTATAACTGATTATTCCAGATCCATGTTATATGGTACTTTATTTCATATCAGTATTTATTCCTTTTGGCTTCGTAGGAGGATCAAATGACTTTATGGAACTTAACACATTATGCGAATTATGCCAAAGCAGCTTATGGCTGGCCATTCTATGTATATCATAACATGATATCTAGTCAATGTTCGTTGTGCCAATATTATCGGTAACTAACATACACTTTAGTTTATTCTTTGAATTACTGAACTGACATTTTTGAATCCAACAATAATTTAATTATGGTGCAATGACAGCAAATATCCTAAACGATTACGTCGTATTAGTTAATGAGATGTCTTATTTTTATTAATTGTATAAAAGCTGCTGCTCATGCATTCGAAAGTCAAGAGATGATCTTCCAGTTGTTGGGGACAACTGTTGCTCTTGTAACTATGCTAGTATACGTGCCTCAACCAAATTAAATAGAGAAGATATTTTGTACGCTCGCTACATCGATAAGGTAACAATTAAAGGATACTGTATATCCAAGATGAGTAATAAGAACTGAACAGTATAATTAGGCGGTGTGCTGTAGTGATATTTTTTAAGTACTAGATTAATATCCTTTAATGGTAACTAAGACTGATTCTATACGTAAATCTATGGCAGGATTATGAACTTCCATTTTTCGTGGCTATTGATCGGTTCACTAAATCGATTGTTGTCAGCATTCGTGGTACGTTATCGTTACATGACGCGTTAACAGATTTACGTGCTTTGCCTGAAGAGATAAACATCGATGGTGTAGAGGATGCTTATGCTCACTCGGTTGGTTTACAATATTGTGTAGATAAATATAGTAATAGGTATTCAGTTATGTTATAAATTTGTGTGTGGCCCAAAATTATAATAGGGTATCTGCAATAGTGCTCGGAAGATTAAAATTCTTCTAGAGCAAGAAGTAGGTCTAGGATCTATTATGAATAATTATCGTGTAAGTATTTTCATCACAATATTTTTATCTTTTTATTTAATATTTTTAAAGATTTTATGATCTACTGTAAAATATCCAGTGATTTATCCGTTGGTTAAAGATAAGGTGTTGTATAACTTTTAGGGATTCAAGTTAGTTATCGTTGGACATTCCTTAGGTGCAGGAGCTGCTGCTATTTTATCTATATTACTAGAATCTACTTTTCCGGAATTATCGTGTTATGCATATTCACCTCCAGGTGGATTAATGAGGTTAGTATATCGCTGTTAATTCAAATTTAACACTTAAAATTCAAAAAATTTATCATGAATTGCTTTACTCATTTACATTACATCATCATCAATTTATTCCAAAGCATACCACTTTCAAAATACAGTCAAAAATTGGTAACCTCAGCAATATATAGAAATGATTTAGTTCCAAGGTAATTGAACTGATAGTGTTTTAAAATTATCGCTTTTGTAAAAATTTAATTATCAGTACGGCATTTTTATTCGCTAAGATTAAGTCTTCAAAATGTAATGAAATTGCGATCATCTATTATGGCCTGCATTCGATTCTGCAGACGACCCAAGGTGCACTAAATTTTCGTACATGAGCGTAACATGACAGTGCTATTTCTAAAAATTTAAAACTATTGATACAAAATTTGCGGTGCTAATCTACCGATCCTATTATTTATTTTGCTTACCAGTATCAAGTTTTAATGACAGGCTGCTGCTGTCTTGCTACCACTTGCTGCCAGTGCTGTATAGGAAATGATATCGATCTGGATAATGTCACAATTAACAGTGATAACGAAAATGATAGTGGTAACAGTACAGTAGAGGAGGTTATACCACTTTTAACAGCTGCTAGAGTGGGTTCTGGCTCTTTTGGTGCTATCCGTAATGTAACAGATATCGATTTATTTCTTCCTGGTCGAATAGTCCACGTTTTGGAAGATCAGCCATCGAGGTACAGTATGAGCTACTGTACATTCGTCTATTTCTTTATAGTAACATTACTATGTTTATTGCATAATCCTTACGTAAGTAACTTAGTAATTATCAACAATCCCATGGCAAGTGCATGAGTAGCTTATGTGCAATGCAAAGTTCTTCATTAAAGTTGTCATAATAATTGTTTAATTTCATGTTGATGGTATATTAATAGATCATGTGGTTCGAAACCAACATATAAAGCATTTTGGAGTGATTTTACAGCATTTGACGCTTTACTTGTTACAAGTGGTATGATTGGAGATCACTTCCCTGATGGAATTTGTGATGCACTATTACACTTGATGGATCAGTACCCTCATAATTTTGATACCGAGATTACAATATAAAACCAATGAAATTTATCGCTTGTTGATATTTACAATTCATGAATCAATTTCCAGAATATTAGCTATGAATATAATCATTAAAGAAAACATACTGTAATAAAGTCTCTACCGCTACAGTACACAGTTATATTAACAGATTGACACTATAATGCGTTGCATAACATTTTACAACCATGGTAATCAGCAGAAATTACGATGATTATTTGAAGACTTTTTATAAATTTGTTATAGTATATAACTATAACAAAAAATTATACTCAACTAGAAACAAATCGCAAATTAAGATTGATTTTAATTTTCTGATCATGTACATGTGAATAATTTGAAATAACTGCAGCAATTAGTGAAACTAAATAATGTTAATTTGCACTTAGCATCACCGTGTGTTATAGCCAGTTTTGTTATATTTTATAATTTAGATGAAAATAATACCAAACTTTACCGAAAAATTGTTACAGTGATATTTATTTTCAAATATGATAGTATCGTGTAAAAATCCTCAAACGGTAAAAATTAGTTCTGTACAGTTTGTATGACTGTAAAAATATGCATATTTCAACTAGATATCTAAAGTTTATTTTTTAAGAATTTATATTACTTGTCATAATAAAACAAATTATTAGACTATAAAGTATGGTATTATTATCTCGACATCAAAGTATTATATAAGCATATTAAGAAATTGAATAATTAAACAGTAACCAATCGATTACTCGATATGGAAAATAACATCTTAAAAATACAATTTAAAGGCTAATTCACTTGAACGAAATAATATCTGTCGTAGCATCTGCCATTAAAATTTTATCGAAGTAACAAGAATGATGATCATACTAATAGACAATACGTCAATATTTTTTCTGATGTGTTGTAGTCAATGTGATAAAATAGAAACATCGAAATAGTCGTTTACGCTAATATATTGCAATTCAAAGACATAATTTTAATTTTAATTCATATCAATTTCGTAACTGATCATTATTAATCATCTTGTATCTGACTTCTGTATATTAGTGGAATTACTATCCGATGATTGTGATTTTTATTTCCGTTTAAAAAAGCATGCATGTTTTAATAACTTGTAGCGAATTTCGAGAAGAATAACGTTCAATGTATAAAATTCTTTACATGGACTAATTATTTAAACTGCCGGTATCAAAAGAAGCAATTTCTTGTTCAAATTGTATTATCTTCAGGCGTTAGAAATCAAACCACTAACGATTGATTACTACTTAATAACGAATTGTAAGAAAGCTATCACGGTAAAACCATCTAATTTGCTTAAAGTGCACTCGCTATTAATGAATTACACTAATTTATAATAATTAAATCGAAGAGACCTCGTTAAGGAAATTGAAGCGGTCCATCTATACTACAATTCTTGATTCAAAATAAGGGCGATCCCGAAGTAAATGACAGATAGACTGTACTAAGATTCATAATTTTTAAACGAAAATAATTATACTAATTATTTTCGGGTATGATAGGCGTAGAACTGTAATAAATCATAAGGCGCAGACAGATCTTTGCATATGAGGGTATGCATTTAGTTTCAATTCTTGAAAAACTTGAACTATCATCCCATTCGTATGAGATATTTGATAAATAAGTTTAACTTAATCTTGATCTATTTTAGGACCTGCATGATCTTAAAATTAATTATTTATTAAGACTTTTCTTATTAAGATCGCTTTACAATCTATTATAATTATGCTAAAGGTCAAAAGCTTATTATCAGCTTGCATCGGTTTACTGTATTTGAAAAGATTATTTACTAGTCGTTACAAGTAAGGTTTAGTACATGATTTTAATTTTAATTTTAGTCATTTTACCTATAAGTGATTTTGAGGCGATCATTCATTAGATTTACTTATATGAGGATCACTTACAATATATCATTTCGTTAATGAAAAGTCAATTCAATATCTTCGTATCTTTGAAGTTATAGAACTTGTACGCCTAACAAAGATAAATCCCACTGCTGACCAATTGGAGAAAAGCTTGGGCATAGTGTAGCCTAATTTTCCTTAATGCTATATTTTTGGACGTTTTTAAAAGCTGTAATTATCTTCGGTAACTATTTGCAGTATCATATATTGCAAAGTACGTCATCTTTTCGTAATTAGTTTCGGTAGCAACTTTTTGTGTTAATTGATATTTTGTAGTCGGAATTTTGTACTGTGTATGTCTAGCCATAGGGCCTGTTTCATTCAAAATTTTATTTCGTCTACACTACGGTATGTATACGAGAACTCATCTCAAGCGTAAATTGTGATTATATTGCGCGCTAGCATTTTACAATTCGTAAAATAGGTTTCTCCTGCTTAATTAAACTCCTAATTGTCCCAATGTATACCGTAAATGGAATTTTCACCGCTATCAAGGGAAATTACTTTAGAGAGTTAAATCTATTGAAGGTATAATCAAAGGATGTTAAGTAAAGGGCATATTGAGTATGTATTTAATCTCTTAAATGCAGGTACACACAATTGTTCCAATGCCTTCGGATTCTACTGATCTAAGCCAAGTTTTCCAACTTCTGATCAATATGAGTTTGCTTGTAGAAGCATAGATTAGCAGATTAGTGTTATGACATTAATATTTATTGGCATGGCATTTAATTTTTAAATCAAGGTAATACAAAGAGATTTAAATAGCTATTCGAAGGTTATAATAAAATCATATATATATATAGCCTATTATTAAGGCAGAATTGTGTTTTGAAAATGTATCACAGATTAACTTTAATCTTCATTTCGGATCCTATACGTGTAGATAATTTGTTTCCAATGCAAGCAGTAAATTACCGGCAGCAAATAGTGAACCTAAACAATATAAATTTTAACTAAAGCAAAGAGTCAAATGTAGTTGTGATTTATAAGTCGGGCGAGAAATGATGATGTTGTACCATGATTGTTAGAAAAGAGTTTGTTATATAATTTTTTCAAGAGTGGCAACGTCATATAAAAATACGTATAGGACAAAAAATTATTTCTGTTTAACATATATGGCTCTTGTAATTTTATACTTCCAGTGAGATACTTAAATTTTGAAGAAATTAGATCATATATCATAGTAAAATTTAAGTCAGAAGAGATCATAATTGTAGGATATCAATAAAACTGTGATGGAAGACCGTGAAATAAAAAAATTAAACAGTGGTAACCAATTTAACCTGGCATTGTGATAACATATCGGAAATATCATTTAAAGCTTTACCGACTTGAAGTGGCCGATGATCGGACATCATGGCCCCAGCCATTAAAATTTTATCAAAGACAAGATGATCACTCCAATAAGCTGTGTGCCCAGTTTCTTCTGTAGTACTATGATCAATAAAATGCGACGAAGAATTGTAAGTGTTCTTTATGCAAGCAGTAAAAAAATATGTTTTTTCATATCTATTTCATATCTACTAAAACTGAGTAGAAGTGATTATCTTATATACAGCTTGTATTTGGCATCGAGATGACTATTAGCTACCTTTAATAAAATGTTATTGTAAGAGAATCCAATATCTACGATGCTCGAATATTTCGATATAAAATTTAAACTACTAGCTAATTTTTAAGTACATTGCAGGCAGATAAAACAAATGCATAATTTACAACAATCTACTCTTAGGTAATCATTAATTATTAGTAACAGTTCTCATAGAAGCATCGTATCAGGTGGCATGCTCTTACTTAAAGTGCCGGTTATCGGTAAGGTACGCGATCTTTCCAGGCGGAAAAAGTTCAATAATATCCGAATCCGATAATGTATCTATAATTGAACGACAGATATCAATACTTGCAATGTTTTGATAACATGAAATAGCTGTTACACTAAATCAAATACTATTTTATATTTTACATGGATCAACAGGTGGTTGCCCGTTCTCGAGATCAGCTTCCGTACAATTCAATAAACAGCCCAGTGTAAACTGTGCGCAACAGCAACAGCAGCAGCAGCGACTGGTAGACAGAATTTTATACTAAATTAATTAATATGAACTAAAATTAATAATGAGATTACGTTGCATCTAAATGGACAAAATTTAATAATTTAGTGCTTTAACGCATGCCGTAATTGGGTGTAACAAAAAGGAATTATCGTTTAGAAAAGCCTAACTCAGTATATTAAGCTATCACTTATTAATAATTATTAGTACCGAGCGCTTTCAACTCAAAAGTGCGAAATATTAAAAATTACCTTTGGTAAAGGACAATCTTGAAGCTGTGTTAATATTTCATGGCGTAACTTACGAAGGTTCTGTCTGCTCAATCTAAACAATGCAAAAATTTACGAGGTAATAAATTACAGTGATTAATAAGCAATGATTGTATAATTAAGTGGCGTACTCATGTACTATAACTTATCTTCGTACCTTGGAATAACGTCGTAGCCGACAACCATAGATATGATAAACCCTTCCGTATATGTACGAAGTGACGAGCTAGGTAATTAATGATTTCAGTTAGCAATAAAGCCGTTAATAGCTTAATTTTTATATGTCGCTTATGGTAATAAAGAATCATCGTAAATATAGTACCCACCTCACAAGGCCGCCAGGTGGAGAATATGCGTAACATAACAATTTAGGATAATCACGTCGAAGAAGAATTGATAGAATAGCAGCTGTACCAGCACCCAATGAATGTCCAGTAATAATAAGTCGGTAGCTCTGTAATTACAAATTTTTATAGTTACCAAACGATAATAATATTTTAGCAATTTCAGGTGAAATTGAATTAATTAGATAATCACAAGTTTTGGTTCAGCTTTCGGCTATGATTTCTTATTACTACGAAGGCTATTTTATATTACTCTACGGATAAGAATGACATAAATGGTTCATGTATATAGATCACTAGTCGATTACATTTACGGTTAAATGATTAACTTTCAAAGGTACTTCTATCACTGAAGTCATTGCCAACTATTAAGTATTAGGATGTTTGTATGCTTGATACAGTGTTTATAGGTGCGTAAAATATGTGAAGTGCATAACTTGTAAAGCTAAATACCTTATCACTTCAATATGATAGTTTCTACTAAAGGTGGGTTTCCAAATTAATAAACTTAATTATATAGTCTAGTTGTATACATTACTACATATCTATAATCACTTACAGAATGCTGTTTCATAACGATTGCTAGTAGATTGTTTTCATCTAACTTCTGCTTGATATTTTCAGCACACTTAGTAATTCCCTACCCAAATTTAAATAATCAATCAATTATACGTATGTAGGCAGATATTTTCGTATTTAGATTTTAGGATTAAGCATATTTAGAATCCATAATTTGACTTCAGTTTTTTCGTTACTCTTAACACTGAATAAAGTCTTCCATACCTGGTGTGTATAAGCATCTTCTACACCGTCAACCAAGAGCTTTGTTGGTGTAGCAATCATATCAGCAGCTAGATCAATCAATGACAATGTACCACGAATGGATACAACTACCGATTTACGAGAATGATCAACAGCAAGTAAAAAAGGCGTTTCATATAGCTGGAAAGGTGAAAGTTTGATTAAACTTTATATTGTTTAGAATACTTATCAGCAGTTATGTACATATGAAATGGTAAAGTGTACAATAATATAAACTTTGCTGAAGTATTCTGCTTGATCCGTTAACATTAATAGTTTTTAATTTTTATTAATACGTCTGAGAGAGAGCTGCTTGAGATTCGAAATTCTCATGTAGTGGAATGCACTAACTATTATACAGTGACCCACGAATATGTAAAAATTAAAAAATGTATATTCTTTGCTGCCGGAGTAACAATCGGCTTCTGAAGAGGAGGGGCTTATAGTTAGTAAAAATGATGCCCAATTTTCGTTTTATCAACCAATAGTTAATTTAACGAACTAATTGATAGCTAATGATATGGATAATCTTTTATGTCTATTAATAAGTTAATCGTTTGTCTAATAGTTACTACGAATTGCATACTGTGCAAATAATGAAGAAAAGGAAACGAACAGAACAACTAATTACTCCGGAGGTATATGTGATTTTTATCGTTGTAACGCAGCAATGGATGTATAGCAGTTTTTAAAAGCAACAGGGAGGTCACTATGTACTACTGCAATCTATAAGTAGAGTATAGTGCACTACAACATATTTTCGTAAGACATCTTACTTTGTTCCTGTAGCTGGCATAAAGCACTTCGTATGCTTTTTGCTGAATTAATCCTCTTACGGCCGTTTGATTGCAGTGGCAAGAATTATCCTCTATAATTATAGTTTCTTGTGAGGGTGACCTTTCAAAACAACATGACCTAGAAAATAATGGTTATTACGGTGATCGTAAATAAATACATTAGATAGATTTTATTAACCAGTTCGTTTAAGATATTTATATATTTCGGAAAGGAAATAACACCATTTTGATGCGTAAGTAATTAAATACTTCGACAGAGGAAATTAATGTTAACTTCAAATTATAACTCAGTAAATAGTGCAATAAGCTTACCGACAAAGAGAGCATATAGCTCCGTGATGGCATATCGAATTTTTTAGTAGGTATAATGGCCAGCCATAAATTGCAGTCGTGTAATCATAATAATAACATAAATCGTTTAAGACTTTACGGTCATCCTATAGTTTAAAATTAAGGTTAGTGTTATTTATATACGTATGTAACATTCATATTTCGCTGAAATAGCGACAGTGTAATGTCTTACGTATGTGTTATAATCAAACTTTGTTAACGCTTTTCGATTGTTTCTGGTAATAGTTGCCGCCTAAATATTGGAAAAATCAAAGATTTTAGATGCATTACTAATGACTTAATTCGTTGCGGTGTAGTAAACCGATCGTAGAGTATTAGTGCGGATACCACTAGCTATAAATTAGTAAGTAGGCAAGTAAAAATATCCCAATCTGTGTCCATCCCCTGTGATCAATGTGGGCGTAAACGATGAGAAGAAGCATCCTCAATATGTAAATCTGATCCATACTACATGCACTTATACTAGCATCGTTTCTTGTAGTACGCTGTTCGGCTCCTAGATAATTAAATATTAACCAGATTTCCTTGTAGTAGTTACAACTACAAATTTGGCTGCGATATGCAACGGTGCTTGAAGATGAGATATAAAGGGATATATTGGATATACTACACGTCTCACATTTGAACTGAATTTACGGACGTATAAAATGCCGATATATTATTATAAATATATAGCAGTAAAGCGTTTGATTCAGTATTGCGCCGCCGAGGTATACTTTTAACAACTAGCAATTTGGTTTCTAGCCAATTAAACTAATTTATGAAGAATATATTGAAGTAATACGCAAAGAAATGTACAATATTAATGCGATTTCAGTAGCTAGAACTTCGACGAAAAGCAAGTCCAGAAGTTCTAAGCTGACGTAATCAACTGTACTCGTAGTTAATACCATAATCTAATTTTGAAATCACTGTACCTGAACTTCATGTCGCAATCGGTCTTTCTTTTGCTGCCTATTAACTAAGACTAAGCCTGCTGCAATATCACTTGGAGCCGTGTTCATATCATAGAAAATAGAAGTAAGGACTTCGCTCATAGCGGCATAAATTCCATCCTCGCTTCCATCAGATTGATCGCATTGACAATAATTGGGTAAACAAGATATACATAGCAATGGTAAACAGCAGAGACATTGACGATTTGATGATGGATGATTGTCTAAATCACGATAACAGAAGAGACAACGAAATAATCTTTTCAATGCACGACGAGCTTGATCACCTAATTGGATAAAGATTTAAAATTATCATAATTGCAAACTAAATTAAAATAAATTAAGCATCAGCGAACATCATTTTAGCAAAGTGGTGAACCTGATAGCTGATTGGGCTTAGAACGTGCTGGAGGACAGATTGCGCAAGGCAACATAAGGATAATTAACGTAATAAGACACCATTCCACAATGACAGCAATCTTTAATAAATCGCTTTCTAGCTGTAAGCAAGGACTACTATTAGGATAGAACGCCCAATAGGTACCAAGGCTGACCCATATTACTTCAGGTATGGTTAATAAGGCTCTAAAGTACAACCAATATGGTAAATAACGCCTCAACCCAGGGGAAGAGATGCTACCTTGACTGCTGACCCAACCGATTCCAAAATCAGCTATAGCTAGCCATGAGGTAATAATCAGCATCCCAATCAAGAATATTTGTAGAATTATGCAGCATGAGCAGGTAGCAAAAACTCGTTGATAGAAAGAGTATCCTATAGCTAACAGGATGATCCTAAAGTAAGAAGATAACAAAGTTTATAATACTGTAGTAATAGAATGAAAGGCAATAATTATAACTATATTAATCTCTTAGCTTATTTCTACGTAAATACTTTTATCAGCTTTTTACTTCAATTACTATACGACCTAATACTACCTTAAGGTATGAATGTGAATTATTTAACCTAGTAACTTAGAATTTTTCCTAATATTACAAACGAAGAAGGATGATTTATTTTATGATTGCTATTTAAAAAAAGGTGCCAGAGCACTACTAATGTTAATATCAGTATAGGCAAATAAGACTCAGTAGTTTTATAGAACTTCTTTATGGAACTAGCTGTTTAGACCGCTCCAATTGCCATTTGTCTTCATGTTACTAACCCAATGAGGTGAACGATGAAACCAGTGAAGCCTGCACAAACAAAGTCATCACTGGCTACATTCCATTCAATGGCAAATGCTCTTAAAGGGGCCATTACGAGGAATTTAATAATAGATCTATTTTATGGAATGGATCCAATTCAACCTAGTAAATATCAAAGTATAAGAGATTGGTTAATCTACAGCAAACACCAACTAGATAATGAAAACTTAAGAATAACATTAATTCCTTATTAAAAATTCATATTAGAGAAACAACTAGAAACGAAAAATCTTAATCAGCTATCACCTGATACATGTACATCTTTACAATTTCTAATTATCCTTCAGTTGTTTATCCCTTGCAATTTTTACAACCCGCTATACAATTAATATATTATAACATCGAAAAGGTTCAGTTTCGAATTTTGAGGGATTGAAATTCAGGAAGTCACGTCAAAGAAAGTGTTTAAAAACTTATACAAGGTCTTTATATTAGAATTATGAAGATATTATTACAAAAGATATTATTCTCATTGGATTAGTTAAATCCTTGAGTGAATGCTAGGTATCGGCAGTAAATGATGTTGGTAATTTTACCTCTTTTAATTAAGTCAATCTTTGAGAAACAGGATCGATCAGTGATGAGGATTGTGTTAACAATAAGTGAAGCTCATTCATTAAAGTAACTGCCTTGTTTTACGAATGAGGACTATCCTATAGACTGTTGCGCATTAGTTAGCGTTCATTTTTTGTATCAAATGAGCAGAAATAACTTAAATTGAGTTCCATCAAGGACAAGATCTTAGGATCACATGATACAGATTTTAAGGTTATTACCGAGGGAAGTAAAAGAAGACATGATGTTTTCAGTTAAAATTGTTTCTAATTATCTACATCGATAAAAGATAGATAATATTGCAAAGCAAAAAAAGTATTTGAAGATTAAAGTACAGTAAACGGAACACTAAAGTTTAAATGTTAGGAATTAAGTGGTCTTTACACAAGTATGAACTGGTAGCATAATAAGCATGGAGTAATGCATTTTCTCTCGTCAAAACGAAGTAAATAGACCATCGTGAAATAATCAACACCGTTACATATTAGACTTGTAAAATAGGACATCAGGGTATCATTTAATCTTCGTTTTGATGAAGTTATAAAGAACTGATGCTAATATCGAATTAGTTGGTCACCTTTCTATCCATATATGGTTCCTATTTCAGCAAAAACTGCAATGATCTTCTAACTTGGAATCAGTTAGTTCACATGCTTGTGAGCTATGACTGAAGTAAGTTCGAAATTTGACCAGTGGTGTCTGATCATATAGCATTGGTATACTATGGACTTATAATCACGGTATTATAATTACTAATCGCAATTAGTTGGGTCAATGAATAATTGATTAATTTTATTCATAACTTTGGACTGAATGTTTACTATTTAGCCATTGCTACATATTTTGCATTCTTAATAATAGCACCGTATAACAATAACGGTTTGTATTGGGCTGGATATAATACCATATATATTATTGCAGGTAAAGTATTCTTTTCTTTCATATCAATTAAAACAATATCAAACAAATTAGATGTCTAAGTAATAAAAATATATAGAAAAACATAAATCCTCTTTCCACTATCCATGTCATTGATTATATTCTTTCCCTGTAGTATATTTGAGAATTTCACAATATTAAAAGATAACAACAAGAGATCATTGTAATGTCAAACATTTGCAGCGATGATAGTAATTGACTTGATGATAAAGGATTTATTTCTATGGCATTTTATGAAAACATTTTAAAAGTAAGAAGCGATTTCTATGAAAGCGTTAGTAGTAATAATTCCCTTACAGTGAATCCATTTTGAGATGCTTTATAAAAAACTATAGCGACTCTTGTTTCCGCTTAACTAATAAGTTTTAAAATTTAGGTAAAACCATATAAACGAGTTTTGGTAATTAGTCAGAAGTATTGTTAAGGTATTCAAATATCGACAATTGTCCCTCAGCCTATCGCTTGTAAGTCATGTACCTTTGAAGAATTTGGCACAGAATAAGTATTGATCAAGTATATACTATGTATTACCACCGATAGCGTATAGTTAGCAGTTTAGTTGAATTTGTTTTTGATATCAATTTGAGTCGGAAACAACTTGCGATTACACTTTCAAATCATGTAAAAATTTTACCACTACATTGATCTACCTGGAATAAATGGCTGCAATAGTAGGACATTTGAACATGTGCGTAACGAAAATACTTGCTATATCGTTAATACTTATAATATAATTATAGATTTCCAATTCGATAAACATGGAGTATGTACAAATTCCACTGCAAAAGTCAATGATAGGAAAGCAAAACACTTCCGAAAATACCCGCCATACCTACAGGACTATTTCATTCCACTCCAAGACTGCTACCATTACGCTACTCATAAGTAACTGGCTCTACTCACGCTTATACTGAATGCAACGTAAACTTTGAATAAATTAAACCGGCAATCAAAAAGGTTCCTTCATTATGATTTTAAGGTGATTCTGTAAGGCAAAAATTGGTAATAATGACGCTATAAATATGATAGATAGTTTAATGTACATAATAGTAAAAGATTCTAATGTCAAACCGCTTTTAACTATCTACATCGAATCCTTTAGTATACCCTGTATGTGCAGATATGATGACTAATCAGGTACAATTTATTCTACTTTTCTGCTGGAACCGTATATCCTCATTCAGAGTGACCTTCGTCATTGAATTGACAATATGTTAGCTGCCTAAATTTTATCCAATAATAACGATGGAAACACCCCTTCAAATTGAACATTCATTTAGTCGATCTCTCTGAATTACGATACGCTGTAATCGATTGAAGTCATATTGCGAAGCTTATTCATACTTATTCTTTTAGATTGATCGATATAATATCAATTGATAACTTGCATTACTCACGGAGAACAGAGTTGTTCAGTCTAGATGGCATAAAATTGGGCTAGGCCTACCAAATTATTTTCGGTATGTGTGCCATACTTTCGTTTATAAAATTGCATGAGGGTGATACACGAAACCAATACTCTCATATATATTAAAATTATATGAATCTCTCATTTTTATTAATTAATTATAATATCTTTGAAGTTGTAGATTGTAATTTATGACCGTATATATTGTTATTCAAGATATTGTTAGCACTTAATAGTAAAAAATGCATTGGAATCGCTTATTATAATTAATCAGATTAAACTATAGAATGCTATCTAGAAGTACCTAAAAATTGTTGATATGCAATTGCCTGTCTATTACAAATAAGTTAACAGTTAGAACAATATACAGTATTTAAAATCAAAATCGAACAGCAAATAGATCGTTATAGCGCTTGATATTTTAAGCTGCATGCTGTAGTAAATTAATTTAAGCCAAGTCTGCAGTTAAAACCTTTACATTTTATCAATTACACAGAGTAAGATTGGAAACTGTTTTTAGCGCCTTCAAAAGATCTTTCCTGAATAAGACAAGCAATGCCGGCATTGACGGCATTTGGACGCTATTGGGGCATTGGCAGCGATGATTTGGTTTGCTTTGGATTTTTCAGTTTCATATTACGAACAATTTGGTAATTACAATTTACATGCTACAAATACGGGCATAGTAGTATTCGTTTTACTCCTAGTTCTGCAATTTATCTAGTTTTCGTTTATTACAATTTTTCCATATCGTTACTACAATTATTGTCCTTGTATCTGATCCTGCTATCGTACAGGAGAACTGAAGCATATGTTTCATGAGGCTTCAATGTTGAAAAAGTGTGTCGATGTTTTAAATTTGAGTTTGTTAAAATCAATTATTTAAAAAAGCGGGAATTCCCACAATTGATACAAACGCGTAATCTACTTATAAAAATTAATGATACTGAAATAGTCATATTATTAGTCTAGATTACTTTACCATTCTTAATCGTTGACCTAATACTTAAAACGATATAATGATTACATCGCTAATTCAATTGACAGTAATAAAAATGAAGAGTAGTAAAATAACATATAGGCGAGACAATGTTTGCAGTCGATCACAGCTTTAGCTGATTGCCTTTTTGGAAAAGTATAGAGTATCTTCCAAATTAGGGTAGTTAACGTATCGTGCCGTATATTTAATAAAAGTTATAATTTGTCTTTGTCGTACATTAGTAGCGCATTAATTATTCGCTGTCAATTTGATCCAAATAATTTTACATCTATTGTCACATTTCCTCTCTTATTAAGCTGTACGTTTGTGTACTTTATTGTTTGTTTGGCAGCTGAATCGGTATAAAGCTAACAGGAAAGAAACTGTAAACACTTTCGTTGGAAATTTAGTATAAGTAGCAGAACACGTATTTAGAAATAGTAATACATAGTAGAACAATTATTCTTAACTGAGAAACGTAAAGATGCAATTACTGATCATATTTGATCACATAATTTAAGATAATACCGCAAGCCATTATAATATTTAGAGAGTTCTTAATTAAAGGGGATTGATCATGGAGAGCTTAGCTCGAGTACTTCTTAATAAAAATCCCTAATGCCCTCTAAAAAATTGCAATGTATGGAGAAGGTATATGGATTATTGATGAACTTGGATATTATTTTTAAGCTTAAATCTCCATTAATTTCTCATCTGATTGTGCGCCCGATAACTCAATTACACAAACTGTCAAAGATTTCGTTCGATGTTTGTGAATCAAATAGATCTCTATGTGAGCCATTTTGCTCAAATGACACCAATAAGGAATTGCTGGCAACAAGGTCTTAATACAGAACTTGGTTATCAGCGTCTAATAACTGATCAATGTGACCATCATTGTATTAAGAGATAAAAGATCATAACAAAGTAATGCTTCTGTATTGCTAAATAATATCAGAGAAGAAAGTTCGGATTTCTCTACAAGGATATCATATCAATCAAATTGATCCATTATTGTTTTTATTTGCAAGGTGCTAACTTTTTATATTTGTGATCCGGTCTAACATATCCGTTATTAGTTCACAATACCCTTAAATATTTATTTGCAATTCCTTGCTAGGTTTGATTTCTATCAGACACCTAATACCATAATAGGTTGATATTTTTCAGTATTGTCTGCCATCTTCACGCAAGTAGCTATCACTGTCCAAGTGGTCGAATAATTCAAGTCTTTTTGATTGCATTTATTGTATTATTGGTGGTACTTTTAATAATAGACAGCGCAACATGGATTATAAGCAGCCGTGGCACAATAACTAACGCCAAAGCCAGACAGAAAATGCCGCTCTTACTTTATTTAAGATTATTTTTTACTATACCCGAGATAGCCTTGAATATTTTAGGCACTTATTGGTCATTTGATGATAGTCGGCATTGCCCAGATGAAGATATCATTATCGTTAAAGTCGCTGTGATAACCAATTGGTGCCTGCTTGCTTTTGGAATTATTTTCACCTATTGTGTATTTGATCCATTGGGATCAGTTAAACGAGACGGTAATCTGGGTAAGTACTATAATGTGAAATTAATACATTAGTTAAAACAGATTGTAGTACATCGGATAACTACAAGGATAAAAGAAAATAGCTTGTTAATTCATTGTGATGGATTGGGATATAAAATTAATGGGCTTGCGATTCCCTACAACAATACCAACCACGTAGTTTACTAATAACTAAAACTGATAACTAATTATACCTTAGAGGATGATAAAAGTTTTACTGTCAGAGGATAAATACCGAATGATTAGATAAATGTCTATAAGAGAGAAGATAACAGCAACAACTATTCCATAGTTGTTGCTGTATATTAAAGCCATTAATAGGTACTAATTTACCATACCACAGAGTAAGATAAGACCAATCAGTAGAAACGTTTGTGCTTCAATCTGCTCCCAATGCTATTACTGAATAACCTCAATAATATACAATATTTCATTCTAAGACTAACTTAGCTATTCTATACACCAAACGAATGACTAGCGGAGTCATTCAAAATATATGAGACGAACCGAAATGAAAGAATCTATAGCATCTTGTAACACATCAGAAGTCATTCATAGATCGTATAGAAAATAAATAACCCAGTTGAAGATATTGGAAGGCATCATAAGTAAAGATTTTACTAATTCAGTTTAGATAAACGGGCATCGTACTATTATTGATAAAATATTGAGATCAAAATTCCTGAATAGACTATTGATGATCGATTTTATGATATAATTATAATAAATTTCTAATTTTCTATTCGTAGATCCATCAATTAGTTACAAATTAGCTCAGCAAGTATGGGAAACAAGATGTCGTCATTTGTGTTGCTGCAGTAGAGTTAATGACAGTAATCAAGCAATCTATACAGATTTAGCGACCATCTTCGCTACCTTTTTCAGAAATACAAATACTGTACCTACGGATGTTGCAGCCGGTTTATTCTTATTACAACAACGACAACGGTATGATGAAAAATATATTCTACCATGGAGAGGAACGGTAATACAAATTTGTTGAAATAATTCTTATTTCTTAGTATACTATAGCTGATTTAATTTATTAACTGTAAAAACACGCATTTGTAAAACGATTTTTATCGTACCATTTTATTGGCAAGACATAATCCGGAGTGATTTTGCTAGTTTCCATTTAATTGATGCTGCGAAACTTCATATTCTAAATACCAGTAAAAACGATAGCATAAATGACATCTTTTAGATGAATATAAATTACCCTTCAGTAAAACGATTAAGTTAACTTGTGTCTGGATTGTTTATCCTTACGTTTGAATACATATAGACTATATTTAGTATTAGTTGGACCGATTGCCTAGGTTTAATAACATAACGTCTTGACATTGTCTATAACCTCATTGTTGTCTTGAATCGAGTTTATTTATAACAGTAATGTAATTCCAATGTACAAGTCATATTCCACAAATAATTAATCTGAAATGATTGTTATTCAATCACGTTTGAACAGCAAGTGATCCGAAAGCAATTTACTCCAGCTAGAAGAATGGATTTGAGCAACAAGGTATGACATTTGATTAAGATCATTTAGTCGTAGAACATTGGGTATAGGGAAAGCAATTATTTTAAAATTGCACATTAAGAGGAACTATCTAAAACTAATATCCTTTATCTGATGATTATTTAATTCCAAACGTCATCATTCATTAAATGAAAATGGCAATTGACATATGCCATTGTTGTCGTCTTGGATATCGTTCTGACAATAGTGGGTATAAGATTTAAGATTAAGAAAAATGTTTGTTCACTTTTTATGAATAATATCATTAAGTTATCTCTCGTGATTTAAAGCGCTAACTTTAATGAATAGACGCAGCTTTCATTGCCTGTTTCACAGCTGATTAATAAACCGCACTTTTTATCCACCACAATTATTTCAATTATATCTATGCAATTTATCAATCTCAAAACTTAATCTACTGTAAGCATAGGCAAAAATGTGAAATAACACAGAAATTTAATTGATGTATTCGAGCATATTAATCGACAAAAATTTGTTTGAAAATTATTTTACATTAACATCGAAATAACCCCATCTAACAGGTTAAAATACTGAACTACAGAGTATCTAATCACATATATGTACCACACTCATACGCAGTAAGAATTAGAATAAGCAATATGCCCTTTATCTGGTTACAATATTACAATATGTTCCATCCAGGTATAATGCTAAAACAGACTCACGCAAAGATGATACACCAATGCCTTCCGTTCTTCTAACTACAATAAGCACAATAATTAACAAAGTTCTATAAACATGATTTTTATCTAAGTCACTACTAAGTCTAACAGTACCACAATTGTACACGTATACTGGTATTCTGTAATTCATCGATCAGGTTCATTGTTGTATAGTTCTCATGTCAATTAAAAATATTCGATAATCTATCTATTAGTTGACATTATAATATCAGTTAGACTTAAGTTCTAATTAAAAAATTGATAAAGTTAACTACTTTACTGCCAGTCCATTCCCCCAATTTTATAGACTCTTTTTCAATATCGTACTCTGCGGGTTAGAGCTATGCTTTTAACATACATACATCCAGCTTAAGTGATAATTTACAAGGAAAAACTTTTGCTTATATCACGCAAGCAAGTCGAATACTATATACTGTAGTTTTGGCATACCAATTACTTTCGAATTCAAATAGAGAACTATTTAGTCGGTTATCATGTAATTTATAATAATTGAAGTGCATAACGAGCATACCAATCTATTGCTGTTTATAACCCTAAATTCAACGTTTAATAAAACCTGGATAAGCCCCATAACATTTTTCGTTTACATTGATGCCATAGCGGTGTGATCAGCAATGATAAGTCAATCTTTACTGGAAAATTACCAGTTTGCCTTGCAAATCTACTGTAGTATGATGCTATCGGTTTTAACGATTTTATAAAACAATTATTATTTAGATATACGGCGTAAAAATATTATACAATCGAAGAAATTCATTATTTAATTAAATCCTTTTACTTCGCGCTAAAATACCCCAAGTAACCTCTGAGAGATTAAGCTTACTGCCTAGTTTGCTTTGTACTGTATCCATAGATACAGTATTGTTCACTATAGGCAAGGAATTCGGATAAATAAGTTGTTATTTAAATATTTTCTATAAATCTTACGTAGGATGAAGAGAATATTCTTCAAGACATTTCCTATTATATTCATTATGCTGATGCTGCCTATGGTTGGCCATTATGTGTTCTACAGCATTTTCTAACAGCTCCTTGCAAACTTGTACCAAAATATAGGTTACTAGATAGATTAGAGAAATGTTGAGTATCAAATATGTTTGCGTTGAAATTTCTATTGGGATACCGAATGAGGCATATTTGATAGAAATCAATCTAATATTTGGATAGATGTAGCTATCTATTTACCTGATGTTATGCATGATTAGTAAACATTATTCTCCTTTTACTTCTCTTACGATTTATTAGATGTTGCTCATGTGCGCGTCCGCTACGCAATTCTGGCACGATCATTATAAATGATAATTGTTGTGAGTGTAATTACGCCGCATTAAAGTTACAAAGTGGATTTGACGATGAGGATATTATTGTTGCATCATATTGTAACGATGTGAGTACTATAAATAGACGTATTTCCTACAGAAATTTTGGGATTTTACTTAGGATGCACAAATAGTGGAATAGTTGTTCATTAGGTACTAATAGTCTAGTACTACTACCCGTACAGTATAATCATAAGATTGACAGTTTGATAGAAAATTAATCATTTCATTGTATCTATTTGAAACTTAGACATAGTTAATTGCACGGTAATTACTGTACTTTAAAACGAAATTAAATCTCTACTTGACTTGATTCTAGCTATACGAGCTCCCGTTTTTTGTCGCCTATGACCACTGCAAGAAGAAAGTTATATTAGCAATCCGTGGGACAATGTCTTTAAATGACGCAATAACAGACTTATTAGCGGTGCCAGCAGAGTTAGACATTCCTGGATATCACGATACATCTGGCCATAAGGTAGCTATAACGTTTTATGTCTATTTAGCAGTCACGATTCTCTAATCAATAATACAGCATGATATTAAATTTATTAAAGGGTACTTATTACTTAAGCAACAATGTTACACTCCTTACGTTATATACGAATTTTTGCATCATTCTGATAACAATTAGATAGTAAAATTTCAATAGTGGATGATACGTTTTACTCAGATTCATGGTGATGCGGTGTACTTGCATTACCATTGAAATGATTGCAAGTTCAGTATAATTTAGTCAAAATAATGCTTCCATAACATTTACTAGGGTATGTGTGAATCTGCTAAAGTATTAAAGGAGAAATTAAAAAGCCAAAAATTATTAGAGCCTGCATTCAACGAGCATCCGGTAAGATCAATAAGAGAAATTAAGATTGAAATAACCACTAGATATACGCGTATGTGACATCGATATTGGATAATAAATGCAGGAGAATAACAACCTAACTTGATCTGCTTCAACAGTAAATGAATAATTGAGCAAATGACGAACGATATCAATTGCTAACATTGCTTAATTTACGATTAGGATTACGATTTGATTATTGTTGGACATTCGTTAGGAGCTGGTGTAGCAGCAATACTATCCATTTTAATGAAACCAGATTATCCTAAACTACGATGTTTTGCGTATTCTCCGCCTGGCGGACTCGTTAGGTAGGTTATTTATCAGTGGTAAATTACGACTATGAAACTGAAATGCGCATATGTAATATAACCAAGTAGTCAGTATTTAATTTCCGTCATTGTCATTAACTATCACTCGCATTTCCTGGCATTGAGCCATGGGTAATTTATTTATATTTGAATGTACCATTACTACTATCAATGTCTCTAGAAATGGAGTTAGCATGTAGTGCCATAGCGTACACACAGTATTTCAGCATACTAATGTATTAGTCGCATTCCATTCATGAGAGTAATCAATAATAGTGAATTATATAATTCCCCTTGCGAATTAAATTTTTTAGATTTACAGTTCTGTGAAACCGACGACATCTAAATTAACTACCTCTTTTAGAGCTGGTATGCAATGGCCTAGTCCTATTTTCCGCGTACTGTACATTGTTAATTAATTCAAATGATCGGCTTCTCATGGCCAGCATGTTCTATATCATTTACGCTGCATTGTGAATAATTTTATTTTGGATATAAGATAATATTCAATCGCGTTGCAATTTGTTGCATAATGCGATAGAAAAAAATTAGAGGTGTAGCATTTAGCTAAGAGAATCATTGACATGTCCCAATAATTATTACTACTCGACTTGTAAATCATTTAAATCGGTATCAAACTTGATCCTATTTCATATACATGCACTCCCTTTTTTCTTTGCCTATTGTAGTCTTGAACTTTCAAAATACGCACGAGATTTCGTCATCTCGGTAGTCACAGGATGTGATTTAGTAACGAGGTAAGGCCTATTCGCTTCTACGTCTAATAGTAAGATTCTTGATGAAATTCCGATCTTCTCTAGTTTGAATTTTGCTTTCTTACTACAGCATTGGTTAATACACTGAACAGAGTTATTTCAAAAATTCAATCTGATAGGGTTAGCCTTCAAAATATGGAAGATTTAAGAAACAAATTACTATTGACTATTCGATCAAGTCGAATTCCCAAGGTAAACTTGAATTTACAGATCCAATGAGCAACTAGCATGAATAAAGTAATACTACTACAGTATCCAAGAATAAGAACTTGCTGTTCTAATAGACACTTCAATATAATAATAATATTGTTTTATAACCGCTAGTATAAAGTCTTTTTGGCCGGCTGCTGTTGTTGCTCCAATTATATGTCACAAGACAGAGAAGATCGTGAGGTCAATGTAGAAGTTGCAGATACAAATGAAGATATTGATGATCCGGGAAAAGAAGAAAAGAAATCCATTTTACCTCTCATTACCCAAGATGAGGACGACGAAGATTTTTTCAATGAATTTAACGTCAAGACATTAGTATCCGCTAAACTGTATCTACCTGGTCGGATTGTCCACTTAGTAAAAGAGACTACAAACAAGTAGGAATAGTTTACTAAAGCAATTCATAGAAATGGAATCCAAAATTGTCTTTTAGCTTATATTTTCTTCAGAATTTTTACTTCCTTGTGAAAAAATGTCGCCACTGAAACTACTATACAGTATTTCAGTATGCCGGCTACGTTTCGTGGTACTGTAGCTACTGTTTCTCCTTCAAGTAGAGCAGAGTAGAGTACAGTATGACGTTGTAGGGGTGTATCAGTAGTGTCAGAACTAGTTGGAGCTCTTTATGGATAGCGTTGAAAATGGAGTAAAGCCTATGACTAAGAAATGAAGGCCATTGGCTCCATGATAGATGTACTTCTATATTGTTATGAGATACTCTACAATTATACGACAGTAAACTCAAAACTACTGAGTGAGTGAGCGAGTAAATAAGTGAATTCTACGACAATAAACTCAGACGAGTATGTGATATAGAAATGAAGGTTGCAATCCTGCTATGATATGCCAGATCCATTGCTGTATATTATTGTAGCCGGCATTTACTGCTAGTATGTTATGAATAATTCACTGAGGTACAAAGTCGATAGTGAAATTTACTACAAGGACGACTAACTTAATTCAGAGTCAGTTTTATCCTAGCAAACTCACGGACCTCTAGAAAGAAACCTATTAGAAACTGGTCGCTGGCAAATTCCACTATTGATTTTGTACTTCAGGGATATGTGACACTGTAAATTGCTGACAGTAAACTGTTTTAGATCGCCAAAGTGAAACGTCCGACGCTTTTCACTACGCTAACTGCAGCTACAAAAAATGTTCTAGTTAGACGGAGTGTAAATTAACAGAACACTACCCCAAATTGAAAAAATTCCAGACTTCTCATAGAATTAGCTGAGAAGCCATAGGAAACATTTTCAACGTATACAGTACAGTGTTACATAAAAAAAGATTGATGTATCTGCTGTTGTAAAAGAGACACAATAATTTCATTTTATTTTGACGTGTACGAATGAAATTATTCTACTAGGAGATATTATAGTTGTTTAGCTAAGTCTGCTACATATTTAATACTTAGAATTTTCAAAGGAAAACATTGATTTCTCTTTCTTGATGACTTCAAGCTTCTCATTAGAGCTAAATACCGTAGCACTACGTTTTGTTTAACTAGGAATTACTGTACAACTGTATAATGAATGAATTAATAGGCACGTAAACCTAAACAGATATTCTTTTCATTAATTTCAGTCAATATAATACTGACCAGTACCATGCCTATTGGAATTATCCGGAAAACTTTAATGTTATAAAGGTTGAAAGCACCATGATTTCAGATCACATGCTTGCAGCTTCGATGGCAATGTTGAATAAAATTAAACAGCAAATTTCGGTTAAGGAAGAGTTGCCAAGCTAATGTTTTTCTCCCAATAGCGAATTTATTGTTGTACACAAACGTATCACTGAGAGCATTGCATCTACTACCTAGTAAATAAGTAAAGAATCGTATCTAAAGTAAGCGTACATATAACTATATATCATAACGATTATTTTGTGTTTGATTATAATGTAATAAATAGGATCTAGGCTTGTGAATTTTCATTGAATAAATTAGAATATTGCATTAAAGCTGCTTCCAAACTTGTCATCATTCAAAAAATATATTTAAAATTCATAAATGCAGTAAATTACAACTAGGGTGTCTATTAATCTGAAATAGCTAGGTACGACAGGACACTTTTTAAATTAGCAGCATAGGTATGTGAAATACAGTAGGTGAATACTTATAATATGATTTGATCAATCTAAAAACAATTCGTTGCGAATACCCGTAAAAGTATATGAAAGACTGTGATTACTGAGATGCTTGAGCTACAAATTTATGTCGCAAACTTTGTCCTTAACTGATATCATCGCGAGCATAAAATCGTAAGTTCAATGATAAATATGGTCATTGATTACGGTTTCTTATTTTTTAATCAATAATAAAATCATTTCTTTTATTGGGTACAGCAATCTATATCAATCGTCACAAATAAACTTCTTCAATATAGGTGCAAATAAAAGAAAGATTGAAACAGTTTGTTAAGCGAGCATTTACAATTATCCTGAACTCGTCCGTTGTACTAGTGGCGATTTATCAGATTGTTTCAATTGAAGTGAATATAAAATTTTAAAAACGATATTATATTTAAGTATAGCATATTATACTTCTGGGATAATTATATTTTGTCGAGTATGATAATTATATTCTTTTCTGTATCTCACTCATCAAGTGTAAATGGAAACATACATTAAATGGAAGTTTCTTTACGTAAGAATACATTGTAAGGTACACATAATATTCTTATATTAGAGTGATAGAGATACCGTAATATATATTATAAATGATTACATTGTTATGAGTCATCTGTATTCATAAAATCATCTGTGTTGATTACGCCAGTGACTAAATTATTTTTTCATTCTCTTTTAAGAACAATAACGCTGTAAAAAGTTATAGAGCTGTACAATTTACATTATAACATTCATTCAACAATGTTGTATAAATACAGTAACGTTTGAATTCTTGCATGAATATTTAATCACTCTCATGGCAATAAATGACTGACTTTCCAGTGGTAGATAACTTCAAGGTATCGAGTGTTGTTCCAAGGTTAAATCAAAATATTTTAATGTTCGTACTCATAGAGTTAAGGTAGCAGTAGCTATGCTATGAGCTTGTTTCAGCCAACTTATAGTTGGCATCTTTTCTACGAATTTTACAACCACTTTATCAAAGACTATTCAACCGCAAATCCACACGTTTCTTCAATGGCACAAGTTAATTTTTGCAACATCTTGTCATAATTTTCATAAGGTGGAAAGTCCAAACGATTGAAGCTGTATCATAATAAGTAGTCAGATAGTTATATTAGATTACTAGGTAACTAATCGTTAATATTGCTATAATCATAAGCAACAATATTATCATACCAGGTATGTGCTTTCGGTAAACAATCCGTATTGATATCGACAACATTAATCGTGAATAACCTTGATCCAGTAGCATCTCTAAGCGAACCTAATTACGAATTTGCAATCAGTGATGAGTTACATTAGTCTGCACGTGATCTAATAACTTACTTGCAATTTCAAGATTGGCTACACAAGCGAAATAATGCCATCTAACTAAAAGATTAAATTAAGATATCGCATTGAACTTTACCTTGTAAAGCTTCAAATCCTTGCAATGGTACCCTACTAGAACCGGTTACAAATTGTAGAAGTCTCATACGTTCCTCTTCGCAGTAAGAATCCACAATCTAATATATACAAGTTACAAGTTACATTGCGGCAAGATAAGAAGATAAGTAATATTTGAATATCAGCCAATTTTTGATATACGAGTATAAAGCAAACTTCAGCAAAAATCTACAAATTATGGTCAACATACTTGCCAAAACCATTTGACAACGTCCGTACTAGGAGTGCAATGCTTCAAGCGAGTATTAGCTTTCCAATCCTGAATATCTATTTTCTTTAATCCTCCAATAATTAACTAGTAAAAATATTCATGGATAATATTTAAATCGTTAAGATCATGATTCTGTTTTGATAAAAATTGTATCGCTATGTATGCACCTCTAATTCCTTTTCATGAAAGTTCTTAAGAAGGTATGTAGGTACAATTTCATAAAAACCTTTCTTTAGAGCTTGTAACTGCTCATCGATCCCATGTGTTAATTTCCAATTAACCAGTAGCCTACAAAGATATAAAAAGAGATTAAACTTAAGCCGTAGCTACATTCTTTACTGTTAAATGTAACAGATTCGAAAGTTTTTAAACTTACTCGGCATATTCATATTTATTATCGTTTGTCACACGAATTGCCGAACCATTCGGTTTCAGATCATATTCAACAATCTCTCCAAAAGATTGATGTTCAACACAAAAATTTTGTTCCAAGTCATCTGTGATATCATTATTTCTAAGAATAATTTCCAAGAATAATGTATATTAAACGTAACTTTATCAAATATGAAAAAAAATTAAAAAATCTACAAAATGCTTACAATAACCAACAAAGACTGCGGTAAAAGCCTGGATCAACGGATTCCAAATCTTCTATTGTACAAGCTTTATTAAGAAGTTGCTAATGAAAGATCACAAAATGTAATGACATTGTTAGTGATTGTTGAAAAAAGTTAAAAAGCATCGGAACTTGATTATTGCTAGGCTGTATAATAATTCTATTCTAACGTTTACCTTATAAAATGGTGTTGGAAAAGTACCATCAATATGATGGCCGTGAAATACTATAAATCGGCGCAGAGAAAAATTTTTTGCATTATTAGCATTACTAGCAATAGTAAATTTTCATGTGCGATATATATATATTCATATTCGGTTAAGTCTACTCTTTCAAGATATAATTACCTCCCATGCCCATTACTCGACCAACAAAATGGAAATACGAAAGATGATTCTGTTGCATATGAAAGAGTAATTAATCTAACCATATTAGGTTGTTATAGTAAAGTAGGTAATTAGATTTTAAAATGAAAATAAGTATACCGTATTTATGGATGAGTCTTGGTTAATTTGTAAACAACACATATCATCATCAGAAAAGGTAAATAGACCATAGCTAGGGTTTAACATTTCATGTGAAAGTAGATGTAACCATTCTCTGAAACAGAAGTACTAAGTCAAACAAGTATTCTTATAATCAAAAGCCATATTAATTTCATTACCTAGCAACACCACCATAATCTAATCCTTCTTCTCCCTTGAATTTGACAGTCAATCTTTTCTTAAGGTCTTTTGGTCTCATTTTCATAATTTGATTATATGATGCCTAACAAATGGAGAAGATAAAATCGTAAGGTAAATATTATAGTCAACTATGACCTGGCTGCGCAATGCTGCATAATATAACCTCGAATACATCACTCCGTGTAACTTCAATTTTTGTGAATCCAACCTTTAAAACAAGCGCGAAGAGCGTTTGAATAGCGGTATTATTGATAGCTTTAATAGTTAAAATAAGATAATACCGAATAAAATACAATATTAATATACTTACTTGAGGTTGCAGTGTCGATAGGTCTGACTTTAAGTTTCTCCACTTTTGTACTAAGTCAATTTTAGGATGTAGCGACCCGCTGGTAGTCGTAGAATCGATAAATAAGTACACAATGAAAATTATTTACATGGGAGAGAAATTGATTTCAATCGATAACCTGCTTTGAAGCTGATAGACGTTTCAAACTCACCGTTCTTCTGTTTGATCAGATTTTATTGCTATCCTTGGATCGATAGCTTGAGTTCTTCTCGTATTATGATCAATAAAATAAATTCTACCATTGGGATTATGCCTCATTTCCCATCCAGGGGGTAATTCACCTAAATTGCCTGCTAAATCGTGAGAATTTCTACACAAAAGTACCGTCGTAAAAGAATAAATGCCGTATTAGAATATTAGATTGGATTTATATCTGAGATATTTAAATTCCTACCTTAAGGGTCCAGTTCTTAGCAAAGAATCTGCTATAGTTGGTTGATGAATCTGATTTCGGTCTTGGTGTCTATTTCGTAAATCTGCAGGATAATAATAGATAAAAATAGTTTAAGAACAAAAGAACCCGTACCATTGACAGGAGCACAATTAGGTACCGTATCTTTCGGATGTCGGCACTTGCTGGACGCTTAATCTGATGGCATTTTCTTCTCCAGGCTTTTGCAAACCTCGGGAGGAATGATTACTATTAGGTATTGTATTCGAAACAGCACAATTTCCATTATAAGGTGCATGTTGATTTGAAGGGGAACTCGTTCCAGAATAATGCTTATTGGGATTTGCAGAAGATCGGCCGCTGTTATAGAATAAAAATTAGAACAGTTATTATGATCAATCGATATTTTTCTTGCAACTCATTCATACCTTGATTGTTCATTCCATCTTCTTGTATTACTAGGAGCTAGAGTTGCTTCATCATTTCTGTATTTGACAATAGATTTTAGATCAAATTCAACTGTATATTTCTAGTAACCGTTACTAATCACATAAATGACTTTTAACTTATAAAATAGGTGTCCATGAAATATGGAATTATGTAGATAACATAAAGGCTGTAACGGACAGTTCTAGCTAATTCTTGCTTTATGTACTTGAGAAGTTAGCCTTACCGGAAAAGATTTGAATTTTGAATAGAGTATTGTGGAATTCCTGGCGATGATAATACTCGATCTCGGGATCTTAAAGATACTAATAAACGCAATTCACAAACGGACTTAAAAAAATAATTTCCATAATAGTTTAACAAGGATGACTTTTAGAATTACTCGTATAATAACTACTAACCAACGATCTCTCCTTTTACCGTACAATCATCACGCTGATTGCTTTTCCCAAGAGCCAGTCGTTGATCTTAAAATCAGAATGAAATATAATAATTTAATGACTGATTACGATTTAATGGAAGTTGTATATGATATAAGCGAAAGTTTCAAAAGGTGACAAAAATATGGCTGAATGGTTGATATCAATCTTACATCCAGTATCCTTCAATTGATTGATAGCATTGGCAACAATTTTGACACAGCCGAGAAAGCCAGCACCTTGTCGTTTATGAATTTTACGATGATTCCAAACGGTTATCGTAATTGAATCATGCTTACTGATGCTCCTACATAAAATTAAAAATTTAAATTCATTGCCATACTAGAACGGAGTATTTGACGTTAAACGAAAGCTATTAAGAAACATAGATGAAGGGTAAATGTGTATCTTAACTTGACATTAATACTTCTATATTTACGAGTATACCGGGTTAAGAATACAAGAAAGTACTAAAATATCTAGTGAAAAACTGGCCTGATACTGTGGAAAATGGAAATTTGTTCTGCGTAAGCTATAGTAAAACTAGAATATTGTTAGTGTACGCGTGCATTGTATATTCGTATATGATTAAAACATCTTTCCACTGTTGATATCAACTTGGCTACAGTATAGTCCAATCTTTTAGAGCATATCGATTCTTCAAACATGATAAACAATGTCTATAACAGAGCCGAAATGATCGCAATAACCTTTCTAACTGATTGGATCGTATTGGTAGTTTCCTTGTCGAATACTGTACTACATCCAGTATGTGTAAGAATGAATATGCTTGCTGTTATTAGCAAATATACCGTACTCTACTCTATTGGTGCGCTAATACTTACAAGTCATAATTTTGATTCCATTTGGGATCTAAAGTGTGCTTTATGATATCCGTGGAATGGCATTGGCCACTACCATCAACAGCTATACGAGCGAAAGGATCAGGTAGCCCTAAACGGAAATTTTAAAATTGAATTGATGATGAACATTCCGTCAACACGCATAACAAAATGAATGTGCAAGATTACAGACTACTAACTGATTTAAGATTTTCTTTCAATTAAAATAGACAGAACGAATAATACAGTCGTACTGGAAATGTACTAGACTTTCTATTTATGCACTTAAAGGGTGCCTACGAAACTTTTAAAAAGCTTTCGATCATAACACAATAACTAAATGGCAATAAATCAAGACAAATTTTAACACCAGTCGAGAGCTAATGCAGTCGCTTTGTTGAATTCACTATACTACAGTATTATATGGTCAATATACTGTACAGTACGTACTGTACAGCACCACACTGCACACACCTGACTGTACAGTGTACAGTGTACAGTACTGTACTGCGAACTAAGTTGTGATACTGTACAGTACAACAAAAAGAATGGCAGTTCAATTACACTAACGCCATGGGTGCCGTACCATACAGTGTATTAGCATATCATTCCATCACATAGAAATAGCCATGACGGCCTATTGGAGAATCTCATGTCTGGAATATTTCGTGTAAAATTTACAATCTACATGTTCAATCTATTCCATTAAAGTAGTAAGAAGAGAAAAGTCTATTGCTATTTCTGGCGATAATTGTAGCTGCCATATCACTTATAAGATTTTGAAATAGTACACGTATTTATAATGATAACGCCACACTTGGACATGTACAGTTGTACACTTGAAGAGTTTATCGTTACAACATTTGTAAACTCTGTAGACTAGGAAGAAGACTCTTGCACTAGATGGATGGCAATGGATATCGCCGCATTTGCGAGCAGCACATTACTGTATCATATTAATTGTAGTAGAGAGTAGTAATATATTTCGATGACGTAAAACTGTCAGTGCAGTAGGTATCAACGGTAACTTGTAATCCTAAAAATATCAACTAAACGGTCCAAAACGGCTAGTTGATTTAGAAACGTCGAGAATGTTTGGACGAGTACAGTATACAAGTGTAGGGTTAGTCAATATGTCCAGCTTACGAGTGATGACATATAAAGTAAAGTAATACTATAGCATGTAGACAAGACAAGACAGACAGCATTATTTAATAAATCAAATTACAGTAAGTCGATTTCAACTTACGAAAAAATTCTTTCTTGGCTAAGTGTTTGGCACCTAGGACTATTCCGGGTTGCATAAAACAGAGATGACAACAGTTTAGATATTCAAACAATGATTATTATAATCGTTTAACAGAACGTTTGGAGAATTTATGATCATAATTTTATGAATAGAGCATATCAATAATCACCGACTACCATACTGTACTGGATTTCAATCTTGCAAAGTATACTACTACAGACCTATCCATTAATTCAAATCATTTCAATAACACCACAGAGTACTGTGTATATACAGTACAGTACGGTTAATGGCTTGTCAATATCAACACGATCGTTACTGCTTACTGCGATATGCTACAAGTAATAATGTATGTGGGGAAAGGTTTGGAGAAATTTATTTTTAAGCGTAGTAGGTTTTATTACATGGTCGTATGTATGTGGTGGCCTGCATTGAATGTTTATAAGATAAAAAAGTAATAAAAGATTAAAAAAATGGTCACGAAGGTAACGACTTTGAATCTTCAAAGTAGAGAAACAATAGAAATACTATGGAAGCAATCAACTTTCGTCGTGTCTGCCTTGAAAGCAGCGAAAGTTTTGCAAAATAATGAAGGGTTGCAA
This sequence comes from Trichoplax adhaerens, assembly GCF_000150275.1. NCBI lineage: Eukaryota > Metazoa > Placozoa > Uniplacotomia > Trichoplacea > Trichoplacidae > Trichoplax > Trichoplax adhaerens. Next base: position 5,702,719 of record NW_002060944.1, on the reverse strand, counting down.
AATTAAAGATGGAATCAACTATGAAAGACTGCGGGAATGTACCCCTATGAAGGGTAAAATATGACTTTTGATGAAATAATCTCCGCTACAAAGATAAAGAGTTTAATTTATATGAGGCTTTCATTAGGGAATAGTGGTATCGTCGCCTATAATGAATAGCTGTGAAAAAAAGTGTCATATCAACACCAGGCTAGTTACCTAACAGTCTATTACTTACTAGTTAAGCGTAATTTATTAATGCCATATCCATGCTGGCGTTCTGGGCTAGCCATATCAGCGAAATCGCTGTTCTATCTTCGGTGCCACTGACAGACAACAATAAATGAATCAATTTTCCACCGATTGTGTGTGTTTCTTCTTCCTTGATATTCTTAATCAAAAAGTTACGGAAGCCAGTCGACGTCAACGTCTCTTGAAGTTGGACTACGCTAGCGCAGTGATACCCAATGATGGGCAAAATGGATTGATGGCGTTTTTAGTTACGATTTGTGGTAGCAGTAAGTAGATAACGATTGGAAACGATACGTAGTCATAATACTATATTAGAGTAGAGGTAATAAGCGTTGATTACCGATCACTAGAAAAATTGGAATCATTTTACTACAGCAAGAAGTGAGTGCTAAACTACGGTTGAGTGGAAGAGTAAAGTGCGATTGGTCACTGATTATGTTATTGATAACTGAAGGGTGTTTATTGAGAAGATGAGATGCCAAGCCAAGTGGGTACTGTCCACTGTGTACTGTGTACTGTAGACTGTAGACTGTACACTGTACAGGCTAAGACAAACTACTGTAGACAGCCCACTCCAGTCTCCAGTGAATTGTAATACTGTACAGTACTGTACTGTACACTGTACAGTACAGTAGACCGGAACCAGACCATCCAGTCTTGTTAGTCATTTATTGATTGATTGATTTACTGTATATACAGTAGACAGTAGAGTTAACAGCACTGAGAAATTGGCTGCAGACTTACAGTGTCAAAAGAGACTCAAATCAAGCGTTACTCTGCTTCTGTGTAGTAGTAATGTACTGTACAGTACAGTACTAGAACGATGTTGCTGTTTGAAATGACACAAACTTGTTATCCATGGCGTGTCTAGTAAGTAAGACTGGTATGAGTAATCACCAGGTTTTGGACTGAGCAGAACGGAGTCGCTGAAATAGAGCGTTGTCACTTTACTTTCTTTCCCACCAAAAATGAAAAATCAGATCACAGTCAAAGGCGGACGTGGTGGTGAAGATCGCTACAGTACTGTAGATGAAACGGTAAGATACCACAATGTACAGTACTGTACCTGGAAGTTAGCACTCTTCCGTACTGTAGCAAATTTGTATTACAGTACTGTACAGTACACTTATTTAGAAGACCAGGACAGGACAGCTAGAAATCTACAGTACTGTACATTACAGTACAGTACGGAGCTGTCACGGTACTGTACTGTACTGTACTGTACAGTAGATGCAACGGTAAGATAGCACAATGTACAGTACATTACAGTACAGTACTGTACTGTATGTACACTTAAGACCAGGACAGGACTGCTAGAAATCTACAGTACTGTACAGTACAGGACTGGGAAGTTAGCACTCTTCTGTACTGTACACTGTACTGTACAGTACTGTATGACAGGACAAAGTCATGTGACTTCTGCTCTAGCGCAATACAGTGTACAGTACAGTGTACAGTACAGTATACTGTAAGTAAAGTACTGTACAGTAAAGAAGAAAATGGACTTTTAAACTACAGTACTGTACACTGTACAGTAGTCACGCTACGGCGTACTGTACTGACTTCAGTACGAACTCAAGTTGTGCTGTACGGTATACTGTACCTCAACTCAAAATTGGACTGCAAACGAACGTTGCCTTTCGCTTTTGAATTTTTGCAAGGCCAGCCAAGTCAAGTTAGCCTAACCGTAGGATCCAATCTGATTTCCCTTTACTGACCTCTCTGGTTATGTGGATCCCTTGTCAGCCTTAACCTTCAACACTGCTGTCGAAAATTAACAGTCATTTCCCATTATTGGGGTAAGCACTTGATATAGGCAATAGGATGGATAGGTGAAAATGATGTATTATTCAGTCAATTCGGTGTCATGCCAATGCAAGCAAAGGGCAAACATTGTTTGCAAAGCTACCGGTGCTCTGATAATACTATTAATTCATCAATTATTATTTGAAGATGTCAATAGCTTGACGATCGTAAAATAGAAACATGGACAAAATGTCTAAAACTATCCATTTCAATCCTTGTAGTGCAATAACCGTCATGATGATACTATTTCCATTTTCCATTTTACGTTATGCTGTACGTAGATTGAGATCCATCCTTTCACAGATAAACTGCCCAATCTGTTCCTATGCTATGTACCTGACACGTATACCCTTACAGTAATCAACCTGAATCCAGTTATACTAAATTAATCAATTACTTTCATTTTCAATAACCGGTAACTTATACAATATTCTATTAACTGATATGCAGTGCTGTACGACTGGATTATGGTGCAAATTAGTAATGGATTACTATCAATTTACATCAAGCTTGATCAGATAATTTAATGACCAATGGACGACGTATACTTGTATTTTGTTTTCGTTTGCAGGATTGGACTGCAGTAGCTAAATCAATTTCAAAATAAAGTTGGCACAGGCTGTAAGATAGAATAGACACGCATATACACTTGTATTTTCTTTTCATTTGCACGACTTGACTACAGTACCTAAATCTAATTAAAAATATCAAGTTGGCACAATTTAGACGCGTTTATACTGTACTTGTATTTTGTTTTCATTTGCAGACTGCAGTACCTAAATCAATTTCAAAATAAAGTTGACACAGGCTTTAAGATACTATAGATACGCATATACACTTGTATTTTCTTTTCATTTGCACGACTTGACTACAGTACTTAAATCTAATTAAAACTATAAAGTTGGCACAATTTAGACGCGTTTATACTGTACTTGTATTTTGTTTTCATTTGCAGACTGCAGTACCTAAATCAATTTCAAAATAAAGTTGGCACAGGCTATAAGATACAATAGATACGCATATACACTTGTATTTTCTTTTCATTTGCACGACTTGACTACAGTACCTAAATCAAATTAAAACTATAAAGTTGGCACAATTTAGACGCGTTTATACTGTACTTGTATTTTGTTTTCATTTGCAGACTGCAGTACCTAAATCAAATTAAAAAAGTAAAGTTGACACAGGCTATAAAATAAAATACCCTTGCACCATCTATACGAGCTACCTATCTAGTTCGTAAGGTAGACTTGAGCTAAAAATTCAAGGTTTAAAATTGACCATTTAGACTAATATGTAAATAGTGTCATACAATTTCTATCAAATGATCAAAATTTCGATGTCTTCTCAAAATTATTGACACTCTAAATGATGTCATACACTCGCGTGATCATATTTACTTTGCAATAAACGTAAATGGTTGTATTTTCTCAGCTATAATATAGATATTTGTATAAAAAGTTGGTCTACAAGTGTATTGGTTAAAACAAGAAGGGTTGCAGTAGTAATAAGAATTTATGGATCTCATACCAAATCTTGGTAGGTGTCTAACAATTTCAATCTTCATAAGATAGATAAACTTAAGGGCATTACAATAGCAACATGAATTGCACAGTAATTATACAGTTGGTATTATGATATCCTCGACTGATATTGCTTGAATAGGATAAAAGGAAAAAATATGATATTATTTAAAATGAAATTAATTTCAATATTTTACAACTGTTGATACGGATTGTCGCAATTCAGATAATTCCTAAAATAATTAGATAGCATGCACATAACTTAGCCATATTATGATAAACTATTTTAGATTACATCGATGTGACTAATCAACTGTTGAAACGTTGTGGATCCAAAATAAGAATTCAACATTTAGCTGAATGCACAGTGGAAGTCTTTGCGGATATATATCGTGGCCTTTTTCATAGATTACCGCCAGGTTAGCCCTGAGTTATTAGGAAAACCAATATACATACACGACAATATGTTAAAAGGATATCATATGCAATATAGTCAGAGTATTAAAATAAACTATAGAACTACACGTGATATTTTACACTAATTTTTGCTATGCTTGTAGCACTTTATACTCAGTGATACATGATAGTACAAATTAGATGTGAGAAAAATATTACTAACGTGTAATACAACCTATTAAACTATATGAATTCAGCGGATAAGATTACGTAGTGTCATTCAACACATCTAAACGTCACTTCATAATCTCTGCAATAGATTATATTCAGTACCCTTCAGGATTACAAGATCGCATTCATAACTGCCAATTGCTTATCGATTCATTGGCGAAAGATATCTTAAAAACTGATTTATCACATATTTCCGGTGAAGAAATCGCTAGAGGTAGCCTAACTCGCGTACAGTTTCTTCTCGAAATATATTTTGGACTTAAAGAATGTTACTTAGATTGGAAAAAACCTCACAGTATCGAAGGTTAGCGCAAGTTGAAACTATTTTTTCACTGTTATTACTATAAAGATACCATACTATCAATAAATTTCTTCTCTTGTATAATTGATTAGTGAGTAAAGCTAAGATTTTATACTTGTAGACATAAAAATATCTATACCCTTAACCTATTACTACATTATAACAATCCGTTATCAATAAATGATAATTTATAGGTATAGATTTTGATAGTGATACCGAAAGTGTAGACTCTAATGGCTTGGATGATATTGGAAAATCGATCATTAAGACCGTTATAGAACAGGAATTAGAAAACGACAGTAGTGACTTTGAAAAAGAAAATATCAATCAGAAGCTTATTTCAAGAGATTTTATGAATGATAATGTCCGGTCTAATAGTTCGGATACATCAAAGGCAGCAAGCAGTAAGTTTCACACAAAAATCTTTCGTAAACATTATCTCCGCGAAAGTGTGACATCCGATCAAGACTCCAGCGATTCTGACTCAACATACGATTTAATTGCCCAGGTGGCTGTAGCCAACGATGCCATTTCATCTACAGATAGTTTAAATGATGATGATTTAAGACAGGAGGTTGATAATGTGACAACTCCTAAGCTAGACATAGCACATCACAAAGTAAATAGGAAGAAAATTAATAAAATATCAGGAGATTACGATGATAAAGCCAGAAAATTGGATGATTTTCAGGTCCTTGACGAATATTATAGCTTGTTATCATCACAGAATGATTCAGATTTAATTTTACAATCAAGCTTATCCAGTCATTCATTAACTCCAGAAAGCTCTGAAAGTAATTCTCTTGATGAAAAAATCGAAACAGCTATAAATATTCAAAGGTAGGGTAACTAATTTTATCTACTTAAAAACACTTTTTAATTTATTTACCTATTTATTTATTCTGAATCCTTAATTATTACTTAATAATATTCTTTATAAGGGAAAACTGGAGTAAATCTATTGAAAATAAATACGACAATGCCAATCCAGTGGGTGCTAAATTAGGAGGGTTAATGGATGGTGACAAATCTTGTGAAAAGGGTTCTATCAGTAATCGTATAAGTAATAATAAGTCCTTTGGAGATGATGAAAGATTGACACGATTGGACAATACAGACGGGAATAAAGTAGAAAAAGCGTCATATACCTCAGTGATTTCTCATCATACTGGAGATAAAACTGATAGGCAGCATGAGTATCGGCAAACTGTGATTGACAGCCAGTTAGCCAAGAATAAGAACGACTACAGCGACATGCTACTAACAGAAACTAAGCCGCCACCAGAAACGAAAGAGTTAAAAGATTATCAGTCCAAAAATGCTAATTCTGGTGACGAAGTTCAACGTAACAGTATCTTCGAATCGAGTAGTGAATTAAGCTCTAAGAATCATGACTCGTCGCATTTAAATACGACTGACAACAATCGATATAAGAAATTGGCAACAGCGGACACTAAGCTTTATAAAACTGAAAACTATCGTAATGCATTAATTGAAAAGAATGACTCGAAGAAAAGATATCAAAATTTAGAAATCGACATTAAAGATCTTAAGAATAATATAACGAATATTTCTGAAAAAGCATCATGTAGTGACGATTATTCAGAGGTTATTTACTAAAATGTGTTATTTTCTAGATATGTGGTATATCAAGGCTGAAAGTATCAATTCAGCAAATCAATCTTAATTGCTAAGTCATTCTATCCTTTTTATATTTCTTTAGACAAATCCAAATGAAGTTGGCAACAATGCAGAATTGAATCAAGACAAATATGCTCAATTAAAGGAAACTTTAAGGTATCGGCTATTCTTAATGTACTTTTAGTACGCTATTTAGGTTTCCAAATATAGGTTGACGTTAATGTGCTTTATTTGTTTTAGAAACTTACGAGAGCAAAGATCTACATTTCCTAGTCAACCTATTTCTACAGAGGAGCCTTTAGTAGATTCCTATAGTAGAAACCCATCTGTAAGATTTGCTGACTACGTAAGAGATCGTAGTTTGGAAGAATTCGATGGAAGCTTGAGTAATGAAGAGAAATATTTCTCCAACACTAATAACACTAAAATTGTTGATCGAAAGTATCGTTATGATGAGGTAAAGAGTGGTCCTACTCGTAAGCAAAGTAAAAGAAGGGATATTAATGATGAGACCGCAAAAGATTTGATACAGAAAATAAGGAATAGGAATGTGTTACAAACTAAGGAAGTCCAGCGGCAGTTAGAGAGAGAAAAGCAGATAGAAAGATTATGTCTTGAACTGCTAAAGTCTTCTTATCAGCATGAGCTGGAAGATTTATCATTAGAAAGAAAAGAAGAAATTACTGCAACGAAGAAGGTATATTACTACAATATTTTTTGAAGAGTTACTTAATTGCTTGTTAATTCTCTTAAATTTTTATTCTGTATCATGAATTGTAGGTAGCATTTAAAAATAAAAACGATAAGAACAAGAAGAAGCAGAAACATCACCCAAAAAGTACATCATTACAATGCAACATTAAAAATTTTCTGTTATAATTATTAATATTTTACTTGACATTAATAAATCAGATTTTTAATGAAACATGGACAGGATAGTAAATTTAACGAAGATACAAATTGTATGTATTTGATGTCTATATTCTGTATCTTTACTTAAGGCAAAGGGACTCTAGTCTCTCGTCAAAATCTGACACCAAGTACTGAAACTATTTATACAAGCAAAGCTTCTGTCTATCCAAGCTCACTCGGCGGCCGTCAAGGGAAATTCCGGAAGGAGAAATTAAACGGTATTTATAGTAGATTAATATAGTAGCCATAATGACGGATGAATTATTTAACTTGGTATCTGATCTCTGCTATGCTTTCTTATCTCTTAATTGCTTTGACTGTATGGGATTAGTATCGTTGCCTGATAAAAAAGTAATGTCAAGAGTCGAAAGCGAACTCCCTCATTCATCAGTATCCTCGAACACTAAGAAGGTATTGAGGGAGAAGCAACTTCACCATTACAACTTTCAATTAGAGAGTGAGCGTGAATTAAAAGGGGGCTATATGCATCCGGAAACTAGAGTAAGAGAGATATATCAAAGCTAGTAATTTAATAAATGTTAAGTTATTTGTTTCTGTGATGAGTGCACTCGAATCGACACTTATGATAATTTATCACTCATGTGATTCATAGGCTCAGATAATAGAAGCGCAGAAGAAACAGCAAGCGATGGTTAATATTATGAAGAAAGACATCCGCCTTAATCGTAGACTGGTAAATAGTTCATAAGCAATCTTTTCTTTTGAATAAATATCTATAGGTTGTGCAAATCTAATCTAGAAATTATGATTAAAAATTAGCGCGATTATAAGGAAAGGTGTCGTAGTGAACAAGCAATGAAATCACAAATTCATAACAATCGGATATCATCAGCTCTTGCTCGTCGTTACTACCAGGACTATGTTGTAAATCATAGAGCAAAAATGCAAAAAAGAAGAACAAAAGAAGAAAAGGTATTATTCTATGCATTACTGTAGCCAATGCTAATTCGCGTTCCTGTAATGTCATTCTCTTTTCAAATGATTATCCTAGCTCTTATGAACTAACTGAAAAATTGGATATTTTACTACATTACTTTCGCTTCACACAGATATTTAAAGATACATTTGAAGAAGCTTTGAAGATACAGAAAGAATATCTTCAATATATGACAAAGTATACGAAAGAGCAAAGGGAAATTCATGCGAAGCAACGAAGGAATGAATTGGAATCTCTCGAAAATTAGTAATACTTGTGATTACATGATAGTATTCATTTCATTGCTGTAATTATTAAATTATGCCTCTGTTCTAATGTTACGTAGTTATCGTGATCAATTTGCTATGCTATCAGAGAAAGTTTCTCGCCAAAAGGATGAATTAAAAATCAAAGAGAAGGAGCACAATAGAGTAAGTCTTAGTTTAAATATTCAGTATTGAATCGGTTATTTTTAAAATACGATATTATCATTACTTTGATATTTAATGATTGAAACTTTGCCATGTGTTGCTTTAGCTTGTAGATGACATGCGTAGAAAGTTGAAAAGTAAATTAAAAAGTGAAATTGAAGAACTTCAAGATGTTATAACCAGAGACTCTGAGAGTACACATTATAGACAACTTGACGGAGAGAGATTATTGCAGCTGTTACACCATGCGCAATATTATTAAATCTACCGATTCATGCGAAATGAGATGCTATTTACTCTGCTTGTACGTGGCTTTCAAGGGAAATAGCTTAATTTCTCTTTCTAATATAAGTACTGGGTATGAGCTACTATTTCTGCTATAGTATTAATTGTAAAATATTTATTTCTATATTTGCATTTTAGTCAATCTTAGTTCATGTAGTCGCATTAGAGATGATTGCCGTAAGGACATTACTGTTATACTATAAATATTCAAGTTATTTAAAGCTATTTTGACTACAGTACTTGCAAATTACAATGGTACAATGGTAATTAACGTTTAAATATCTGGGGCACTTGTTACAGTATTGAAAGACTATCGAAGTTACTACTTGGACTAATACCTATATCAATGCTCAACAAATTTTATTATCTCGATATACCACCGTACTCTGTAAAATCATATATGAAATATCCGTACAACTATATTGAAAATTTTTAAACAGCCATTTATATGTGGCTGGATATAAAATTGTGTTATAATTTTTATAAATACGAGTATCAAAACGAACATTTTTCTAGTTCAAGTTGTTGTGCGCTAATTGAAATTTTAAATCGGTACTTTATATATGACTCACTCACACAACATAGTTGTATACGTGTTCAAGGCACATTAAGTATTGTTATTACTATACCTGTACTTTTCATCTCAATAATAATACGTGGTCGTATAGTTATTTTATTGATATTGATCTTAATTTATAAATACTTGCAGGTATGATGCAATAACGAAGCAAACGAGTATCATTAAATATGTAATGTTTTGTATATTGATTTCCAGGAGGCCTTTGCCAATCTACGTAAAAAATAAATATTGCATTTAATAAATTTAAGTGTATTTTACTCTCCGGCTACAATTATTGTACTGTACGTTGAATCTCATTCTATATTAAGTTATATCCGGCTATAATCTATGTTTTCGTCGTTTAATTCAAACATAAGACTGAATTTCATATTAAAATTATTCAACTTAGTCACCTATATTGTAATAATCAATAATATAAATTCGTTTGCCAAACTTACGTTAACTTGTGATTTAGTTATGCCTCACCAGCAACACCACTAGAATAGTTAGGAAGGATAGTGCTATAAATATCACCAAATGATTCTCGGCGTTGCTGGGGTATTTGATTACCGGATACGCGTTTAAGTATATCCTCCAGCTGAAAGTTTAAATGTCTTATTCTACAACGAACAATATGTTCCGATACAACAGTATTAAGTAAGGACTTATCTATCATTAACCTGTGGTCCAAGTAATCCAGATATGGGCAATAGATTTACATCAATAAGTACATTATTAGTATAAATATTAACTTACTGCTGCTTTTGGGCTTCTAACTTATGATGAATCTTTTTAAATTTTTCATGGTCTTGGCTATTATCATTAGTTCGAACTTTTATTATGCGCCCATTTATAAATGAATGAACCTGTATAGGTATAAATTATCATCTTTAGGGTCAGATATTAAGTCCACTTTTACCCATGTTAATAGAAATACCTTAATTAACAACTTAGGCAAAAACTAAAGGAAGTTTTTTTACCTTATATGCAGTTGTATTTGGATAAATTACAGTATTGGAGGAGTACAGTCTTCTCCTGAAGTATAATGGCATGGATCTTTCTAAATCATCCAGAAACTCAACTTGATTTTGCAGTCTTCGTAAGCTTGCATTCTGTTTTATTTCTTCGATATCTCCTATCGCTAAACCAGTCTAATTTAAAATGTGATAAAACTAGTTAAGTAGACTCCAATGCATTATTACATTATAACAAAAACTCTTGAAATTTTATAAATGTAACGCCGATCCTGGCCTAATTTACTGTTTAGTGGTAACAGATGTGTCATAATTATAACAGCAATATACTTGAAGTTGACGTATGCAACTCGATTTTTTGACTAATTTAAAATTTACCTACGAAATAAGTTGCAATTACGTTCATGCTTAAATTTATATCATAACCGAACTTTAAGCAATGAAGCTGAGCTAGTCTTAATAATTATCAAATGAAACCATGATCTGAGTAGCTTTATTTTTAATTTCTAAATAGATTGATAGGACTTTTTACGCCTATTTTGATGGCTAAAGTAATATTTTAACTCTGTATATAACTTAATTTCCAATATTAGAGCTATTAGTAACTCCGACTATGACTGATAACGCTTCAGTTAACATAAGTGTGACATTCATTAATTAATGCATCATCAATATTATAATTTTGTTGTGTGATGAATCATATGTTGACACCTAGCTACTAATTAACTAATATTAAATGTCATAGAAAGTGTGTTGTGATTCTGGCTATAATAAGTATGTAGACTGGGTTATTAATTAATTACTGTTTTTGCACCAACGAAGTTGGTGAGGATATATAAAGTCTCAAAGTTCTTAATTGAGAGTTAGTTACGTTAGTCGATGACAGATGGTTATCAGTTGCTAGTCGTAATTGTAAGTTGTGCGTTCAATCGGACATTTTAATAAAATAGCTTCTAGAATAAAGTTTTGATCCTTAACGTGAGTAATCTATCGTCTAAGACTCGAATCTAAGTTTGGTTGATTAAAGAGTGCTTAGAGTTAGTTGCTTAGATAGTTAAGTCTACTTTAGAGGAAAGAATCCCGTTTAATTCTTGTGTTACAATCTCGGTTGTGATCATAAGGTAAGCGGCTGAACCCTCAATTTAATATTTATCCATAGAGTAAGCGACAACTCTTTATGCTTAAATTAACATAATTCGACGTTATAAATTACTTTGATGCTTTAAATCTAACTTTGTCTTCAAGGCAGACTATGGCTGCGTTCATCACTAAATTAAGTTGTGCACTTAACTCTATAATTAAAAGTTTAATCATTTATATTTATATAGAAAACAGACTATGGATGCGTTAACCTACCATAAGATTTGTTAGCAGGATTGGCATTAGGAATATGAATAAGATAGTAAATGACAGGACTAGTATATTATGGGGATAAGCAATCGTCTGATTGGAGATTGGAGTAACAAATACGTCCATGTAATCAATTTCTCCAACCATCATATCGATAACTTTTATAAATGACAGTCCGATTGTACTAAATGCGGCCTATTTAAATAATAATATTTATAGGAGGTAATTGTTGAGAAATGTTTTCAAAAAGGATCAGCACAATCTTTATGTACATATGAATGCTAATCTGTTATGTTTTATATCTTACCTCAGTGCCTGCTGCAATATAAAATACAAATCCAAACGCAATAATAAAGATTATGATAACGGGTACTAGCTACGATAGAAGTCCATTAATTAAAAAAATATACTGTTAGTAGTTGCATTTAGATAATACATTGCCATTGGTTATACTAGCACCAATCAAAAGAAAGAAGTACGATAATGATGTTATGACATCACTTAATAATTGTAATTTCATACTTGCATAAAGTCAGACCGGTAGAGACTATTTTTTATATTTTGACTTACCATCAGAAATGTCCCTATTACTGATTTCAACATGAGCACGTAAATTCCAAAAAAGTTGATTCTGATACGGTATAGTGACGCAAAAGAAGATTAGTACATAAAATTGCTAAATTGACGAGAAAATGCCATAATGGGCCAATCTATATTAGGAATATGATAACATGAAACACTAGTAGGCTCAATAGTATAGTACTATTTTCTTTTATAAACGTTGGCACCAGATCAATATTCGTTACCTTTCGCTAAATAGTAAGAGGTTAATCCAAGCTAGAAATATGGCTATACTGCCTATCAACCATTGATCTTGATCTGGTTTAGTACCAAAAGGGAACATGAAAATGAAAGCTGTCGTATAAAGTGACATCTCGACGTAATTTGAAAACGATGTGAAGTAGCTGAATCCCTATAACAGGTGATATTAAAAGGATAGAATATAAGTATTATCAGTTTCTACACACTTAGTAACGGATATAACCAACCACATTGTGAAAACAGAATATCCTTCTCATTTAATAGCTAGCTAGGGTTTAACATAATTTACCTTATGAGCCATTTCGGATATTTCCTTAGCGAAATTAATTAATCCAAAGATTATAACGATTAATTGTATCATTATCATACCAGATGATAGTCTTGTACTAGAAATCTGCAGGAGAATATAGATTTAAATTGGTAACAATGCTAAGTGTATCACTTATTATTGAACACCTAAGACCCTTCAAATTTTGTCAGAGTTCTGAAGCGGAAGAAAATAGAAACTGCTATCCTGTACAGTAGCATTAACGATATGAATATTTCACACTCCATCATAGTCAGTCTGTTATTGTACCATTAAGCTTGCGAAGAAGAAATAAATGACATAGCAGTTATAGTTTCAAAAGTACTGATTTATAAAGATATCACAGTAACTGTTATTGCTAGGCTAATAAGATGAACTACTAAAACAGTATAGATGATCAATTCGTTAATACTACACTTTGAACCTTAGCTAATGCTTGTATTACGATTATTATACGTGATATGTGGCATTTAATCAATATAGCACATATGATAGCTAGTCCTAAAGAAATCTAAATACCACTTCTTGATTGTAGGAGTATAAATATCATTTTGATTTGCAACCGGAATATTGAAGTAATTTCGCTGAATATTACATACGCGTATGATTTATAGCATATGATTTCAATGGCATATTTAATCGTCAAGGCTAAAAGTGTTCGATAAATCACTTACTGTTGCGGTTGAATCGATTGAACTATCAGTTACTACTATTGTTAAATTACTATCCGAAGTAGATAGCTCTGGAGTCGTTGGATAAACTGTGCTTGCAGCTGTTTTTTGTTTATTTCCTCCCAATGCGTTAGTAAAGTTATTATTAGGCGTATTGTATGATAATTCCATAACATAAATGGTGAAAAATGTTAAGAAAACGATATAGAATGCCAGATTTAAATAAAATACATATAATCCATAGCGTCGCCTATAATCCAAATAATCATAACAGATAGTACATTAGGCACTTTATACAGTGCAGGATAATTTTCTGGCATGTATGAGATGAAATATGCGGAAAACAATGTAAATACCGAATTTCAATAAAATTGTAACAGATAGCATTTTTGGCCTCATGTATACTGTAAATAGCTTTTCTAGATTACTTGATAGCGTGATCTTTACACTATTTACGAAAAATTTCTTGAGACTGGTCAGGCTATTATATTAATTCCTCAAACATATTTTTAAATGTGTTATCAGTGTTACTATGAACAATAACTAATTTTCCGTTCTCATTTCATAAAATTAAAAAAAACGATGACAGTAATGAACACAAAGTCTAAATTATACATAGAATCTCACCATTTGCAATCAATTAAAGCTCTTGATAATTCATGCCCAATTAATTCAAGTCGTTGATGTTGTAGCATAGTCTATCATCAACATAAAATATAGAAATGTTCTGGATAGTATACAAGTTGTTAAAATTATGGTATTATCTCTATCACGATTGCAAACCGAACAATTTGAGTTGATCTTATAAATTGCAACACAACGTTAAGATTAACCTTTTTAACTGTCATATATTAAATGATATCGTTAAATTAATATTTGAGCAATAATCGTAAATCTACTAGTAAACGGTAAGCATTCGAAGGGACAGATTATAAAAAGTCAATTTTAAGATATTTTCAAGAATGCTTGAATATCAATTAAATTTGAATCATTAATCAGAGATTAGAATATATCATCGAATTATGGAGTTAAAGGTTAGAACATCGAGGGTATATTATAAACTTTCAAAATGGTCTACATTAGTCTCTACTAGTCTCAACAATATTAAATTCTTAATAAGTAATAACAGCAGATATGGTCATGTATAGTTATGAAAGTTCCAGTTGGTGAAACTAACCTTTAAGGAGTTATAGTCTTGAGGTTTCTTCATACCATGCTCCTTGGCATTTAGCTCAAATTGAGGTCCGGGATCAAGTAAGGTAAAATCATATTCAATCTAATAAATTATAATGAGTTAAGACCTCAACAAGGATATAAACTATGTTGTCACGATCTTAGTAACAAGAGACCATATTATCGTTATTCAATATCAGTTTATTATATTTACGCTATAGTCCTCGCGATTTTTATTCTTGCAAGATCTTTCAATGCAGTTTTGCATTACTTGCTACATTATCAAACAGGAATTAACCAATTATAAAAATTTATAGCAAATTGAATTGTCAGGAGACTAAAGTAAAGATAGGATATCGATGAATATGGAGAAAAGTCTATCTGCTAACCAGAGCGACATCAGGCAATTTTGCAATTATTTTCTGCATTGGTGTCTGGGAATATCGCCCACCTTCAAGCATGATCTGGCGTCCTCTAACAAAAATAACGCGATGAATAAAGCCTTATTATATGAGATTGTCTATATTAATCATTAAAATAAATTAGAATTGATTGATGTAGTTTAGCTCATTAGGCCATTCCGATATCTTACTCTTTTTCCTTGACTATAATGGATACAATTTCTTCATGATTGCGCTCGATCGCAATATCAAGGCATGATTTATTCTCTTCATCTCGCCCCAGTAAGCTACTTCCTCGTTTAATAAGTATTTTAGCTATTTCTGTATGCCCATGAAATGCTGCAATATGTAGCGCTGTTTGCTAAAATCCATTAAAGAGTATTTATAAATTAAATACTACGCCCGCCTTTGGTATTGTTTATTTATTGATTGATTTATTACTATGATTGGATTGCATACAACTAAATATTGAACTACTGCATCATCGATTGTAAAGGTATGATACCTAGGAGATTAGACTATATGTATTGAGTTCCTGTGAAAATTAAGACTTAGGGAAGGAAGGAATATGGTAAACTAAAAATTTGTGGTCAACATATATTCAACGGTCCAGTTCGCTCCTAAGACTAATACGAAGCGAAAATGAGACTAGTTTCAGTTATATATATATATATAAAATGAAACTGTTTGCTTATATCCCTATTGATTATAGCTATAACCATAATTTAAACTTAATAGCCTACTAGTTGAAAAGTACATCGATACTTTGTAAACCAGTATTCGACTTGAGAATTAAATCAAGATCAGAATATATTAATGATAAGATGAAGAACATGGTGGTTAACGGTACAAATATATTAACTCCGTTATTACAGTATAAATCCAATGAGATGTATAAATTCGTAATCCTGGAGAATTAACGGCTTAGAAAAGCAAAATATAATTCATACTAATAATCTTCAAATGGCAACTTACGCGTTTACTATTTTGAATATCGATGTCAGCACCGGCATCAAGTAATACTGTAATAATATCTTCATAACCTTTTGATGCAGCTAAATTCAAAGGTGTACAGTAGCTTCCATCCCTAGCATAATGGATAATGATATTTTTGATAGAATCAAATGCGGTAATTAGTATCAATTAGCTGTTTTGCATCAATAGTGATTTTAGTCCTAAATCAAGCATAATGTTTTATAGTATTGTACAGAATATAAAACCTGAGAAAGTTTTACTTTTATATTAATACTAGGCTGGATGGAAAGATGGAATCTGAGCTACTGTAAATTGGAATTATCTCACCTCCTGTTAATATCAGCTCCATACTTTATTAACTGTAGGACAACTTTGAGGTGATCATAAATTACGGCCATATGTAAAGGTGTTCGAGAACGTTCCCCTGGGCTATTCAGTTTATTTAGCGATTTATCACACAATAATTTAACGCAGTAAAAATCTCCTCTTCTAAATAAAATAAGTAGAATAGGCTGGATATAAATCGTTAAGATTACCGCATAACTGTATCCTATAATCACTGAGTACACATGGATATTTAATATGCAGTAGTAAGGAAGATATCGACGAGGAAACTTGCCTACAAGCTAAATGTAATGGAGTATTATCGTCTGCATCTGTTATATCCAACGCTGCTTTGTTGGCCAATAATGTTTCCATGGCCTATTAGAATAATATTAGTATAATATTCGTAAAATTATGAAGTTACGATAGGCTAAATTTTGTCTTGATTTACTTTTAGCTTTAAGGTTGAAAAAATAAATAGCAATATCAATATGCATGTGTCACGGTACGCCGTTACTAATTAAGTAACTGTAAATTAATGAATGCTTATGAATAGATAAGATAAGGTTATGTGCTATGTTTTAATGCGCTTGTAGCCGATAATAGGATGGTAGAAATGAGATAAAAATAGAAGTTATTAGCAGTTAATTTACTGTAGGTTTATAAGGTATGTTAATCTCTAAAAATTGAGCTGTATATGGATGAAGGTTAAGCGTCTTAACACCTGATAGCTTGTAGCTATCTAAGTGTGAGAATATCGACATGTATATTTAGTAATGGTATTATACTAATTAATGTAACTTGTAAAGCATGAATTCTCACTCGTTAATATTGGAATTCACTGTAGAAACCTATTTAAGCGCGTGTGTTTGTAGAATAAAGAAAGTAATTGCTCAAGAAACGGCAAGACTCATATCGTGAAGAATAGTGTAATAATTAGTCAGTTGTCTGTGGAGATCAGCCGAGAAAGCGAGTTCTCAAATACTTCTCTCATAGAAACTGAAAGTACTGGGAGAAATAGCCCAAGTTTTAAGTAACTACACTAGAGTTCTTTACTTTCCTTTGCCACAAGTGAGGGTTGTGACAGCATGTAATAACTGTTACATGATTTTGAGAGACTCATGATATAAGTACGCTATAACTAATTGCCAACCTGTCAAATATCAACAAATATTTTAATCAAGCGGTATCTAAACCTGGATATGACCGTAAATTTTAACTAAACTAGTAGATTAAAATAGATATTAGTTTAACACTTCTCTAATAAATTAAGTGAATATATTAATCGATAACAATGTTTAAAGCTTGCTACTGGTATTAATTAAAGTATTTCTTCAATAGCTAATAAACTTAAAAGAATTTATCCTAAAGTAATAAGATTTGGATGTACACTGTGCAATTGACGCAATCTAAATGCGAATGGGTAGCGTTTAATAATAAGCCAGATAATGGTTTAACTCTTTGTTAATGGATTAAATGTAAATATTAATCGGTAACAATGTTTAAAGCTTGCTAATGATATTAATTAAAGTGCTTCTTTAATAGCCAGCTAGCTTAATAGAATTTATCCTCACAACATTGCATGCACTTGTAAATTCTAGCTTTGTTGGTTTAGAGCGCTGTTTGTCATATAATTTGCAATAAGATTTGGATGTCCACTGTGTAATTAATTAATTTAGATGAGAATGAAGTAGCATCTAATAGTAGGTTTAAAGAAAATTCTTTGACTTATAACCTTAAAAGAAGGAATAATTGCTAAATTTGAACGCTATTAAAATTAAAGCAAGGGAGGAATTCTAGCTGGATGAAGTGTATGCTAGGTTTATGTAATTTCATTAGTATTAAGTTTTTGCCGTAGATACCGAATAACTGCCTTCTTCAGCAGCGTAATGTAAAGGAGTTCTTTCAAATTTATCGATTTCGTTAATAAATCCATCAGCACCTCTCTGAATGATTAGAAAAAAATTCTTTAAATTCATTTATAGCCTATTTTTGATCACAGATCGAATTCTGATATGGAATTTAAATTGATACTAGTTCTTTCTTATTTCTGTCAATTCTGCATCGAATATAAATAAATTGCGATTATTTACCGTTAGAAGATAAGCCATGATTTCCGTGTTATTTTGCCAGGCAGCGATATGCATATAGTTTCTACCCTGATAGTCAGCGACATGCAGATTGGCTTTTTCTCGGATTAAGTATTTACTGACAGCTAATTGGCCTTGTTCTATAGCATAGGATAATGCAGTTCTTAATTTGTCGTCCACCATATCAATTCTAGCTCTCTAGATGAATAAGATTGAGAGAGAATTCAATTAATTCAATAGCTCTAGCAAATCGACCATTTCTTATCATTTAAGATTTTGGTTTCGATTTTACATTTAAACTACGGATATTTCTTCTAGTAGTTCTCGGCTCAAAAGCGTAAACTTACATTTTCTACCAGGACTTTCACTACTTTTAAATGGCCATACATGGATGCTAAATGGAGACTTGTTCTACCTTGATTATCTTTAGCTTCAACTGGAGCAAAACTCTGAATTAAAGCATCGGCAATATCTGTTAATCCACCAGCTGCCGCAATATGCAAAGCTGTAGTCCCATCTCTCTAAGATTGAAATAAGAATAGACTTTGCTTATAACGAATTAAAAAGTTTTTGTGATGGAAGTTTCGATATGATTAGGTTTAGAAGCAACTTTGAGATTGTGGTATAAATTATCTTGATGGTATTTAAAATTTAGATGCTCTGTGTCATCATATGTTCTTACTTGGTACGCAGCGATGTCAGCGGAATTCCTTAGACATAATAAAACTGCCTAATACAATACAAATAAGGACAAAATTTTAGTATAAGGTAGAGGGTGAACAAACTAACTATGAAATAATCTGTCTTTCACCTCCATATTGCCTCCTTGAACTGCTTTATGAATGACTGTTCTGCCGTCATAATCACTTTCAAGTAAATGTTGGCTTAACTTAAGATTTCGTGATTGGACTGTATCCAACAAGAGTTGCATAACTTCAACACTTCCTCGAATTGCAGCGAAATGTATTGGAATACTACCATCGATGGCTTGTGCATTAATATTAGCTCCATTTCTAATCTACGTTCAAGATTTACTGTGTAAATTAATATGAAAGCTAATGATATTGGAGAGAAATAGGATTAAAGGTTTAGCACAGAAATTGATTATGTCAGAATTAACAATTTAGCACATAGCTACAGTATATATTGTCGATTCTATAATTACTCTACTGTATGTACGGGATGATAGCTTTATTTAAAAATGGTATGTTCAAATTTAACATCTCCATTTTGCGCGCTTCCATATGTAGACGAAAAAGTATAGGTGCTAGATTACTATGCAGAAGGAAGTTTACAGGACAGTACAATACTCTACTTCGGATTATATTTGCAACTATACTGAATAAAGGATAATATTGCTCTGTTATTAGTGAATTTAATACTCTACAGTTAAATTGTATAATTAATCAATACTAGACATCTGACACTAAAAACTCACTAGCTGTGTCTCCTATTTAAGTAAACTACTTTATTACCGTATAGACGTTATATACATAGCTACGCTGTTTAGTGATGATTGCAATTAATCAATGCTATATATCTAACACTAAAACTCACTAGCTGTTACTGTACTTTCTATTCGAGTAAACTACTTATTTACACATAGATATCATATAGCTACCCTGCTAAGTAGTGTGCAATTAATCAATGATATGTATTTAATACTAAATTCTACCACTATTATAAAATTGGTGAGCATATCATAATCTTGTAGTAATGTTCTGTAACGTAAATCCATCCCATGCCTAAGATCTGAAAGCTAAACTTATGATTAAGGATTTCTCATTATTTCATGTCTGATGGATGACTATTACTGCACTTATTAGTGTGCTTAATTTTAATCTATATTTGATAGGAATCTCTTTACTACTTGCGATTAGATACAGGTGGCTATTAAAGTCCTAATCGACTTCTGGTAGAGTCGTGATTAAAAATCTTAAACACTTCACGTGCTATTTCCTTATAATTCTTACCAGTAATTGGCACACCAGTAGCTTGCCGCGACTACAAGCTAGGTGTAATGGCGTTAGCAAATCTTTATCCACGGCAGCAATTAAGGATCTGTTCTGGTTCAGTATAATCTAATTTGAATCATTTGGCTGATATGTTAGCATTGTTGAAGTTATATCAAATATCATGCAAAATTTAGAAAATAAGCAATACTTGGCAAACATATTTTTCGATGAAATTCATAAACCTAAATGACTAGTTACTACAGTAATTTGAAGATTAATTCTTCTTTATTATGAATGATGTAAATGGAATTCATGCTTTCGATGAGGTACCAAGATTAGCTGTAAATTTTATAGTACTTAGTAGAGTCTGGTTCTAGCGCTTTATTGTGAATTTCTTTGATACTAATAACTCTGTTCATCAATTAGCTTACCATGCATATATCGACGTTGCCTTGCTTTGCAGCTATATGCAAAGGTGTCTGATTATCATCATCTTGGGCGTCTAATTTCGCACCGAGTGTTAGTAGAATTTGTAAAGCATCTAAACTATTGTATTTGGCGGCTACATGTAATGGCGTTATACCATCTAGACCTTTTACGTTAACATCTAATGTAGAATCAATAATAAAGATTAGAATAAGCAAAAATATCCCTACATCATTCTGTACTTGTAGGCAAACGGCCTGGTGATCACTATAATCCAAGACTATCCGACGAATAGAAAGCGCTGAAAAATACTGTTTAAATTCAATTTAAACGTGTATGTATACAGATTGCAGGATGATAGGTGAGGATCCAACCTGCATTATGCTTAGTTAAGATTTCAATCAATTCCGCTCGATTAAATTGGCTTGCATAGTGAACTGGTGATAAGCTATTTTCATCTAGTCTGTTAACAAATGATACTGAATAGGAATTTATCAATGCTTGTTCAGCAAGTGTCAAATCACCAACTTTAGCTGCCTGTGCATGAAAATATTTATAGAATCAATAGCATAATATTAGTATTAGTAAATTTTTATTTTTACCATCTAATTCTCAAACAGCAAACACTCCTTACTTACTCGAAAGACATCGTTCATACTAAATTTTAATTTCTTACCGGACACAAAAAATTTAGTTTTGGGAACTGTGGTTGTTGTAAACATTTTTGAAGTTAATATTAAGAACAGGTGATAGATGAAAATCTTTCACCTGTTTTCATAAAATTAGCAATGCTTACGAAGGAAAAACTAAATTATAAGGTTTTCTCGACCTGCTTTAAGTTGTTAGCATAGGTCAGTGATTAAAATCAGTCAATTTCTATGAGAAGTTTACATGCCATAGTAGGTATTGGTACAAGTATTTGGTATAAATTGTTCTTCAATTCGCATAAACATTTTAATGGTTGACAATATGGTTTCATTGAATTAATTATTATTTTTCTTTCTATATAAGCATCAGCTAAATACTAGATCAAGATCAGAAGCATTGATATTATAAAGTATAATCAAATAGTTAAAAACTGGAAGCATATGGAACAAATTTTATGACTGACGTCATAGCGATTGAATACATTAGTTGCATGTATAAAAATATTGGATTACCTGATCCAAAATAATTAAGTATTAACTACTATAACCGCTGTTATAATATTAAGATAGCAGGCGATAAAATTAATATAGTCTTCGACTTGAATATGGATAGTAACAGTGTTTTGCTGCAATAACTTTTATAACATCAGATTGAGATGAAAATGATATTGAGGTAAAGAATGTGCCGTACACAATAAAATTCAATTAGTCAGGAGAACAGATTAATTAGTCATTGATTTTATAGTCGAGTGATTTAATATTACTGAATATTTTTTATACGATCTTATAGCATAAAATATTATTCTGCAAGGATAATAACCAGATTGAACAATTCTGGAGCATTTAATTGGCATAGAAACGATCTTCAGAAAGATAGCTTACCTGATAAAGTCCCAATAGCTTTAAGAATCAATCTGTTATTAATCTTATATTTGGTGCAATTTTGATAGATGACTCTACTTTTATAATAAAAAAATTAATATCTGAAATACTTTACTTCATTGCTTATAACTCATTAATTTTAAAATGGAGGATCTAATATTCTATCCGCTTCGTTTATGTCTGACGAAAGATAGCCTTGAAATTATAATTGGATATAACTGTTACTGTAGTAACTCTGTAAGTATGGATTTAAATGTGTAATAAAACTGGCGAAAAGCTATTTTAGCTTATACGTAGCTATGCTATACTCTGCAGTAGTTAACCTATTCAGCCGCAAGATTAAATTTTGATGCACTAATCTTTGTCGAAGCCATCTATAAAATTAGACAAGTGTGACTAAAGTCCGAAAACGAGTATTACTTCCTTAATTAAGGACTACCTAATATTGTAGTTAGGTGATATACAGCAGGTATTCCCTGTAATAGATCTTTTTAGCTGTGAGTTTTATTTTATACGCATGAATCAGTCATTACCTCTCTTAAAATTAGGCAAGTAAGATCAGATATTTGTTCAAAGATTGCCTAGAATTGTTTGCACTAAGTATTCTCTGCTGTAGATATTATATACCGACAGGCTAAACAATTCCTCATAGATGGATTCAGTTATGAGGTCTGTAGTGGAAAATATCAAAACTAATTCTGTAACTTATTATTTATAGTTTATAAGGTGCTTATTTTAAAAATGTAGCCTAAGTCTTCACTGCATAGAAAAGGATCGAGATCTTCAGTACTAGACTGTTGGCTATAATCAAGCACACTTGTTATAACTTGGAGAAGCTATGGAACGAAGTCTTTAAGATACAGTACAACTAGAATATTTATAGGCTCGGCATTGACTGCTATCATTACAGGTCCAGCTCAAATCTCTGATTAAGTCTAGACTTAGATTTCCACCGTTGTTCAATAAAATTTAAAACTACAGCGATGCTGGAATTCTGCTTCTAATAATTAATTATGTTTAATTGCACCAAACTTACTATATCGGATAGCAGGAATGCCTAAAATAGCTCTATAGCAGGTCCATTTCACCTAAACAACTTAACTGTATCCTCCAGTACTACAGCAAGAAGACATAGAAGGAGTTTGTAGTGTGTGGGTTTTTACTCTAACACATACCCGGTAACTACTGTAATTAGATGACATCATTACAGACTTTTATTTTTGTGATGCAGTCGTAAATTAACTTATGGCCAGTATTTTTATTAACTGATTATTTGAGATAGATAATAAGATAGCGATTATAACTTTCGGATCTATGCAGAGAAAATTTTATCTGAATAATCAAAGTACAATTTACGGCTACGCCTACAATTTTAACGTATTATAGATAATATTTTAAATTTTACGAATTACTTCTTAGCTTATTAATATAAACCTTGACGAATATCTAGTGATAGTAACGCATCCTACGCCAACGTCTACACGCTAGATGATTAAAATAAGTTATACACTAGAATTGGTAGGAAAATGTTTACCTGTTGATTAATAATATCCAGCTAATATCATACCAAACGTATAGCAAATTTTAATTACCGCTGATTAGTATTAAATTATTTAAAAGGGGCAGAATATAACTTCCTGTTTAGTAACAGTTGCTAAAATAAAAGTTCGTTAAAATTCAACATTCACACATTGGGGTACTCAAATCGGTGTTTGCAAGCTCTCAAGTAGTGAATCATGTTCTTTATCACATTTTCTATCGGATAATAGTTTGAGCACTTTATCTACTTGTAGCGAGAGATTTTTCATCCTGCAATCAGAAAAATATCTTTAAGGTTATAAATTGAGGATGTTACGTTATGGCATGATGTAAATAGTACATCCTTTATAGTCGGTTGTATGCTGTTCTACATCTTATTTATAACTATGCTCCGCGAACTAGCGGTAAATTAGAGCAAAATAAATTATTAAAAGCCTAATACTATCTGATAAAATTGTTAAAATGGTTTGTTGAAATAGTCTATATCGAATACAGTGATAATATCTGTTATGATTAATCAATCGTGTCCTTAACTTCTGCGTAGCTTGTCTACAAAAATATGAATAGAGGAAAAATTGAAGATTGAAATTTCTCTTCTATCTGATGAAATTGATGGGATTGTTGCTAAAGTACTATAGAATAAGTATATTAACAATACGATAATCCTAATGCTAATCATAGCTTGCAAAGAATTGATAAAATGGAAATTTCTCTTCTATCTAATAAGTAAAATCAAAATACTGTAGTACATGAGGTATACAGCGATAATTATGATTAATCTATCAAAATCTAAAAATAGAATTGATAAGAAGTTAATACAGGTTAATATTGTTGTGGTTTAACTGTGAAGTATTCAGGTTCGAAGTTGATTCATTTATCATACATTTTGAGAAATGCTCAGAAGCCTTAACTTTTGTAGCAGTAAACTACTCGATTTTTCTAGATTATGATTACCAAATGTTAAAAATTAAACATCCAACTCATCATAAGATTCGAATGTCTTTATATCAATCAATAGTAATCAGTCAAATTGTTTTACTTTTGAAATGATTTTAAACCTAATTATAACTGATAGGAAAATCTTTAAGTTACATATTGTTACAATATACAGCTTATATTGGCTTACTGATGCTGATGGGAATCCAACTCTGTAAAAATTTTTCTAAATTGTTCGTCGTTTGGTTCTAGACTACTTTCGTTGTTGTCGGTAACATCACCATAAATTAAAGAGTACAACTAGAACAAGAAATTAATATATTAAATAGTAAATCATTAGTAAATAAACCTTAGCTGAGGACCATATTGCTATTCATCTTTTACTTCTAAAATTCTAGTTACTTCCCTTACAAGATGCTATTTATCATTGAATATAGTGCAAGATATCCTTACTACAAACCTTGTATGGCAAAGAATTGATGTATCTAATGGCCATGGATTTATGAAATTTCTTTCTTAAATATGCTGGTATTGATCGTTCAAGATCATCAAGGAAGTCTACTTGATTAGCTAACCGTCTTAAATTCGCAGATTTTTGAATTTGATCAATGTCTCCAATGGCTAAACCGATCTAGTAAGTACATATAGCAAACAGCATATTATTTATTACATGAAAGGTAAATTGATTTCTCTAATATAGAAAAAGGACGTTTTTAGAAATATACTACGAACATCACGTCCGGCTCAAATAATTCAGTTTTTATTTACTTACCATTAAATTAGTTAGCAGGATAGGCATAAGAAACATGAAGACAATCAAAGTAATCATTGTCATATAATTGTAAGGATAGGGTATAGTTTTGTTAGTAATCGCAGGAACAAAAATATCGTTGTAATCGATTTCGCCGACCATCATATTGAGGACTTTAATGCAAGATAGAGAAAAACTACCGTAGACGTCCTATGATTGAAAAAGCAGCGAAAAGAAACAATTTACTTTCCTTTTAACGGTAGTAAGAATATATATTTCGTAGTGATGTAATGCTAAATATGACATCTAATGTATTTCCGAATAGCACTAAGCAGAACTAAAACTTGTACATTAGTCAGAGATGCATATTAATACATATACTGCAACACTATTATTGCGATTGGAGATATTCTTAAGACTAAATAAATGATAAAATTTTGAGTAAAGTAATCAATTACTGTAACCTGCAATTTTAGCGACACTGAAAGACTTAGTCTGATCTAGTGTAGATGTTAATCGCTAGTTAGATTAATAAGATAAATTTCTTTTAGATCCACGCATATTGGAACCATATTCAAAAGCTACCGAAAAAGAGAACTGTAAGATTCTTTTAGATTAAGAGTAATTATGACCGATAGGAATTGGTAATTTTGCTTATTTATGATGTTATAGTACATTGAAAGCTTCTAATTTACACAGCTGTTGATGTCCGCGTATACTAGACCATACGATGATAATAAAAGGTAGCTAAAAAACTGATACTTTCTAGCAAGATCAATTAATTAATTTAATCCTTATACGAATGAAGTATATGCTGGCGTTCAGCTGTTTCATCAAGATCAATTAATTAATTTAATCCTTATACGAATGAAGTATATGCTGGCGTTCAGCCATTTTCATCAAGATATGAATGTTAAAAGAAGTGAAAATGGGTAGCTAATTTAATTGGATACTCTCTAGTGCTTACCTCATTCTCTGCTAATATAATAAATACAAAGGCAAACGCAACGATGAAAATTATAACGATGAACATCACCTATAAATTGGTACATTCTGATTAGCTCACGTGATATTCTTTCGCTAAAAGTGTAGTAATACTATGTGAAAATTCTAACCTTAAGAAAGGTGTATAGTACTGTCTTCAACATGATTACATAAATGCCAAGAGATGATATCCTAAGTTGAAAATATTTAACTGTTAATAATTGTAATGATTAAATTGTACTCTGAGATAGCATTTAGAATCGATCTAACGTAAGTCAGTCATTAAATAGATTAGTTTTGTTACCTTTCGAAGAATAGCAAGATATTAACCCAAGCCAGCCAAATAGCTAAACTGCCACAAATCCATTGCATCGCATCCGGTGAACGGCCCGGCCGGATCATCAGAAACAAGGAAAATCCGTACATGCAGAGCTCAATGTAATTTGTTCCTGATCGAAAATATCTAAGACCCTACAAATAGTTTTCGAAAAAGTTGAATGATAACTGAAAGAGTCATTACATTTTTAAATCAATAACAATCACATCTTTATAACTGATTTGAAAAAAGAACACTAAGCTAACACTATATGATAATCATAATTATCTGTTAATATATAGTTGAGATTCCAAAATTATCAAATTCTTATTTAGGAAGCCTTATGAGAAGGGAAATATGCTTGGTACTTTAAAAATTGTAACTGATTACAAAAAAAATTTAGTGAGTCACTAACGTTGATAATTCTTTTTCAGTATCTGGCTGATTCAGATAGTACTATAGTACTGTAGCATATTAATTAAGTATCACAACTGCTCAAAAGCCGGCATTATTACTCCATCCTAGTAAGTTCTCATTCAAATAGACGGGTATATATATTCTACACAAAGCAAGACATTGAAAGAAAATTCACAGCCAGATATTTCTTACTGCTGTATATATGCTTCCTCTAGAGCTCATGAGCTGGTTTAATACACTTTATTTCATTCCAAGTTTTTAAGGGGAAACTAAGCTCTAAGGGGTTTGATCCTAACAGTAATTGATTATGCATCGTATGTCAAGATAATTACTATAAATATTCTAGCATGCAAAGAGTAAACACGTGACAAGTCTTGTAAGATAAGAACTCATAGGCTAACAGCATCGGTGCTTTAATAATATGTTGCTGTTATTACCATAAGATAGAAAAGTGTAAGCCTTAGTATCATTAGTGAGCTAGTTGGATGAATTTACCATTCGTGTATTAGAAATCATATCGACTGCTAGCTTGTTGAAAATGATATATTGGAAACTGGGATAGTATCGTGCTATATGTGATATTTCAAATCTTAATTAGCAAGACCTGTAATTAGTCAAAAATAATCGTTAAATAGTAAATCCTATCTTCAATGATGGAGTAAATTGACGAATAAATCATAAAGTAACACCTGGCTTATCACTATGATATGCTAAATATCTTGCTGTTAAAGGTAAGGTAACCAGTTTTGGCTGCATAATCACGAATTAATATACAGTATTAAAAATACTCTGCATTTTAAAGATGATATAACAGAATGTTGAGATAAGGATCGCACGAGTAGCAGACCATCATCACCTTTTAGAGATCTTTCCAGGTATAAAATTTAGCTTACCTTATGAAAAACTTGATATGCTTCTTTACTAAGATTAACGCTGACGAATATAATAACTAAAATTTGAATAGCATAGTTGATAGGCTTTTTTTTCTGTTATTGAAGATTAAAATTGATACATTAAGCAATTAATGTGGCAAATAATATCGGTTTCATACCAACATTATAATTGATTTGTACAGATAAAATTTAATTGGGATTACAATAATATCATCTTCGTCGATCGTATCTTCTGTCACTTCTGTAGTGAATATAGAGGGCCATGTTGTATTTATAGTAGTGATTGGATTACTCCATTCAGTTACATGCACTGGAGGATCGGTAGTGGGTGCCACTTTAGGGTAAAAAGCACGTACAAGGGTACTATTGTAAGATGAACTTCTAACATCCACAACAAAGTACGATAATAAGGCAAGGAATATCATATAAATTGCCAAATTAGCATAATAAAAATAGGACCCAAATGATCTCCTAGTCGGAAAATAAAAATTATCTTAGGTTAATAAAGATAAGCTACTATAAATTTGTCAACTTAAATTAGTAAAAGTATGCTCAAAAAGCTGTGGTATTTGAAAAATATTATAAAATAATTCGATAATGACAAAATAGTATAGGATTGCAGGAAAGCTTAGGTTTGGAGTAAATGCCTAGTTACTTATTTATTTGATATATTTTAATATAATGGCAGACTTTGCGATTTTGATAAGCTTAATAAGAAGAAAGTTTATATTCTTTTACTTAATAAATGTTAGCTTGAGTACAATCTTAATCGCCTAGCGTATTAGCTGTTAGGCATGTTAATGAATAGCATATATTAATATTCCTTGTATTAGGGAATGACTTGAGGAGTAGGAAAAATAGATATTTTATAATATCTTTAATTTTGGTAAAACGTGTAGCGTCTAGTTTTTCTGGTCAATTTAAGAAGTTATTTCTATTACCATTTACTGTCCAAGAGAACCTTAGATAGTTGATGATTTAATAATTCACCCCGTTTGAATCTTTTCATTGTCTGTTGTAGGAAATGTTAGAATACATAAAGTGTGATAATCATAATGAATAATACAATCATTAGCGTCTAGAATAAATATCAAAATACAAACTTGTAGTGCGTTATGATTTGGAATAACCATTTTGTTTCTAATTTCAATAGTATGATTTTCCTCAAAGTCTGGTCCAGGATCAATAAATGTAAAATCGCATTTCATCTTATAATTATTGTAAAGATTTTAAGATATATAATTAGTGAACTATAGTTAAGAAAGTTTTTTTCATAGATAGCTAAAATTTAACAAGTAAAAAATAAATATTTACTTTGTATTCGTATGCAATTCGGTCTCGACCAGAATATTCTACGCACTGATCCATGATGGCCTAACGGAAAAGAATCTGTATAAATTGAATTGTGCTAAAATATACTGTCATAAATTATCCAATTTACCTTTGCTACTTCTGGTAACTTTTGAACTAAACGTTGCATGACAGTCCATCCCTTAGAGTCCGTTCTCATCAAAATGCTTCTAGCTCTATAATCAAAAATTCAACATAAAGACAACAAGAAAGAAATTAACTTATGCTAGCAAGATCTTAAAATCATAAATATTTAAAAGGTTTAGCTAAAACTAAATGCGTTTTAGCTTCATAATGATAGTTCATATCTAGAAATTGAATTTTTAGACAGTCTTTACTAAAAATAAATAACAAATTAATATTTTTAAGCTATACTAGTACCCTTTCTGGTTCACAAGTAACAGTGCAACATCTTTATTGGCGTTATCAATGGCAAGATCAAGGCATGTCATATTATCTTTATTGAGAGCGAAAATCTCTCCACCTTTGTGAAGCAGTAATTCCAAGGTTTTGATATCACCTTTTCTAGCAGCAATGTGTAGTGGCGTATCCTGTAAAATAGACATTCAATGGACCGCAGTGGCTGTTAGCTTTAGATTGCAAGATGGAACACCCGCCTTGAAAGTAATACCTGGTTGCTGTTTGTTAAGTTAACATTAGCGCGGTTACTTAATAAAACTTCGGCAACTTCAATATATCCTCGATCGATGGCTATATCCAGTGAGGTAAAATAGCTACCATCTCTGTAGAAATAAAACTTATAATCATAAATAGATACATTTTACAGGCTGTTATTCTGCAACGTAAGAAGCCAAAAATGGACATAGGCCTCCCCAATAACCTAGCTATTGCTACGCAATTAATACTCAATAAAGTATTGATCGGTGGACATAGAGCTGCACATTTCTACGATCTCATTACAACACAGTAACTTATATTACGAATATAACGTAAAATATCTTGCGGATCTAGTTAAATTTGACAAATATTTTGAATTTCGATTATGTAATAAGTGATGTGCTAACATTTACTAATTCTTATTTTCGTAATTGCTTTAAGCGACACAATTAAACCTTTTATTAATATCAGCTCCACGTTGAAGAAGATATTCTACGATATTTGCATGGTTATTTATAGTTGCCAAGTGCAATGGAGTACGAGAACGCTCTCCATACATATTCAACTGAGCCAGAGACTTATCGCATATCAATTTAACGCAGGAAAATTCGCCTTTTCTTTAATTAGAATTCGTAAATTAAGAAAACGCAAAAGAAAAATTATACTATTTAAGGGATCATAGTGTTAACAGCATCTAAAGGAGTATATATCTGTTCGAACTATTTAGGTTAATGTCAAATATGGCTTACTTGCAAGCTAGGTGTAGAGGTGTGTTGGTATCAATGTCGGAATAATTGAGGTCTCCCCCATTACTAAAGAGAATGTCTACAATCTGTCAAATTTCAAGATAAAATGGAATGATTCACTAAAATTGGCTATGCCTACAAATACTGTAATTAAAATATATGTAAAGATTGTATCGTATGGCGGTACTTGGGTATAGCCTTCATCTGCAGCATAATGTATTGGCGTTCTCCCAAAGACATCCTTGTTGTTAACATGAGATCTGGCTCCTTTCTATATTACATAAATTGATTTAGGTTAATTATTGTCCGTATAAACTTGCACTTTGAGTATTATCTATCGTATTTTATAAATAAATCGCTTTACCATGATCAAATATGTTAAAACTCTAATATAACCATGACTTGCAGCTATATGCAAGCCATTCTTATCTTGCACATCGACACAGTCAACTTTTGGAATTTGCTTTAATAAAAATTTGATTACATCAAGTTGGCCGTTTTCTATTGCAAAAAGTAATGGTGTTCTGCGTCTACTATCAGCTAGCCGCATGTCAGCACCCTATGATTAAAAATATGAACGAAAGATCAGCACGATTAGGATGGCATTAACACGGTTAATTTTAACGAAAATGATATAGCTGAAATAATACGTATTATATACACGCATATATTTTGGGGTATTCTTTTACCGCTGAGACCGTTAGCATACCACTAGATATAGTAATCATACGAGATTTACTGATTCTAAAAGCAAATGTTTTTATTTGCTTTATGGAAATGGACGTTAGTAAAAAAGCGTAAAACAAGTTT
This sequence comes from Trichoplax adhaerens, assembly GCF_000150275.1. Classification (NCBI taxonomy): domain Eukaryota; kingdom Metazoa; phylum Placozoa; class Uniplacotomia; order Trichoplacea; family Trichoplacidae; genus Trichoplax; species Trichoplax adhaerens. The sequence continues at coordinate 5,671,109 of NW_002060944.1, read as the reverse complement.
AAATGGATTTAAAATATGATAACAGAGCTCAACTTACCAGTACTGGCGTCTATATAGTATACACTGTACCGTACTTATTAAGCGCTAATATCAGATAATGTATCATCGCAGCCCTTAGATATGGTGGCTACAATTATTAATCCATAACAATTCCATAAAATTAGTAATTAATTTCACGCAATCGTGAAAACTGTTCATTTTATGGTATATTAAATGGCCTTTACTCAAATTTTGCGTAGCGGCTATCATGGCATTCAAACTTTCGTAATTAGAAATGTATAACTCTTGAGTTAGAGTATAATTATAATGTGAAAATATTAAATTAGTAGCAAGGCATAGCCAATGTTGCTACAAGCTTAATGCACTGCTAATTTTTTAAAAGTATGTGTTCATACAGTAGTAAAATTTAAGAATGCAGTTGTTTGTTGTCTTAAGAACAACAAAATGGCTAGGAGGAATTATTTAATGCTTTCCTTTACTGTAAACGTCAATTAACGCATGAGGCAGATTGTAAAAGTAGTTGTAGCAATATAACTTCCAAATTCAGCCTCTAAATAGGGGTAACAACAATACACTATATTTAAGAGTGTATATTCATTTTAGATAGGATAGAGTTGCGATATAAGCGTATCTAAAATTATCCGCTGTAAGAGCACTCAGTGTAAGTTGATTGCCAGAGATTATGCTTACCCCATCAAGTAAGGCTTTTATCACTTTGATATGACCATAACCACAAGCAGCATGGAGAGCTGTTTTTCCAAGCTCATCCTGAGCATTGATAGATACTCCATGCTTGAGTAAGATATCTGTAATATCAGCAAAGCCTCCAGATGCTGCCTCATGAAGAACGGTCATCCCATCCATCTATGTTGTGGATAATTTGTTGCGTTAAGATAATACAGAAGAATTACTTAAGTTTTTACAAATTTAGAAATCTATTTATCGGTGTTAAAAGATGTTTATACGTAGAAGATTTCATTAGCAAAAGATGGATCAGTTTTAAAATACCGATGAAATGCATACCTTAACAGCGGATATATCCTGCACATGTTCAAGGCAGGCTAATACAGACTAAAATTCGGTATTTTGAGAAAGGTTGACGAATTATCAATATAAAGTACTGTATTTATGCCAGAAACTTAGTCTTAACTTGCTAGTTTCTTATCGATATGACGATTATATCAAAAATACTTACTGATTTTTTACCACCTTGAACTGCACGATATAAGACCGTTCGACCTTCTTTATCAGTACTTTGGAGTTGTTTATCGAAATTGATACCCTGTGCAGAACCTGCATCGAGCAAAGTCTCGATGATTTGTACGTTACCTTGCTCTGCGGCGTAATGTATCGGCATGCAACCATCAATTGCTGTTTTCAATAACTCGCTGGAAGTACTGACCTGATCAAAATTGCATTAATATCTTAGACCGACCGACTATGTTTTCAATATATGAATGAATAAATACCGTAATTGATCAACAATTTTATTGTAAAATATCTTAATCTTAATGATTCAAGCAAAGCACTATAGATCGCATTGTATTGTCAGTAGTATCTAGCTCAGTTAGATTCTTGCAATTAAGTAATATTTTACTTACAATTTTATTAACTAATAACTGGCATACACCAATTTTTCCCCTTAAACAAGCAATATGTAGAGGAGTTTGTAAATCTTTATTGGTTACATTAATCAGAGATGGCTGGCGATTAAGAAATTCCTGTTCATAATTATAATAAGAGATAATTGTAGGTGATACTTAGACTGCTAAGAATATAAATTGATAAATTCATATTTTTTCTGTAAGTTAAAAATACCAGTTTAACTAACCTTGCACACTTTTAAATTACCCATTTTGACCGCTTCATGTAATGGTATGCTATCATCAATGTCCCTTGCATCGGCTTCTGCACCATTATCTAGCAAAACGCGCACAGCGCTTAGGCTATTATATTTAGCAGCAACATGAAGAGGGGTTAAATCATCATAACCTCGAATATTGACATCTAGACAATATGAAAATGAATAAACACTGTGTTAGAGCAAATACGTATACAGGCATTGCATGAGGTTAATTAGAAGAGTGCATGTCTTGATTTTAGAGAAAAAAATATAATTTAAACGGCGGGATCAAGAACGGTAGCTGATTGAAGAAATTTATGGAATACTGTATAATATTGATAGCTGGAATTGATAGAATGTAGAAATAACCGTCATGACGGATACCTGCTTTATTTTCCAATAGGTAATGAATCATATCGGTTTCATTTTGTTGTGCTGCGTAATGTAATGGTGCGAATCCCCTTCGGTCAAATCGATCGTTTGCTTGTATTTCGCTGATATTGGAGGATTTGTAACATTTTTCTATAAGTTCAATATCTCCGGATTTGGCTGCCTAAAATTTTGAATCAGAAAAATATCAAAGTAGCTTGTAACATTGTAGCAATTATTTTATGTCTAGTTCATATATATACATTGTCTATTGAATTTAACTTCGTGTACTATTTGTGATACATGCTTTTAATTAAGATATTATAACGTTGTTCAGGATAAAGATTATCAATAAAGATGTACCAGATGCGTTAATAAATACTACCTATGATTCTTTCTCGGTGAGTTCACTAAGCAATTTTGAACTGGCGATATGAATTATGTTGATGAAGAGCAAAGTACTGTATTACAATACTCGTTGTAAAATTCGTGACAAATCAGCGATTCTATGGATATCAGATTGCTACATGAATCGAGTTGAATTCATACGATCGTTGGACAAATCAAAATCAGGTTACTTAGAATATTTAGTTCATGTCCCTTATTACAGTATCGTTTACTAGAGATTTATGCTAGTGGTAAACAAGTCTTGGATGTTTTTCAAGAACGTTTATACTGCTGTGTGCGTATTTGATACTATCGTTTCTACCGTCTAATTTCGACCAAGTGAATTATTGTCCTTTATCATTTACGTGCGAATAACTATTACAGTTGTACCATGACGCACACAAATAATTTTGATTTCAATACAGAAATAAAAGCAATGGATCTAGATGGTGAATAAAAGTTGCTTGTATTTATCTGCCTTACTGGTGCTTCAAGGATGTGGAAAGAAGAGTATGTAGACTCGATATGAAGAAGAATACTATCTGATATCATGAGTTCTATCTCAAGGGAGTTTTAAAAAATCGAAATGAAACATAGATACGTACCCAAAATATATCATGGACACTGGGTAATCGCGCTGATGTTATTCTTGATTTTCTATTTTCTCGCATTTTGTCAGTTAAATCCAATTGGGTTGTACAAAAGAATGTCTCCTACTTAATTTGGTAGTCAATTGACACTTTTCCTTAATCAACCTAAACTTAAGCATAATAAGCCAAAATATACCATCAATCTAATAAACAACAAGGGAGTTAAGATAGGACTATAAAAAGAAGAATGCTCATATCGCTCATTTCTTGTAATAATGTCAGTTAAGATTGACTTGAAGTCTATTTCATCTAGTCAAGTTACCATACATTCAATGAAAGTATCAAAGTTGATTTTATGGCATATCGTATATACCAAGATGAACTCCTTACTATGCCAGAATGGATCAACAACTCGGCTTTATTTTGACGGTAGTCAATTAATACCAACACCAGTTCATGTTAAGTATGAAATTGGACTTCAATAAAATACTCTATTGAACGATATGCCATGATGTAACTGCTTACCACAGGCTACTTAAGAAGATGCTCGTTTTACTATACGATAATTTATACTGGTTAACAACTTGCAGTTATTTGTATAGTAGTGTGCTGTAGTCAATTAGGATCAACACCAGCTGATGTTTAAGTATGACATTCAATGCCATGCCATGAAGTAACTTCTTACCAGGCACTACTAAAAGATATTCCTTCTGATGCCATAACTTATATAAACTGTACCGTTACTGTATTGTAATCTATATTATTAATGATCAACACTAGTGCATCTACACGATAGGATTGATAAACACTTTTATTGAATGATCCATATTCGTAAAATATCTGCCAGAAGTACTGTACAGCAGCATGTTTACCTTCGTTTTCCAATTTCGATGTAAAAAATCAACTTCCTTTATTGCAATTAAAATGACTTGATATTGTATGTGCTGGTAGATGAAGGTTCAGTAAATATTACTATTGCGATAATTCATTTAAATCATGGACCTAACATAAGAAAAATTGATTTAAAGTACATTGTACCAGTGTACATGTCGTTATTAATGACTTACATGGAAGATTTATTTTCCAAGACCATCAATTTTTCTCGCCAATCTTCTTCCTGACTCTATACTAGAGGTAGCAATGATCGAACAAGCCCTTTCCTAGAATGGTTCAAGTCAACTAAAATGAGCACGATCCTTCCTGTAGCTGAAGCCAGTGTACACGAACACTGTAGAGTGAATCGTTTGAAAATCAAGCAGTTGGCGGATTGTATTGTTGTATTATTACGCGGCTGAAGCCAAGCCAACTGAGGCTAGAAAACAAAACAAACAAGTCAATAATCAACTCGTATATCAACACAGATGTTAGTCTTATAAGAGTCTAGGTTAATCCATCTAAGTTTACTGTATAGTAGCGGCACTATAGTACCGAAGGCTAGAAGAGGAAGAGAATAGCCATAACCCGTATAGACGAATGACGGACTGAATGTCAATCAATAGGAGCATATGACGTCATTCGTTGAAATTTATGTTGAATTGATTTGGTCATGGACGATTGGACGTTCACTTTTCACACACTTGCTAAAGCTTAAACTCCTACTATTTCTAATTGATTCAAGCTAACGAAGGCCTTACTATCGACTACTCGATACTACTTTACCTGTTTTCGCTTACTGCATAATGTATATGGTGTAGTATGATCGCTAATTAGAATTGTGCATGTCATTTCATCGGTATACGGTCCATAAGCGTCTCATGTTTACTAATTTAAGCCAAGGAAGACCTTACTATCGACTACTCGATATTACTACACCTGTTCTCGGTTGCTGCATAATATATATGGTGTAGTATGATCGCTAATTAGAATTGTGCATGCCATTTCATCGGTATACGGTCCATAAGCGTCTCTTGTCTACTAATTTAAGCCAAGGGAGACCTTACTATCGACTACTCGATATTACTATACCTGTTCTCGGTTACTGCATAATATATATGGTGTAATATGATGGCTCACTGTGCATGTGATTTGCTCAGTATATGGCACAGTACAGTACTAGCTAATTGAAAAGCGTCTCTTGTCTACTAATTCAAGCCAAGAAAGACATTGCCATCGAACACTACAGTACGTATTACTACCAGAGGAAGTCTATATATTACAAGATACTATAGGTACAACATACTGCTTAACACGACACTGTTTCTAAACAATGCTATACCTGTATACTTGGGCCATGAATTACCTTTTAATTTAGTTTCAAAACTTTCAATCCCTTTAGTACTGTTCGTATCATTTAGATTGGGCACTAGTAAGCTCGCTTGATATATTTCGCACAGAATATGGTAGGATACTGTTGATGACTGAGCACATTATATGTATGGACATACAAATCTATCTGATTATAATTAAGATACTGCATATACGCGTACTATTTTTATTTATTAGAGTACAGTATTCCGATCATTATAACTTATAACGACATAAAAAAATATATCAAATTAAATTTCAATCTTGATTTCTTGAAATCTTACAGTAAGTTAAAAGATGCAGTACAGCACTACAGTCTACGTAGCGCTGTAAATTTTCAATTAATTTTATGATCTTCTATTAAGTATAGTACGCGCAGTGTAACGAGCGAGGGTCTACTAGCAATAAATGAAACTGTAGTAACGTGAATGTGCAATATCAAGAGGCGCATAGTGCGTACTTTTCTCTCTTTAATAATTAAGTTAACTGATTTATGTAGCATACAGTATCGTATGTGGTCTAGCTTACTGTGCAGTATGTAAGAGCTGAGCAAGTAGGCTGCTACTAAACTAAAACTATCTTTATCAGTAGCAGACTAACAGTGTCAGCGCAACTGATGCTTTGTATTCATATCAGAAAAGTACCTTACAAAACACATATCAGCGCATCTGCGGTATAAACATATATAACATTATAACATACAGCTATATATGTTTATGTTTTATACAGCAGTAATTACATCTTCAGTACTATACCGTACCATACCGTAGTTAGAAATCAGTCACGAGCTATACGCAGGTATAGCATCGCGTAATATTAGATATTCACATGATGGAATTATTCATATCGGGTATCATTTAAGGAAACGTGCAAAGAATTAAAGATTTGAATAAAACTATAAATTAAATTATTTGAATATATTCACTTGATGGAATGGTTTTATAATTTCGTAACATGTCAGAATGGCATAAATAAATAGGTAATAAATAATATTATATCAAGTCTATCAAGTATATTCGTATGATGAAGCCATTTATTATAATAATAATACGTATAATTGCAAGTAATAGTGATAAATAATGTAATTTTTGTTCGTTATTGTTAGGAAATAAGAAAAAATAAAGACACAGGAATTACTGAAAACAGATAATCCATTTAGAACCAATTTGTGATGTTAAAGTGCATATTATTAATATATTAAACAATAATCTTAGAAAAAATCAATCAATTAGTGGCCTTCAATCATTTCGTGATGATTGATGAAGTAGTTTTTCAAGATTTTGTTGAATGATATCAAACTGTAAATCCAGATTTTCTAACCTGAAATAGCATAAATATAGGTATGAACGAATTATGGTTTTCAAGATAGGTATTTAATAAAAATATTTATTATGTTGTACTACAGTATTACTTTAAATCTTGTGATTCCAGCTTGTCATTTATGTCTCGAATGAAATTAATGCGATCTTGTATCAAATCCTTCTTATCCTCTTTAATCATATTCTAGAAATTCAATACATAATCTGATCATCACTGATTGATATATTACCAGTAAAAGTGGTACTTTATGGTTAAAGAGTAGTTGTAATAGATATTTAAGTATGTTAAATCTATCATTTTACTATGAGACAGTGTTGCTTACACCGTTTCTTTTAGTTTCCATACAAGTGATTTTATCTAAGGCAAAAAATCGCCGAAAGTAGGTAGGTACTGCTCTTTCGATATTATAGAAGAATTCGGTTAAATCGGCTAACCGTTGAAGAGCAGCCGCCTTCTCTATTTCAGCAATGTCGTCAACGGCTAAGCCAATCTATACAAGGCAAAATCGCAGATTCAAAGAGTACAATATCATAACAGATTTCGAATGGCTAGTAACTAATTATTTGCAATAATTTAAGTGACTATAATAGGCTAGTTTCGACCTATGAAATCGGATAATGAAGATTTCTACTTGTAACTAACTCAAATCATATTATTCCTGATGTACGCTAACGGCCAAAATGTCATTAAATAATGTGCAATACATAGTAAATTACACGTAAGTATATGCGCGCAGAGTGGTACACGCTATGTAAAGGTAGCATTTGTATAACTCTGATAAGTGAAACTAAGAATGTTGCGATAACACAGTAACGTTATTTTTATCTTAGAATTATGCTCGTGTTGATAACTCACCATTAAATTTATAATTAGGATAGGCATTAAGAAAATGAAGACCATTAGAACGAGAATTAGCACGTAGCTGTTCGGATAAGTTATGACACCAGTACTTATACCGGATAATAACGTATCGTAGTCGATTTCTCCAACCGTCATATCGACAACTTTAGTAAATGATAATCCGAAAGTGTGGAAAGCCGCCTACATAAAGTGAATATTAGAAATTCGCTTATGGGCTTCTTTAATTGTATTTCTATTTTACTTATGCAAGCTCTGTTACATACGAATAGAAATTGAATAAACTGACAATCTGTGATTGTCTGAAATTATCTGCATAGAAAGTACAAATCTTGTCATCAGAATGCAAAGTCTATGCAATCATAACTGATGAATAAATAATTATCTTCCTACTACTGTCGCTTTTATTTCGAAATAACGCGATAACAGAACATTAGGTATTTTTTATGCAATCCTAGTTTTATAAGGCAAATTGATTAATCAGTAAGAATGCTATATTGTATTTTGGCGGTTATTTTCAAATATATGGTGAGTTGGCTTAATTATTAATTCTCGTTATCATCGTGATAGCTGGAAAAGTATATAAGACTACTTGTAAAAGTTTAAAAAAGCAAACGCTTTGAACAGATTGATCTCCAATAAGGAATTACGGCACTAGGGTATACTTGTATCTGTTTGATGTTCTAATTGGTCTTGAGTAAAGTTCTGATCTTAGTATTTTTACATATTAACCTTAGCAAATATAGTGCTGTACATCATGTATGTAAAGCTAATGCCAAATATCAGTCAATAGAATATTTACTAACCTGTTGATTACAAAGCATACCAAAGCTAATAGCGAACCCTACCATCAGAATGACAGCAATGATAGTAACCTAAATCAAAAATCGATTATCGATAATTTTAATCGAAATGATCAAAAAAATTCAAATTTACTATTGCGTATTAAATTTACTGTAATAGTAAAGCTGCAATAACGGAGTAAATAAAAATCTTGAACAACCGAGTGGAGCAACTAGTAAAGATTTTATATTGCAGTAGCTTATCAACATTTACTTATGTCTACCAATATATACATATACCTTTAAAGCAGTAATAGCTACAGATCGCATCATAACTACATATTTCCCAATATACGGAAGCCTAGAGATGATAATCATGAATATTTACAACAATTACTAGAAGAATATCGTACTGGTTTAAAAATAATTTCTGTAAGAGAAGGACTAACGGATTAACAGAGCTGCTGGTTTAACCATACTCGTAAGCGTTCTATTCTTATCCTTACTTTCTTAAAAATAAAACTAAATCCATGAAAGAGAGTTGAATAGCTAAGCTTCCGATACACCAAAAATATCCATTAAGGTTAGAATTGGTAATAAATAGGAGGACTATGATGTGCAATGCGAGTTCCACGTAATTTTCTCGGTTTAAATAATAATTAAGACGCTGTAAAGTGAAACAAATTAGATTTGATATTTTCTAAATTCCATCTTCTATCTCTTATAATTAAAAATTATTTATTAATTCAATTGATACTTCTAAGAATTGAATAGTTTAATCATAAACAATTCCAATCATATAGCTTTTACCTCTTGGTAAAGTTGAAAGATCTCTCGTAATATGTTGATTCCCGAAAATATACCGATCCACATTCGAAGGAAAATTAGCAATGGTATCTTTTCTTGTAAGACCTGAGTTAAAAAATTATAATATTGATTATTTACCTGGATTAATGTAAATATTATTCAATGGAAGATACTCCGAAAAGCTGTCGACTAATAGAATTTATCACTCTACAGTAGATTTAGAAACGCTACAAAGCCTGCCAAATCGACAAAGGACTTAGAACTAAACTTACCACATCAATCGTTGTGGTGTTGATTGGATTATGAGTAGTATGATTGACAGTGGATGGAATTGTAGATGGCTTAACTGTGCTTACTGAACTATTTCTTTCAAAGCCTATGAATTTAACCTCTGGAAATAAGCTTTGCTTGTATCTTGTTACTTCTATAACATAGACGCTAAATGCAAAGACAAAGGAAATATAAACGGCTAAGTTGCTCCAATAAACATGACGACCAAATCTGGACCTATATTGTAATTAGGAAACGTTAAAATGATACTTGACATTTTTAAGAATGACTGAATTCTGAATAAGTATTTTGATAATTATTTGTGAAAGAAGTAGTGATCTACCATTTTGTATCGAGAAGTTTAGCAGGTAGTGGGTGCTCTAGCAGACGGTTATGTTTGGAAGATACAATTGTCTATGAGATAAAATTTAGTTGAACAATGATAAAAGTTGATATTTTTTGTATAATATAAGCTTTATGGAGTTAAAATTAACTAGAAATAGCTTCGAACAATGATAAAAGGGTGATAGGCTATTCCTGTACCTTAAGAGCGTTGAAACTACCTGTTCCATTCGGGAAGTTGTGAGTATCCTCAAACTCGATTCCTGGGTCTAGTATTGTAAAATCGTATTCTACCTTCATAAAATTACATGATTTTATTAAATGATTTCTTATTTTAAACTATTTTGCTAAGACGCAGCAGTTTTGTATACTATCACTAAAACTCTGTCGGGCCTAACTAACTTTTAGCTGTCCCTAGTACTAAGTTGACACTAAAAAGTTATTCAAAGTACACGTCGCTAGTGTTAGTCTATCTTCAGCATTACCAAAATTTAGCGTTAATTTTAGAATAAGCTTTAAAAATTCTATTTCTTTAGCACTTATTGATAATATCAGATTATATGTTGCAATTAAATTTTAGAACATACTGAGATGACACTTTTAGAATCGCTGGTACTTATTGGAATCTTGGTAATATACTTATCCATGATGATCTAGATAACATCAATGAAGTAGATATCTTTAATACATGATGTAATAATAAAGGTGGTATAATTTTACAAGAGTGAATGTGATCGTATTGTATGATTTCAGGCAATAGCACCAGAGTTGCAAAGCAAAATTTAGCGTAGAATGCTACGTATCTCCAAATAATGGAAAAATCAATGTACTCTGCTAGCCGTATTTAATCTATAAATCGCAATTTAATATTATAAACTAACTCAACGCAACTTATCTCCACACATAGGAAAAAATCACTATATCCTGCTAGCTTTATACAGTCCATACATTACAATTTAATTTTTTAAACTGCCTCCCAAAATGAAGAAGTACAATTATACGAGTCAACTAACAGCTGCAACGTCTGGGTTCCACTGAATTATGCTTTGCATCGTTGTTATTTTATCGGATCCTACTTTGGTCAAAATTTCTCGGCTACTATAAATAGTTTAAAATTCCAGTAATTAATACAAATACCACTCGAAAAATATTCACTATAGGCTTGTATTATTCTATAGCATTGGCTATTCTGTAATGATACAACATAACTTTAAAGTGAATATATCGAAAAAATTGAAGCATTGAAATAGACTATGATTTACTATGAACTTGTTGCAATTTCGATTGCTACATCCTTTTGGCACTGCTGAATTGCAATCTCTAAACAATTCTTGGCATCACTATTTTCTATCATCGCATCTGCTCCATGATCTAATAATAACTTTGCAATATCAGCTTGGCCATATCGTGCTGCTATATGCAACGCTGATTCCTGATTATAGATAAAGCCATAGAATGCGTTAATCCAGTTGATAATTATGGAAAATAATAATAACCCATATAGCTATCTAATAGGCCAAAGGATAATGCATGCAATATATTTACCTCCCATTGATTGGTGGTATCATTAATGGAAGCATCGCATTTAAGTAACATTTTAACAATTTGTATATAATCATTACTGCAGGCGATATCTAATGGAGTACGATAGCTGCCATCCCTTATATTCAAAATAGGTTATACAGGTAATGATACGTTTATAGTTTCATATTATTTTACACAAAGTAAGATATCTTTGAATCCTAGTGTACATAAACGCTGCCAATAACTGTAAGTAACATAGATAATAGAAGTTTTAAATTTACCTTCGATTAATGTCGGCTCCTCGTTCTATTAGAAACTTAGCGACATGCAAGTTGTTATTTAAAACAGCGATATGCAATGAACTACTGCTGCCTTCTCCTTCACTACACATTAGACGAGGAAAGTCGTTCAATAAGACTTTAACGATATCCAAGGCTCCTAGCCTAGAACAAGGTTAATAGTATAACCATTTGCAAGATTAAATACAGGTGTACAGTAATTCGGAAGTAAATTAAACAGGAAATGATTACCGATACTTTAAATTGCGCAAAATGAAAAAAATTAAAGAAAAGGTATCTGTATTATTAAAATATATTTACAGCGCCATCTATCTGCGTACAATACTCTCTTGAGGTACGTGCGTGCAAAGTTACGAATGATGATAAACTACCTTAGAATATTTCTAATATCGATAGTAATTGAAACCCGAATCTGTAAGTTCTGGAGAATTTATAGCATTTTTTATATATTGTAAGCAATTAGAAAGGTACTGAATGATATATCTACTAGCTAGTAGTAATATCTACCCATTCACCTGTGTCTGTAACTCTGATCAAGGAAACAAATAATTGACACTGTTAAGAACTGCTCTGTGACGAGTAATATGCCTTAACGAATAGACAAGAAGTGATTTTATTTAAGTTGTACCCGACTTTATCTATGAATATCATGAAGTGATATTACAAGGTGTACCAGTACCACAACAGTATTGCACATTACTCCACACATTTTACAACTACAGACGTAACGGACACGAAAGAAATATTATGACTCATGGATCTTTTATAGCTAATTTCTAAGCTAACTTACTTGCAAGCTACATGCAAACAGTTATTACCATCTTCATCTAATATTCTTAAATCTGGCTCATAATTTAATAATACTTCCACTCCCTGATAGGAATAAATTTTTAGTATAAGCTTAGCAAGATAATTGGTAAATGGTTACGCCTCGAAAGGAAGTTATAGCAATTGTAACCTTTATATTCCCTCTGTTACAAAGGTAATGCATTGGCGTTCGTTCATAATTATCCCTAGAATTAATATCTGGAGCTCCATCTATCTATAAAAGTGAACTTTATCTTTATCGATAGCCAATAGCTAACTTAATTGTGAAATAATTCAAAACCTCCAAAATAACAGATAGGTTATAAAGTATTGTTTGATCAAATTGATCACTTTCATTCTAAGAATAGGCTAATGGTTATGAACTGACAATTGCAGTAGAATAGAAAACGGTACTATAGTACATATTTAAACTGTCAAGTAGAATTTAGTATCTGTATGAAGAAAAAGAAATTTCAGTTCTCCTAATATCCTGTTTCTTTATGCTATCGAACACAATAAAATATTCGGTATTTAATGAGCGCTAAGTATAATTCGGTTACCTACCGAGAGTAAATACTCTAGTAAGTTTAAGTCATCATCACTTCCAATAGCTGCTATGTGAAGGCAATTTCGACCGAATTGATCGACAGCCTTGATACTGCAGTTGTGATTGATTAGGAGCTGAGCAGATTGTAAATGGTTATTTGCAATTGCATAAAGTAAGGGAGTTGTTTGCTTGCTATCTGAAATATTAATGCCGGCGCCCTAACAAAATACAAGAAGAATTATCGTACTATTAAGTGATGCTTGTTTATGAAATATTTTATCAATTTCGATGTATTTTAATAATAAATTTATACGATTCAGGTATATAAAATTAGTTCTAATTTTGATAATATTAGCTATTTTCTATCGAATTATGAGTATCGCTAATACCCTAGCAGAGACTTAGAGAAGTAGCAAAGCTAGATGAATTTCTGGCAATTTAGGCACATATTTTTTATTGATAGGATAGTTTTATAATATACATACTGCATTAATAAGAACTTCTGCAATATTTAATCGATTTAGGGAAGTGGCATGATGCAACGGTGTGCGATCATAATTATCGCGTGCATCGATTGTAGATCTTTTCGTCAGTAAGATTCTACTAATAGAATCATTTCCATTGATTGCTGCTATATGTAAAGGAGTCAGACCATTTTTCTAGGCATTATTACAACGTATAATGTTTGCTATTAGTATAAATACGTAGTTGTAGTAATACATGAATAGCGATTTTTTTCATCAATAATAATTAATTATCAGCCGATGAGTTAGTGATCGTCGAAGATCTTCAAAGTTTAAGTTATAAGTAGATAGTAATATTGATAGCAATAACTTCATGACATTGATAGCGTTATATGAATTAAAATTATACGTTCCACTCAAAATTATTCGCAATGTAAGAATTTGATAGAATAAAACTACGATATTGTACAATATTAAACTTAGTGATACTTTGTATATTCTGCGCTACTTACATCACAAACATTAGTTTCGACACCTTCATTCAAGCAGAACATGACTACCTAAAAAATAAATTAGCCGTTGTAAAATTTGATCAGAGTTTATTTAATTAGGATTAGCTGGAGTGTTATTTAGAAATCTACTTGTAAAGATTTAGTTCGCTTGATTTTATTTTGGTAAACAATAGCTATGATATCATTTTTACATGGGCTAGATATAACCTTTTCCTGTCCGCATTGAACTGCTCGATGAAGAATAGATGCCCCATCGTAGTTACGTCTGCTAAGGTGATCATTGCGCGCTATCAAGTTTTTCATTCCGGCGTCAAGAAATATTTCCATTAGCTCTGTATTGCCTCTACTGGCGGCTATGTGGATTGGTATGCTACCATCTTCAGTTTTAGTGGTTACATCAGTACCTTTTTCAACCTGCAGTAACAATACATTAGCTATAGTTTTATAACTGTTGGAAATAGGTTTACTAGCCAATTAATCTACAAGTATTTAGAATGGCGTGAATACCAGATAGGAGCAGACGAAATTTCTGTTGTGAATACAGGCAAGATGCAACGCTGTCATTTCTTTCTTATTCTTATTGTCGATCATAAACGGCTGGTTATTTAACAGTTCCTGTAGTAAAAAATAGTGAGGTATTACTGTATTGTTCAAAGCTAACTTTGCATCAAAGTAATAATGCAAAAGAAATCTCTGGGTTTACGAAATTTTGGTAAGTATGACTAGTCTCTGCCTATTGTAAATAAAGTATAAAATTAGTGGTTGGATATCTAATTAATAAAACAGTAGTAGTCATAAACATAGACATTTGATAAGTAATTTTTTGATACTTGTGCTACTTAATGTTTATTTACAGAATAATTTGTTGTATTGAATGTAATCTAGTATCAGCTTTAACTACAACCGCACGAACTTGTACTGTTACTAATCAGTTTTAATTACCATATAATAACTCCTGTCAATGTACAAAAAAATATCCTGTTGATCGTTCGTGATTTCTTATGTTGTATAAAATTGAATGAGGTAAATATTCTCCATATATTATTAAGTATTGCAGGAGTCTACTCTGAGTTTAATTGCCTCTTACACTAAGTCAAAGTTAATTTTCAGATACGTAGTTTATCAGCTATTAAAATTTAGCTTATACTCAATTAATTTAAAATTTTAAGATATTAAAGTTTCTACTTTACTCAATATTTCTAATGTTTGTGATTAAAAAATAAGCATAGGCCAAGTGATGAAGTATTCTTATGCAATATAGTGCTACTGCTAGTCTACTAACCTTACAGATATCCTGATGGCCAGCTTTGGCAGCATAATGTAGCGGTGTATTTAAATTAATATCACCAGATTGGACATCTGCATTACAAGCTATTAAAACTCGTACAGCTGCCAACTGGTTATATTTTGCTGCAATATGCAGTGGTGTTACATTGTGTTCTCCAGCAATATTAACATCTGAAAGTACAAACACTAGATCAGTCAATACCATATTATTTTACACGTATTTCCGACACACAGAATTAATTTTTTAAAATACAGTAAAAGTGAAATATAAAAAATTTAGTCCATTACAAACTCGCCTACTCCACAAGTAATTAAAGACATTATAATTTCTACATTATCCTCTTTAGCTGCACGGTGAAGAGGGGATAACTGATTTTTAGCCAATCGACTGATAAGATAAGTTATTGCTTGGTCAGATATGCATGGTTGTGAGGATAGTGAGTTATTTTCATCGTCATCCTAAAGTGGTAATATGAGATTAGTTTCAACTACAGTAGCTATATGAGTAAAGACTATGGTAAAGATATTAGGGTAGCCAAGCATCATTAGAGGTTAGAATTAGCATTATACAACAATACACAATTTTAATAGAAGGTGAGCTATTTCCTGTCTTGCTAGCCTATCAAGAAAATTTAACTGTAAAAATAAAGTTAGGATACTGTATACATCTCTTCAATATGCTGTACGATATAGGGGAGACTACTGGACACCACAGTACTGTAATAGCTGTTAGATTAGTAAGTTACAGCGTAAGCGTATTTTGACGATTGTTCTGGAAATGTAAATTGCAAGATATTGAAGATATGCCATATCTGAAGCTTACCTTGTAACCTGGGTTGATCATAGAAATTTTCGATTTACTAGGTTTGGTTATAATTATTGGAGAAGTCAACTGCATCGATTCTAACTCCATTTTGGTAATTCTGTGAGTATCTAAGTGTTACTGTACGTTTGGATGTCTATAATAATTAATCGTTTAATCTAAATAATGCGAAGCATACGCTTTTGGTTACACCCGTATACTTGCAGGTATATCTCTTCCTTGTAGTTATAATAGCAAATGTGCAATTTTACTACTAAAGCTGTGTCTAATACCATTTGAGGTGTACATTATATTAGAACTTAATTTCTTGTAATAATGTTTTTGTAATGACACATCAGGTAGCAGATGGTAGAAAAAAGAATAGTGATTGTTTCTGTTGGAAACTTCTTCGTTGACATTGAATAAGTTATTCTTAATATGATTACGGGAGATCACTTATTCCTTTACGTAATACAGTAAATAGTTCTTTGTAGAAATTAATCGTAACGATAAACATCGGATCAAGGCTAGATTGTAATCGTTAATCCAAGGGTATCTTTTATTTTAATTGAATTATTGACTTAATGCGAATAATTTCGTCTTCAATCTTATTTCAAAACGTGAAAAACAAATTTATTATTTGAAGTAACTATATCACTAAAGTTTCGCCTACTACAAGCGGAATACAGTATATCCAGCCATATAATTTTTAGTTTATTCTTCGTAAAAAATTAATTATATAGGATTTTCATGAAATTGAGACCAACTATTAAATATCAGAAACAGAATAGAATCTCTAATCACAAGTGAATTACTCTATCTAGGAACCAACATAGCGAAATAAGATAAAAATAGGATCGTACGGTAATGATAATGCAATCTTCCACTTTAATTAAATTATCTACCTACGACATACGTGCATTTCTAACTATGGTGTTTAATTTGGACCGATAAATTGTAACTGCAATATATGAAGTGATTATCCGACTAGAGAGGCTTTTATGCATTTACAGATACCGTAATGAATGCAAGAATAGAATCATTGATCATTCTAGCTTAAAGCTGATGCATTATTTTAGAGAATTGCAAGTATTTTGTGTTTACCATGAAGATAGATAGTGTCTTCTATGATGGCGGTATTACGGTGATGCTATTAAAAAAATAAAACCAGATGACAATTCGTGGTCTAATTGTATCAATAATTCATTTCCAGAGAACGATGCCTTTATACTTAGAGAAATTTAATCCAATTTGATAGAAATGGAATAATGATGGAATTATGAGACACTATTCAATTCAAACATTTTAGATAGTTAAGCATGCAAAATGTGTACTAAGAGTGGACAGATATTTCTAACATTTCAGAAAAATACCTTGGTCATATCTAAAGAATAAGCACTATTAGAAATATTACAAAGAAGTAGATTCTATAATGCAAATCTAATTAAACTTTTTTGCAAGCTATAACTGTTATTTTATTACAGGTTATTTTGGAGCTTAAATTTAAAAGATAATAATGAATTAAGATAATCTAATATATATATATTAGTAAACTATCTGTCCATCAAATAAACTTATCAATGGCATAAATATATTTTCATAGGCATCCACAACATATTAAAAGGAAACGGCTACTAATGTCCTTACTTATTGCTATCTATTATAATAAGTGAGACATAAATAATTAATTAATCTTGTGATCTCTACAGTTATTCAATATAATCGTTGCGGTTATCAATTTAGGTAGGATATTTCGGTACATGCTAGTATAAAATTTTCTACGCTAGCATGCGTAATTACTCATAACAGTCGATGTGGTTAATGGAGGTATCGCTGATCTCTATGCATATTATACTATCATTAAGTTTAGTTATCCACACAAAATTGGGCAGATTTTGACGGCTTGATTAAGTTTGTACTAATTTTAAAAGTATGCTGCAGTAATGTTTGATCTGACTATTTGCTAACCGCAGATATAAAGTAAAGGCTAAGTACCCGGGTAATTAGAACGAATGACTTTCTAAAGGAAAGTTAGTGAATTTAGACTTTAGTGCGCAAACTTCCTCAAGAGGCAATACTTCAACTTGTTAAGGGTAAAAATCATCATCAGTCAGTAACAATCGTACAGCAAAAGTATGTAAATCTCTTTGGTATCGGAATGGAGAAATACCACTTCAGAATTAATCATTGCTCTGATTGCAATGTGAGTTAAAAAATATCTCAAGAATGGCAATCACTACAGCGAAATGGAATAGTTTGTTTATTTTGTTGAGTGGTACAAGATTTAGTAATCGATGAGCTACCGGTACCAAGGAACAGGCAATATTTTCCTCGAAATGAATGATGAATGGCCAACATGTTTGATACCTAGTCTTGGTAATTTTATTCATCCTCGACTTTGCTTAGTTTTGAATGCCTTGTTTCAGATTCAAGTCTAATAGCATTTATGTTTAACTCATAGAATTCCAAATTAGTCACTTGAAAGAAATTTCTCGGATGATTGATATAGAACCTTCTCTAGAGTATGATGAACAAGCTTTAATCTATCTTGCAAAGCGTCGAGCCTAAAAAAGAGGTTCACGTAAAAATCATCGGATCAAACTTTCATCTAATTGAACATAAACAACTATTGCTATGATGCGTGTTTATAAGATTACCGTAAAGCCTGTGACTGCATTTCTAGATTAATTTGAAGCACATTATCAGGATCTTCGTTTCTATTTGTACTATTTTTCACGGTATCCTGGTAAAAATGAGATACCATTTAGAGTGTTAAATTATTCTTTATAACTAACAAATATGGAAATAATAAGCAATCAAATATTTATTAATGACTAAAGACTGGTATTTGTCATTTTTTTAAAGGTTATTCCTAAGATAATATTTATAACTCACATAGTTTTTTGATTCTATGCACTCTATCTTATCTAAAGCACAATATTGGCGAAAATAGGTTGGAACACCTCTCTCTATATTATGAAAGAAGGCAGCTAAATCAGCCAGACGACGTAAACTAGCTTGTTTTTCCATTTCATTTATATCACCAACAGCTAAACCAATCTAAATTTTTCGAATGAAAAGACCATCATTATTTATTTTATCTCAAATTGCGACCTCTCAGTAATGATAATAAACGTTTTCTAACTAGTGTTTGTTCTACTTATGTAAAGAAAATAAAATATTTTTTAATATTAATGTTTGCATTAAAACTAATGATACAGATTTCATGCTGATACTAATTTTTATTTGATACAAGAGACTATGCAGTATACAGTGATTAACGATTTATAAAGTTAAATTAGATTATAGTATTGACTGGCGAATGAGCATTCTAGATCCTACTATATTAAACTCAAATACTTATTCTAAGTGTAATATCTAAAATAAATGTATATCTAGGGTTGTGGTTATGCTATTTCATAATTTCTATTGGCATAAGCAGGTGTTACCAGAAGATTCATCATGAGGATTGGCATGAAGAAAATGAATAGAATTATAAGAAGAACCAACATATAAGCATCAGGATAAGTGATTCTGCCTTTGCGGATAGCATCCAGAAGATCGCTATAGTTCAGTTCTCCAATAGTCATATCAATGACTTTGAAAAGTGATAGGAAAATAGTGTAGAAAGACATCTAGAATTTGATATAGGCGTAAGTATCTTTATATTACTCCTCTTATAATCACTTATTGGTATATATATATGTCGTTTACTGTGTAGTGCAGTGAATATCTTATTTATCAATGTTATATGAAATTTTAGAATTTTTATTAATTGTAAAGATAAATATTGACTCGCAATGGCCAGCTGAATTATGGTTTATTGCTTGTCTTTTATTAGCGGCTAATGACTATGATGGAGTTACCATCATACTGTTTGACTGTGATCATTTATAGTTATCAAACCTGGCGATGGCATAGCATATTGAAGCTGATTGCAAATCCCAAAAGTAAAATAGAAATAATTAGAAGGACCTAAAAATATGGGGTTATCCAAGAAGGAGTACAATTTTTCAATATGTAAGATAAGATCTAGATATTATAGTATTTATTAGTTTATAAATTTTACATGTATGGTATCATTAATAATTTAAAAATATCGTTCACTGCATTGGCTAATGAACCTTCATTGCTGTCCAAGTCACAAGCCGTATCATTAACACATATTTTCCTACAACTGGTAACCTAGGGAATGAGTGTTTGGTTAATTGATATTGTAATAATTACTCTTTCATCTGTTCAGATGAAATAATTATTCCTAATGATTGATATGAAAAAAACTTGTTGGCTGACTTACTTTCGTAAGAACATTATTAAATCTATAAACGATATCTGAATAGTTAAGGCTCCTAGGGCCCAAAGAGCTGTTCCATCTGAATGATTGGAGTTGCTAATAATTGCTAAAACGGCGCTATGTAATATCAGCTCTAGATAGTTTTCACACGATAAAAGGTACCGAATTCTCTATAAGTAATTTTGAAAGGAAAATACTTACAAGAATCTCTAGACTGGTAGCTCTAATCATTTATTATTACATATTAAGTTGCCTCCCGTAGGTATGAGCCGTAAGGCAACTCAAGTATTATTACTTAACATTATGAAATGATTTTGGCGAATTACCTCATGATATAATTGGAAAAGTTCACGACAGATATTGATTGCGGAAAAAATTGCAATAAACACTCGTATGACGCTTAGCGAATTGTAGATGTTTCTAAAATTTAAGCCAGGCTTTGATATATTGGAGATAAATACTTTAATTCATGATACAATTGTAGGATTCATCATGATTAAATATATTAAATATCCCCAAATTATCTGCTTGATAATGTTTAAGGATGATTTCTAAGATTTATGTAATTAGCTGGAAATTTAAAGTCACAATTTACCTTATGATGGTCATTGTCAGTCTGATTTGAGAAAAGAAGTGAAGAAGATGCTGGTTGATCTGTTGGGCGTGTAAACCCTAAAAAGACTATATTACTTGTTAAATGTTGATAAAGCCTTTCTACTTCGAGGATATAAATGATTAGAATGAGAATAAAAATCGTGTAGACAGCCAAGTTAGCAGTATAAATATAGCGGCCATACTTTGACCTGAATGAGGGAAAGATTGTCTATAAGGATTGAAGTTGAAGAGCAAGAGGTCCATGTTTCATTGATTCGCACGTAATAATGTAAGCTTACCATTTTGTATCCAAAAATTTAGCCGTCAATGGATGCTCAAGTAAGCTAATATCTTTTGATGATGCAATTGTCTAGTGAAGAAAAAAAATGAAGCTGGATACTTATACCTGTATTAGCAATAAAGTTAAATATAGTTTAAATGTTTAGATATGATACTGTATCGTTAGCCAGATCTTATTCTGAATATCTTTATTGATACAGGTATCGATATTTATGCGTTATAATACCTTCAATAAGGATTTAAGGGCGAAATATTTCAGACAGTAGCATAGAATGCTAGCATGTTCTAATTTTTACCTTTACGGCATTGAAACTACCAATCCCATTGTCAGGGTTATGATTTTTTTCAAACTCAATGCCCGGATCTATTATTGAGAAATCGTATTTGACCTATAGCAATAATTGTAAATTGACAGTTATTTCATAATTCTATGCTCAAATGGTTCTTGTTATTTACTAGTAATTTATAAGAGCGCTAAATCATGAGATAATGTACTGAATGTCTACTTGTATCGATACAATAATAAATAGCTTACCATATTCATATTATGATTCCCTATCAATGTAGTTTTCGTTATATAGCTATCCATAATCGCCTATGACAAATAATTGTGCAAGACTATTAATCGAAAGTCTGAATTTTAAGTATTCTTACGGTGATAGATTAATAAAGGAAGCATTTATTTATGGTAGAGGTCCTCGAGTTATTGAATTCAGTTCGTTACCGGCCGAAATGGTATTATTTACTCTTTGATTAACTGTATCATATGTTTATGAAAAATATAAATTTTACTAACCCAGGCAACTTTGGAATTCCATTTCACAATAGATTGCATTGTTGTTATTCTATCATCTCCAACTTTAAGTAACATATCATGATTGCTATAGACAATACCGTAATTATAAAATATTTAACAATTATTACGAAATTATGTACGTTATTACATCTACGTGTAAATAGTTGATATAGTCTGTCAATTAAAACTTTTCAATTCTGAGCAACCATAGTCTAATTTAAATCTATCTTTTTTTACTGATTACTGCAATCTAAAAAAACTATGAATGCATTGGCTGAAGAATCTTGGATTTTAGTTATACTCTGAAAGAAAATCTGTATTGATCACGGAACAATGGTAGTAATTCATATTCAACAAGGTAAATAGAAAATATAGCTAACAGTTTGGCTAAACGCTTATTTTAGTGTTTTAATTGACGCTGTATTAACTGCAGAAAAGTGATCTATCTAGTGGTTTCTAGTAAGACAAGGCAGGTTTATTTCATTTAGCAGCAAATAATATTGCTATCTTTTAAAACTCGACAGTAAATTTGTAAAGATATTTATAAGATTTGCCATAAATTTAAGAAAAACTAGAAAATGACTATGAATTTAGTCTTACAACTGAGTATCGTAATTCTATCAGTTACCAAGGCCTTATCGCAATTGTAATAGCTACGTCCACTTGACCATTTTCAATAGCTACTTCCAAACAGTTTTTACCATAACAATTCTCAATCTTAGCATTTGCTCCGTGATCCATTAACAGATTGGCTATTTCGGCTCGACCATAGTGAGCGGCTATATGTAAAGCTGATTCCTACATATTAGTATTTAGAAATACCTTAGAGTAAGTGGCATTTATAGATCGCATACCATATTAGAAATAGCTACTAGGTCAGAGTACGTTGCAACACGTTATTTACGATAAGTATTATATAAGTTTTTCTATATGCTACCTCGAATTGATTGATAGAGTTAACTGCAGCTCCATAATTGATTAACATCTGAATAATTCGAGTATTGCCTTTTATGCAAGCAATATCTAATGGTGTTTCGTAACAGCAATCTCTAATGATATAAATTAAGAGTAATGGTTTTATTTTTAATCATTACACGGGTAGTAAATTTAAGAGCAGGTAATATTATTATTGATAGTGTAGTTTAAAATCAACGACCTTCGATTAATATCAGCTCCTTGTTCTAGTAATAATTGAGCATTATTAGGACAGCTATTCATGACGGCAATATGTAATAGAGAAGTGCAATTTTCTCCCTCGCTGCACAGTAAATGAGGTGAATGCTGAAGTAACATCGTCAGAATTTCGACACAATCTTCCCTATATAAAGAGAATTATGATGGGACTGCTTTTATATGGTAAAGGAAATTGATGACGGCAGTTAACTACAAGAACCATAAATTTAAGCTTAGTGAAGATATGTTAACTGATTTACAAGTGCTACTTCACTCAAAACAAATATGGTATCATAGCCCGTATAAGTTGCTGTAAAAGCTTTCTTACAAGTATGACTAGATACCCGTTAACGTTAGCAATTTATGATTAGATATAATCTTTGAAGTGATTTTGTTCTAAACTCTATTTCTATAGTACTGTGAGAGAGCATTCGATAAATTAGAAGAATTAGATTGAAAAGCTTAGAGATAAATACGATGCATTTTAACGAGAAAATAGGTTTTGTATTGCATACTGTCAATCGTGTAATGTTAGGGATATAAATCAGTATATAGTAGCTGTAATAGCAACTAAGAAATGAATTAGAAGGCATAGGAATTTATTTCTTTGAGATAGAAATACCAGCGGATGTTATGCTTGTAAACCGAAATATAATAATTCTGCATTATAATACAGGTACCAGTACTAATTATGGTCAAATAACATATTAATATTTACCTTATATAGTAGCTTTTAATGAAGCAAAATTTAATCTTATTACTGATATAGGGCTTACATGCAGGAAAAATGTAAACAGTTATTGCCATCTTCATCGATAGTATTCAAGCCTGGATCATAGTTCAGTAATAACTTCAAGACCTGATGCAAAAATTAGAAACAAATGTTAAGTTTTATATAATCTTAGCTCAATTCAGTATTAATAAATATATTTAGTTGCAATATTTGGCATGATCCGCAATTTATCTCCAGTACTATTTAATATACTTTAGAGTAATTAAGAATTGATATATGATTACTATTACTTAATTTAATATGGTACTGAAAAATCGATAACCTCAGCCTTTCCCCTTCTACAAGCATAAAATATCGGTGTTCTCTGATGCTCATCCACAGCTTTAGTAAGTGAATGATCCACGTTCTAGCATATAATTAATTTTTGAACAGTTGATACTTTAGGCAGCATCTATAATAAGTTTAATTTATCATGAAATTTACCTCTAGGAAATACTCTAGCAAACGTAAATCTTTATCATATATAACAGCAAGATGATAACAATTTCTGCCAGACGTATCGACGACGTTAACTTGGCAATTGCGGCCGATCAGTAACTGGACTGTTGATAAATGATTGTGAATTATGGCACATAGAAAAGGTGTTAATTGATTGCAATCACTTTCGTCAATATTTGCGCCCTATTAAAATTTAAAGTTTATTGTATTTACTTGGACATCGGTTTTCTTAGTTTTAAACGTTATGAGAATATTCCAGTAATCTTAGAATATTTCTTATATCCCGTTGTAATGCGGATGCATATGCTATACAGATTTAATCATTTGCAAATTAATAGGTATACACTACTAAAAAAGTAGATTATTTCTACCGTAAAAGCATGTATCACAAATAACAGTCGACTAGTAAATTTCGAAAATAATTTTCTTCGCGTATAGAAATCGCTGGATGTCGATCAAACTCCAAAAAAATAATGAAGCAACCACATCCGAAAATACTATTAGACTGTAATAAGCTATCTATGTTGAACTCTTATATATTAGAGATACAGGTAAAATGATTTAAAACTTGTGCACTTTTATGGAGACTAAGGATAGCGTGCCATAAAAGGATTTATTTTTCTTAATAAAATTTTAGAAATTTTCAAAAGATATGAATATTGCACATTATCGCTTTGCTGTAATTTAAATTTGGAAGCAAGCCACTATATACTTCTCGAAACTAAATGCAATATTCAGGAATATGAATTTAATGATTATTAAAATATAGTTCATGAATGAATTCATTGAGCTATTAATTAATTAATAATTGGTATAATTTCTTCAATATCGATGCTAAATGAGGATTGTGCTATGTACCTCAAACGTCTTAGGTCAAACTTCTTTATATTATCTATAATTCAGCCTAGCTATTGACTGCAATATGTTTCTGTTTTACAAATATCATAATATTCATGAAAAGAATTAGACTTACAGCATCGATGAGGGTTTCAATGATGCTCAAATGATTTAACGATGCAGCATAAAATAATGGCGTACGATCATGATTATCTCGCATATCAACGGTAGGCTTTCTCTCTAATAGAATTTTGCATATAGAATCTTCACCACTGATGGCTGCAGCATGTAACGGGGTTAGTCCATTTGTCTAATATATACAATAATAACAGTTTTTACGCAAAAATTAGATAAATGAGACCTTATCACAATAGAAACATTAATCACGAAATTAATCTCGATAGCGATATCTTTATTTTAAAATACTTGATGGTTTATTTAAGAGAACGTGAAGAATTGCATGTACATCATAACATTTATAGATAACGTTGAACTTCATTTGATAACTATTTAACATTTTGCATTAAGCTACATTATCAGACAGCCAATACCTACATCTCTAACAGAAATATCAGGATTGATATCTAAGCAGAGTATCGTAGCCTAAATAAATTAGATAAGAATTATTTGTTAGCTATTGTAACATTATGATCTCATATAGAAGATGCCTAGTATAGTAATATCTTAATATACGAATACTTATCCCATACCGTTTAAGTACTGCATTGTATTACATTCATAATGTACGACATCATGACGACGTACAGACGACATGCTATACATATAAAGACATTATCTCAATCTCATCTAAAACCTATAAATACCCTTGTACGCTAACTCGCTAGTCAGTTCCTACGTTCCTGCTATCTCAAATACCTTATCTATAACAACCATATCATTGTTAGCCTATAACTTGTATCTCAATAAAATCCTTTATACCTTCTATCATCGTCTACCTTAAAATACTTAACGCTACTTAAAGAAGATATTATTACAGCTATCAATTTTAGTATGGAATTTAGGGTATGAAATTGGAGGGTTATTTTTAGTCTAATTTTTCCTACAACGTTAATTTACTGTTAATGCTTTCGAGTATATCAATACATATTAAAATGTACTCCATTATATGGTTAAATTCAGGGTGATGGATGTACCTTCTCTTGACCACTTTCAACTGCCCGATGTAGTACTGACGCTCCGCTATAATTACAATTAGAGATTTGTTCTTTACGCTTGATAAATCTGTCCTCTCCGTTAGTTAATAGGTATTCCATTAATTCTGTTTTGCCTTTACTAGCTGCAATGTGAATTGGTAAACTGCCATCTGCAGCTTTTACCATGATATCAGCACCTCTATCGACCTGTGAAATAAAAATAAAATTGGGAAAACGGGCATCGAAATATTTCGATTGCAATAGATGTATTAATCCTCCTGCTTGTGGATGAAATCGATGCCGGCCAGTACGTTGTTACTTTAAATGGTCAACTTACTAAATACTTGAAAATGGAATCTTTGTCGTAATTGCAGGCCAAAAGCAATGGTGTTAGTTTATCTTTATTTTGCTCATCTATCATAAATGGTCGTCTATTGATTAACGCCTGTGAAACATACTGCAAAATTAATATTTCCGTAAAAAATTTTCTCGTTTACGAACTATGTAGATTATTGCGTAGTGGCTAATTATAATACTATGACAAAATTTTCGAACTAAATATTCAGGAATGCTCCATAGATCTATTTTTAATTTGGTGTGAAAATTTAAAACTGTTAGATTCTCTTGTATTATCGTCTATGACCGATAAGGTTAAATTGCAATGTTAATCGAAATATTTTAAAAGATGCTACGTGACGAATGCTTTGAAAATTTTATTGCATATTAATATAAAATTGATCAAATGATCTTAAAAGTGATAGCACTATCATCAGATATTTAGAATTAACGCTGCAGTTTAGATACAATGACTGTTGTAAAATACGTAGCTGTTGAGATTGAAATTAGTTAGGCACATATTAATAACCATAGTAAATTGCAATCAGTTCTTAACATGTAACCATCCAGAGACTAAAGTAGAATTCTCCTATTGCTTTGACCATTAACTAGATTAACTTGCCTCGCATATTTCTAGATGACCGGCTCTAGCAGCATAATGCAGTGGAGTGTTCAAATTGACGTCTTGAGCTTGAGCATTAGCATCATGAGAGAGAAGCGCTTGAACAGCTAACAATTTATTGTGTCTGGCAGCCAAATGCAATGGTGTCATATTATCTAAGCCAGGCATGTTAACATCTAAAAAATCAATTCAATAAAATGAATTAGTTAAGTTGATAATTTGGATTTTCAAGTTTAGTAAGTAAAAACAAAGATTACTTGAAGACACATACTCCAATATTGAAATTAACGTACTATCCAATAGGTTAACTTACTGGCTTCACGTTCAATTAAAGATTCTATTATCTCTACATCATCATTTTTAGCTGCACAATGAAGAGGAGATAATTCATCTAAACTTAGCTGATTCATCAGATGTGGGACTACTTGCTCAGGTATTCCATGTCGTAAGAATGGTTGATCGTTAATTGTAGGTATCTAAAGTGATTGTAATCCACATAAAATGCGTGACAATGGTTTACTATATATCAAATCTTCACTTTTTGTAACATAATCTTAGTTGTACTTTGCAGGATAGTTAATAGGCTAAATTGACTTTATGCGTGTATAATTGTATAATTTGCAAATAAAAGTTCGATAGGTTATATCAATGGATACTTTTACAGTAAAAACTTACATGTGGAGTATAATAAGACGAAGGAGCTTTAGTATTATTTAGTAATGATGTAGATCGCAGCATTCTTGAATTTTTAGGCGTGGAATAAATTCCTCTTTTTGGTGTCAGGATGATATATAAATCTTTTACTATCTGCAAAATGGTAATAATAGGTAAGGTATTAACTTTAATAGAATGGATATTGGAATAGCGTCATATTAATCTCGTATCAATTCTTTTCTGTTCATAAGCGGTAAGAATTATAGTTATCGCATAATTCCGTGGGAGGTGGCAACGAAAATGTTGTTAATAATGGCAGTATGGTCTTGTTTACTACTGTACCATTATCAAATAATTAAAACAAGGCTTTTATTGATAAATATGAAGAGGCTTTTGTATTCTGCGTATATTTCTAGATCATCGTGATAATCTTCTCTTTTGAAATTAGGTTGGTTTATCTAAATACTGTATGTTCCTATACGAAACTAATAGGGACAGCAAGGCAGAAGTATCTTTGAGTGGGATATGAAATGCGAGCAAGAACTTACGCCTCTAAACTACATCATATGCTCATTTACCATTTACAATGATTCATGACATATAATGATAATTATAATCTATGCTTTATTGCAGTATTACTAAAACTTTGCAGTTTATATCATTTCAATATAATTGAAGGAAAACAGTAAAAGCATTTTACAACTTCCTTCTTATGTACTCCGAAATTGAAAATTATTGACTAAACCAACAGTCATAATCGGCGGTCAATAAAAGATTATAGTATAATTGCTTTAATCAATATAATTATTGATCCTATTTAGCTACAACAATAAATAGCTTAAAACTGTCATTACATTTAAAATAACACGAATACGTTAATTGTTTTGGCGACGGTTAATCAGTTGGTATTGTCTTTAAACTGTCATCATAGTTGAAATAACGAGAACATGACAATTGTTTTGACACTAGTTGATCAACCAGCATTGTTGTGTCAAGTTTGGTTAAAATTCCGACATGAAAATTTGTACGGAATGTTCTTCATTTTATTAATACCGCCCTTTCTACTAATTTGATTATCTTTAAAAAATCTTGACTCAGCCTTTACAATGCATTATTATTTGCTGATCGAGTGAAAGAAGCTTAAAATAGAATAAACATGTTTGTTAAATTGGGAGCTGAAATAGAATCTCTACCCTGTGAAATTCATATAATGACCCAACCTTGGTAGTATACATCTTAAATAAAAATATGTGATGCAATTTTATTATTTAGATAAAATTTGGGCTAAGATCGAAAGTTACAATCCTACTTTCATTTTAGTAGGTGATTGCTAGCGAACTCAATTTCTTGATTCTTCTAATTAAACTAGCGATACTAGCGAACTCCGATACGCATAACTAACTGTTTTGATCTAATGTGTGAAAAAGATAAAATCATCGGTTGTAAACTTCAATAATATCTAGTTTTAGCAGTTTTATACGTTACTAAATTACTGAAGAGTATCAACGTACCATGTGTAATGATGGCAGTGTTTGCTACTTGCGTGATATTTGCGATATTTTGCAATGTTATTAAAGTACTATTACGAATTCTTTACTAGGCGATATTAATTTAGATGACAATTATAGTTTATAACTATTGCAAATCGAAATTTGTAGCGATGAAATATAGAATTATCATAGAGAAATTATACACTGTACGAGTCTATTGTCAGGTATGTCTTCCCGGACGATCTCCTATCGTTAGGAGAAACGGTAACTCTTCTAGTCTCTCTCTAGACAAAATGAACCCAAACTTTATTGAAATTCATTCAATTTATACTGAACCTACAGAAACATTGGTTATCAGTTTGTAGGCAATATTATAAAACTATGCATTTATCCATAGATAAAGGTATGTTATCTGACGCAAATAAGATAAGCATTTTAAAGAAAAAATCGCTTCGTGACAGTATTTAATTTATAACTTGCCAGTCAGTTTATAAATTGACATTCGGTTGCAATATTCTGGCTGCCATGATCAGTTTATGAATTATTCAAACAGCTTATGAAAGGTTGCTGCATGGATCAAATATTCAAGGTCAGTTTAGAAATTAAATCAATCGTCTTTGCAGTTCGTAATAGTCTAATCAAAAATTGAAGCTTTACAAGAAGTATTAAGTCTCACTTTAATATTTTGAAGTCACTTTATTACAAGTAGATATGATGAAATCAGGTTTAACTTTTTAACATTTTACATTAACGCTTGTTGCAACCGGAAGTAATTTAACTATTTATGAAATTTTTACTAATCAGGACATAATTGCGGTAAATAAATATTTGCATCAAATTGTCTACTAATTGAAATTTTATCATAACAATATATTACTGTCGTGCATAAATCATGTCAAAGGTGTCTTTGTATCTGGCTAGGGTTAATTAATTATTATTATTGAAATATTTTAAAAGCAAATCTCTTATAGCATTAAATTAGATAATTACCTGTTTTACAAGGAGTTATTATCCTGATCGTAATATTGTTATAGTGCACATGAATTATGATGATTACCATAACGAAACAATATGTATTTAGTTTATTTCTAGATAATTGTTTGCTTCTTATTTGATGAATTATTAGAAATCAAAATTTCGCTCGAGAAAGATAATAACTTATGCTCAGGACAAATGAAATCCGATCTACTGTATCTGATTAATTTCGATCCTGAGCTAAGAACAGGATTTATTCCATGAATTTCAAGTTAAATGAGATCTATGATTGATTTTACGAACTTTAAACCGGCTATTTCGAAGGAGACTCATTTGGCGATTGATGTAAAGCCTTCTCAAGACTATACTGCATAAGCCTCAATCTATCTTGCAATGCATCAAGCCTAAAATATAAAAAGTTTGTACAAAATATAGCAAGATTGAATAAATATTACTTGAAATTATCAACCAGAAGTATCATGAGAAATATTACCGTAAAGACTGTGTCTGCATCCCAGAATTTACTTTTGTATCACTGATAATTTTAGCCTGTTTTTGCTCTTTTGCGCCATTTCTAAGCATATTCTAGCGTTAATGAGATCATTATCAAGCATCCGAATAATTATTTTTTAAGATGATGATAAATCTTCAGTAATTTGCTATCTCAAACATTCTAACCTATGACTACCACTAGAATTTAGCAATCATGATATACTGTTTTGAGTGATCATAATTACTGCTAAATATATGAATGATTATGACTTACAATATTGCCAAATTCTTTGCACTTGATCTTATTAATAGCATAATAGTGACGAAAGCGAGGTATTAAAGCTCTATCAATATTATAAAAGAAATCAGCTAAATCAGCTAGTCGCCGCAAACTAGCTTCCTTTTCCATTTCAGTTATATCGCCAACGGCTAAGCCGATCTATGTTATCCAATTAGAGAGTAATCATTATTTGATCTATTTCAATAAGCGACTACATAGTGAATTTGATAAGAATATCCGTTAGCTAGTTTGTATTTAGCTAATAGTAATAGGTAGCTAAAACTGACTAATAATCGTTAATTTATTCAGTTCAAACTAACGAAAATATTCCACGTTTATTCTATGAACATAAATTTTTTTAATGTGAGTAATGGCTGATAGAGTGGAATAAAGACGGTATAACAGTGATGAATGGATGAAGATCCTATCACTATATTTCATAAGTGCAATGTTTGTTCTATAATAACTGCTCAAGTAATGTTATGTAAAATATTTAGATAGAATATATGTATTTACTAGGCTATAGTAACGTTATTTTACAATTTTAACTAGGCTACATAAAAGTTACCAGTAGATTCATCATGATGATCGGTATGAAGAAAATGAAGATAATTATTAGAAAAAGCAGCATATATGCATCAGGATAAGCGATGCTGCCTTTACGAATGGCTTCCAAAAGACTACTATAGTTCAGTTCTCCGACCAGCATGTCAATTACTTTGACAAATGATAGGGACATGGAATAGAAAGACATCTAAAATTTTAATACACATAAATAAAACATTTTAATAATATTCATAATACTGCATCATTGCATATTGATAAATAGATATTCTATAGCAACTGTTCAATCTTTCAATGTTTTAAAATTCTTAATGTTTGCAAGTCTTACAATGATAACTGTTGGGTAGTAAGGGCAAGCTGAATTATGTTTTTATCTTTATTTAATATTTGATTATCAGCTAATGGCTATAAGTAAAATTATTATTTTTGTCAGTTAAGCGTAAATCTTTAATTTTCCGACCTGGCGATAGCAGAGCGTATAAAAACTTATCGCAAATCCGAATAGCAGGAAGATAATGATTACCATGACCTATTATATAGGAATATCCAAGAAAGAATACAATTTGTACAGTTTATAATATAAGATTAGGCGTTTGTGGCCTTTAAATGAATAATATGGTTTTAATTAGGCCACAGACTGTATACGAGCACTATACATAGATTGATAATCCATCATATTCATTCGTTTTATTTATCAATGAAAACCTTCGCTGCTGTCCAAATCATTTGGTGCATCATCAACACATATTTTCCTATAATTGGTAACCTAATGAATGAGTCAGGGGGTAATATTAATGTATAACAATTATTCGTTCTATTCCAGTAAAAATGATTATTTTGAATGATTTGTACGAAAATAATTTGTTTTGTCAGCTGGCTTACTTTCTTAAGAACAAAATTAAATCTATAAATGATATTTGAATAACTAAACTTTCCAAAGCCCAAGAGATTGTATTAAATGAGTAGTCGGGATTAGCTACAAATGCTAAAATGGCGCTGTGTAAAAATAACTCCAGATAGTTTTCAAATGACAAAAGATATCGAATTCTCTAATAAAAAATATAGTATTAAAATAGTTATAACGTTCTTGGTCGTTAGTTACGGTGTAATTGCAAATCAGTATAAGATCGACAAATTAATATCTAGCAATCAAATAAGCGGCTTAAGGCAATACAGTCACAACCCTTAAAGCTATCAAAACGGTAAAACCATTCTTAGCAAATTACCTCATGATATAGTTGATAAAGCTCTCGGCAAATATTGATTATAGCGAAGATATAGATAACGACTTTCCATACAACTAGTGAATGGATATCTTTGTGAAATACTAATCCGTTCTGGATACATTGAAAAATAAAGAGTATTTCAATTCGTTGCATCATAATAAGATTCGATAGGATTGAAACTAGATGTATCTTTAGGTACAATATATTTAATAATATTTAAAGGCATTTGCTATAAGATTAAATATATTATAGCTATTAAAATTCAAAATAACGCATAATTTACTTTATGTTGCTGGTTGGCAGTGTGACTAAAGTTACAGGAGGAAGAAGCTGTAGTAGTTGTTGTTTGAGTTGATGAAATACTTGTAAATCCCAAGAATATAATCTTGTGTGCGGTACTTTGGTTCAGTCTTTCTATTTGAAGGATGTAAAAGACCAGGATCGTAACATAAATTGTATAGACAGCTAAGTTAGCGGAGTAGATGTAGCGGCCGCACTCTAACCTGATGATGATACAAGTACGGGAATTAATCTGATGGGCACGGATTGAGCAGCAGATAATTTAGGGAATCATTAAATTAATTTATAGTAATATCATCTTACCATTTTGTATCTAATAATTTGACAGACAATGGATGTTCAAGTAGGCTAATATTATCTGATGATGCAATTGTCTAATGAAATAGAAAGTAGAATAACATATAACGTATTACACTTGTATTCAAGCTGTATATCAGTGATCTATTATTATAATAAACAAATTTAAATCATAATTAAAATATTAAATTTCATTTCGCGTTGTTTATAATAAGATATGGACGCTAACATTTATATCTAATCACTTCTATATAGATTCAACAGAAGACAGCAACTAATTATAACATAAAAACTCCAATACTCTAATTTTTTACCTTTATAGCATTGAAACTACCGATTCCATCTGCAGGGTTGTGATTTTTTTCAAACTCAATACCTGGATCTAGTATTGAGAAATCGTACTCTACCTGTAGTAATAATAGCAATTTTAAATTTCTTATCACAATGTTATACTTAAGTGATCATATTTAATATCTTTATAATGGACATGTGTGAGTATAATAACTCTAACAGATATTGTATTGAGCACTATTCAAATTTTAGAATTATTGCAATGCTGATTCTTACTTCTCACTTTTTGGATATTTACGGTATCGTACTAATTTTTTCTATTACGGCTATAAAAAATTTACCATAACCATATTTGAATTATGATTCTCTGTTAGTGGAGTTTTCGTTATATATGTATCCATAATTGCCTTTACAAAAGGAATTATAGATGATTAGCGATCATAAATCTAGATTTCTTGAATTTGTTATAATGTGTTGATAAAAGAAATATTTCTTCTTCTGCAATAGAAGTTATTAAGCTCGCTAGGTTCAGCTCCATGACCAAATAAAGTAATCACATTTTAGCTCTTAACTATGCTGAATGTTTGTAACGGTAAATAAATAATACTAACCGAAGCAACTTTAGAATTCCATTTTACAATGGATTGCATTATCGTGGATCCATCATCTCCAACTTTAAATAGCATATCATGATTACTATAAATAAATCAATATTCAAGAATATATAATAAATATTTTAGCATCTGTGTAAGTAGTTGTGTTAAGGAAATGATTAGCGTAGTCTCTGAGCTAGGTTTTTCTGCTTTAATGCTGATAATCTAATTAGGAGGTGATAATAAATATGATATCTTATTTTAGTCTATGATTATAGTCTTCTATGGATTATATGTGTATTTTAACTGCAGATTTTCACGTATTCATGTTAAAGTAGCTTGGAATTTATAATGAATAACTAACAAAATTTGCCATACCCACGCTCAAATATAGCGGAAATAATTAGTATGTAAGCTAAATTTTCCACTTATTACAGCATTCAGTGTAATCTAATATAAAGAAATATTATGAACTTGTAGAAGTAACTTCCAGTAATATTGAGTAGAACTATTACACTTAACAGAAGTCGATTTGATTATCGTTTGAATTTAGACCGTACAAAATCTACTTCGAATATCGGAAAACTTCGCAAATAACTACGCTACGAGTTTAGAATTTTAGAGTTACTTTTACAGCTCTATTTTTTACCAAGGCCTTATTGCAATTTCGATAGCTACATCGACTTGACCATTTTCAATGGCTACCTCCAAACAATTTTTACCACAGCAGTTTTCAATCTTGGCATCAGCTCCATGATCCATTAGTAATTTAACTATCTCGGCTTGGCCATGATGAGCGGCTATATGAAGCGCTGTTTCCTACATGATAATATTTAGAAGCTTTTTAAAAGTAAGAGAGCAAGAATTATGGAATATGTAGCGCATAAGAAGTAGAGTTTCTAGGCCAAAGTATGTTAATGTTAATTTAATATTACATCCGTAATTTATATGCTACCTCCAATCGATTGATAGAATTAACTGCAACTCCGTAACCGATCAGTATCTGAATGACTTGAGTATTGCCTTTTATGCAAGCAATATCTAATGGTGCTTCATAGCAGCAATCTCTAACGTTGCGCATAAATCAGCAAGAAACTATTATTCTTTTACTGTTACATAAATAACGGTATAAAAATTGGTTAATTTTCTTATTGATATCTAAAAGTTATCAATCACCTCCGATTGATATCAGCTCCTTGTGCTAATAAAAATTCAGCATTATCGATGCAACC
The DNA here is from genome assembly GCF_000150275.1 of Trichoplax adhaerens. NCBI lineage: Eukaryota > Metazoa > Placozoa > Uniplacotomia > Trichoplacea > Trichoplacidae > Trichoplax > Trichoplax adhaerens. The sequence continues at coordinate 5,635,324 of NW_002060944.1, read as the reverse complement.
ATAGGCAACGGCGATATGTAATGGACTACTACAATTTTCTCCCTCACTGCATAGTAATTGAGGTGAATGCTGAAGTAGAATCTTCAGTGTGTCAACACACTCTTCCCTAGACAAAAATATTATGATATGGTAGTCATTAAATATTGCAGTAATCCCTTGCATATAGATACGGTTGAAGTAGTGTACATAAATAATGCCATAAGTGCTTTTCGAATTTTGATATTATAGTGACAAAAAATTCAGTATTTCGATTATGAACGTCTTCTGAAAGTTTTTGATTAGTTACTGGAAATATATATGCAGGCTTTGCGGTTATAGTTTAACATAGCATTTCTTGTTTTGAACTTAGTAACTATAATATCAAAGTGCGACATTGTTTATCTAGTAGTATGAACATAAAGAGCTCAAAAGAACACGTAGCTGAGGTGGGGTTGTATCTAAGTTTAGTCGCTAATTTAGACACCTTATTGAATAGCTGGACCGTGTTGTTAATGTATATTTAAAACTACCAATGAAAAGTATGCTACGTGTTGTGCTATCCGATGTACACTCGGAGCTGGATTTAATCACTTTGAAGATGTAAGTTACCGTAGGTAGTATATTATCTACACTTTTTCACAAGAGTAGTTTTAACAAACAACGAGTGCTGAATTAACATCTGGAGATCACAACTGCAATTTTTTTATTTAAATTACTTCATATGATAAAATATATCCCTGGCTCAGTGTTTGTGCTACGGACTTAACCATATAGTTATGACTTAATATCTAGAGATCAAAACTAAGAACACAAATCAAATTACTTCGTAAGATAAAATATATAACTCGTTAAAATGTTTATATTACAGATGGACTATATTTTCAAATAATTAGTTATTGCTAGGTGATATATTTAAAATGAGCCACATGATTTTAATAAAAGTGCAATCCCGTTTCCTTTGATATAGGACTTACTTGCAAGCAAAATGTAAGCAGTTATTGCCATCTTCATCAATGACATTTAAATCTAGATCATAGTCTAATAATAACTGCAAGACCTAACTCAAAAATAAAATAAAATATAAAAGTTAAATATGTAATAGTAGCTAATTCTAAATTAGAATTAAAATTATAACATTTTGCTTGATGAATGATTGACTCTATTGGAATAAACTCGTAAGCATGCATTATCAGTGATTTATTTATAGCTTTAATTCATTTATTCGAAATGTGAATTAAGATTTGATGTATTATTTCGATGCTATTTAATTAATTACTAGAAATGAACAGATAACCTTAGTCTTTCCTGCTTTACAAGCATAAAATGTCGCTGTTCTTTCATACTCATCTACAGCATTAATAAGTGAACGATCTACATTCTAGTAAAATAGTTGATCAGCTTTTAATACAATTTTACTTTTAGATAATTTTGTAAGCACCTAAATTATAATGAAATTTACCCTTAGAATATATTTCAATAAACTTAAATCTTGGTCGTACATAACGGCAAGATGATAGCAATTTTTGCCTGACTTATCAACGACGTCAACTTGACAATTGTGGTCGATCAGTAATTGGACTGTTGAAAAATGATTAAGAATAACAGCACATAGGAAAGGTGTTAATTGATTGTAATCTCTCCCATCGATGTTCGCACCCTATTAAGGCATAAAAATCCCATGTAACTTTGAATATCGATTTATCAATACTTATTTTCATACAATAATTGGCAATGAATGCAGAGATTTCATAATTTTACTGTGTGACATAATCGCCGAATGAATATGTGTACAGATTTCTTTCTTAAAAATTAATAAGCATTGACATCTCTATAGTAGAATATTATTACGATACTGACGTGGTGTTGATGTACTAGCATTTCGAAAAAAACTTTCATATGTAGAATGGCATTATGATAGCAATCAAGTCTAAGGAAAAATATCAAAGTAATGATATAAAGAAATACTACATATTAACTTGCACTGTAATAAGTTGCCTATAGAAAATTTTGATAATATACAGCGATTAATGATAACGTAAATATTATTTATGTCCAAACAGAATTTTAGTATCTCTGTAGAAAATTCCACATTATAGCCTTATTTTAACCTAGATTTGAAGAGTAGCTGAGACATATGAGCGTATAAATGTAGTTTACAGGAAAGTGAAGTTTCGATTATTACGACAAAAAGTGAGTAAAAAACTTACCAATTCATTATTTAATATAGAGATCACGATAATTTGGATAATTACATTAAATGAAAATTGCATTTTCATTTGTAACCTTTACACCTTAGGTTCGGCAATTTTCGATATTTATAACTCATCTATCTGTTAACTGTAATGTAAATCATTTCTTCATTCTACACTACATGTATGTACGAGAATGTAATATCGTAATAAATGAACAATACTCACAGCACTAAGAAGCATGTCAACGATCTTCAAATGATTTAATGATGCAGCATAATGTAATGGCGTACGATCGTAATTATCCTGCGCATCAACAGCAGGCTTTTTCTGTAAAAGAATCTGACATATAGCGTCTTCGCCAATAATGGCTGCTGTATGCAAAGGAGTTAATCCGTTTTTCTAAATTGAAAAATAAAGATACTTCATTCTTGGCCAGCAAAGTATTACAATTTGTATGAATTCACAGTGACAGAAACGACTATTGCCAGTATAGTCTCAAGTAATGGTGCTTTTTATTTTAAAGTTCATGGAATAGCATTAATTCTATGGTCATATTTAAAATTACTCCTACACTATCAATAGGAACAGTAAATATGAACTATAATATTAAATAAGATTTGGAGTGAAAGTGTTAATCAAAATTGCTGGTATGCTATATTTCTGATATTATTTTCTCTTCTGTTGAATGATCTTGCTAACTTGCCACACATCCACACCACACTCTTCAGCTAAATAAAAGCGTTTTCACGCTTATATTAGCCTTCTACTGTACTTACTACTACTCCTGCCGTTATTTTGTTGTAATATGATACTATACATATATATTATCAATGTAGAAATCGATATTGTACATATATGATGAAGAATAAATTATAGAGTACTGTAATGAAGGTCAATTTTTAGAATTCTCCTTCAAGTTTTTGTATTGTATTTATGCTAGACAAGTTTTTATATCGTAATAAGTATTCTAGCTTAAAAAATATGACTTGGCTCATTATAACAGTAGATTTTACTTAGTATCTTAGTATATTATAACCCGACTGCTTTATTCGGGTTAGAATTTAAGATAATCATTAGCTTAAATTCTTGTTAAAAATGAGATATTGTGAGGTTGCAATTCAAAGATTGTAATAGAAAATATATGCAGCTAATTTTGATCATTAATTACAGTAGATGTTTATGTCATTTTATGATTTCATACTGTATGAAGCCGAATATCCGATCTTGGATCCAATGTAAGATTGTTTCTCTGTCTTAAAGAAACTATAGAAATGTACAATTTTATACTAAACTACGATTATATTAATTTAGTAATTTCGGGAATCTAGGGCACAATTTATCTTCATTGTATGTGTTTGATTGCTAGTTTAATTTGGAATACTTTAGAATGATAGCTGGATAGTGCAATACAACCAACTGCTCTGCCTAGCATATGGAAGTTGGCGTAGTTCATTAGTTTAGTGCAGTTGAAGATAGAAAAAGACGTGTAAAGTCTAGGATAATCGTCAGTTATCTCATTAATTAATAGTTTGGTTGGTTAAGCCAGTAGTTCTGCCTATATTTTGTCACTCGTTTAGGAATTTTGCTAAGATTATTGCTAAAGTTATTATAAACTGTTATTTTGCCCCTAGTTTATTTTTTGTACTTCAATTATTGGTAGTTTAATTTAACTCAGTTTTTCTTCTTTCAATATTACTTTATACAATAACGAAATATGGATAATTGAACATGCTACAATTATGGAATCATTTCAATATATAACTAGATTAAAATTTTTAATTAATATATTAGTCGATCTTATATGAATTAAGTTTACGAATTATTTATTATAACATAGAGAAGTACTGAAGATATAGCAGCTACTATGTAGGAAATCAGTAGGGGATGTATTTCAAAGTTACAGTTCAGAATAACCCGATATGAGTATATATCGATCTTTTTTTAATAGGGATGAGGAATAAATAGTCGGATGTATTAAATACATTGAATATCGTATACAATTGCTTACTGATATGTGTTAAATAATAATCTTACAGGCGTAACTTACGTCTTGAATAGAAATATCCGTAACTTTGTCTAAACAGAATTTAATTGCCTAAAATATACAAAAGTATCTTCAGTGGCAATATGCGTCCATCCATCATTAATTAATAGTGAAATTTAATTTTATTCCCTCGAGTTAAATCTAACTCTTTTAAGCGTACCATTACAGTTACACCTAGATATGGTCTAGGTAGCAGTTAGGTATGCTCCACTGAGCAGCTAATCGTAAAAGTAGTTTACTAGTATATGATACCTTTTCTTGTCCGCACTGTACTGCACGATGTAGAACTGAGGCTCCGCTATAATTGCAACTAGCGATTTGTTCTTCGCCGTTAATAAATTTGTCCTCTCTGCTCGTTAATAGGAATTCCATTAAATCTGTGTTGCCTTTACTGGCTGCAATGTGAATAGGTAAACTGCCATCTGTAGTTCTTGCCGTAATATCTGCACCTCGATCGATCTGTCGGATAAATGACAGTCAGTAGTACTGATGCTTCGAATTTGTGGTAGCAAAATATAATGGTTTCGAGCTATACATCGTATCGGTGACAGTATGGCATTTAATTATCATAAATAATCGAACAAAATAATCAACGTACTAAATATTTGCAAATGCAATCTCTATCATAGTGACAGGCAAGAAGCAGGGGCGTCATTTTATCTTTATTTTGTTCGTCCAACATAAACGGTCGTCTATTGATTAATGCCTGTAAGCACATATAGCAATAGTCAATACGCAAGTAAGATCATACTTTTCTTGCTTATGATAAAGATTGTAGCTTGTACACTTAGTTTTAAATGTAAGGTAATGACAACAATTCTAGTTAAATATTAAGGTTTGGCTACGATATACTTTTGCTTCCAATTTGTTATAATGTCTCTTGAGCTGGTAAGTTGTTGCACGCCATGTTCTATGATTGGTAAGACTAAATGGGGTTATATTCTAGTGAATACTGTATGGTTTTTAAGTAGTCATCACTTGTACATATCATGAATTAAGTCTATAGCTTTGAAACAGCTGTAATGTCATTACTGCTCTGTACAAATAATATCCTTAATATGTAAATGCACTCATGGAAAGCTTCAAAATTGAAACGGTCACTGATTAAAAACAATTATAAGTTGGCCATCTATAATTCTCCTAAAGTGTAAATGCTCAAAACTGAAATAATCACTAATTGTAAATGGTTATGAATTAGTTGTCACTACTTAGTGCAAATGTTATCCTTAATACTTAAATGCTCTTATGAGGAAGCTTTCAAAATTGAAACAGTCACAAATTAAAAATAATTATGAATTAGTCATCAATGCTTTTTGCTAATAACTTCATAATTAAAAATACTTATGAATTAGTCGTCAATTCTTTATACTAATATTGTTCGTAGTGCGTAAATACTATCGTGGAAAGCTTCAAAATTGAAACTACCGCTGGTAAAAAGTTAGTTGGCCATCAAAGTTTTTTAGTCTTTAATGAGTAAATTACTCATATGAAAAGCTCCAAAATTGAAACGATCACTAATTAAATAGTTACTTATTTAAAAGTTGCTATGAATTATTCATTAAGGACTTGTACTAGTATTGACGTTCATGTGTAAATACTCATATGAATGGATTTAAAATCGAAACGTTTACTAATTAAAAGTAGTTTAAATTATACACTGTGTAATAGTATATGAATATCTACAGAGTGAAGCAGAGTCCTTATTGACGATACTACCAGCTGAATATACTTGCCTCACATATTTTTAAGTGACCAGCCATAGCAGCATAATGTAATGGAGTATTCAAATTGATATCTTGAGCTTGAACATTAGCATCGTAACCTAGAAGTGTTTGAACAGCCAAAAATTTATTGTACTTGGCGCCCAAATGTAATGGTGTTGCATTGTCTAAGCCAGTTATATCAATATCTAAAATTGATCCGATAAAATAAATTAGTCAATTTGATGGTTTTCGATTTACAGGTTCAGTAAATAAAGTAGAAGAATGTATAAATTGACGTTAATGTTTGACATAATAATGATATTTCATGATGTACGGTCTAAGAAAATAAACTTGCCGGCTCCTCGTCCAATTAAAGATTCTATAATCTCGACATTGTCGTTTTTCGCTGCATAATGTAAAAGGGATAGCTGATCCGAATTTAGTTCATTTATTAAATACGTGATAGTTTGATCAGGGATACCATGCCGTAAGAATAGCAGATCGCCGGTTGTAGGTGTCTAAATTTAACATGTTTAACGTATAAGGTTTGACAGTGGCTGATATTGCAAACACTTAGCTTTATTTCTTCTATAGTGGACGAGCTAATGGCTGACAGGTATTTTTATGATGTATTAAAAATGACTATTTGATAGCTAGCTTTTATAAGCAGTATGTAACATATCTTACTTGTAGGCTATAGTAGGAAGAAGGAGCTTTGGTTTTATTTAATAATGATGTAGATCGCAGCATTCCCGAATTTTTTGAATAGGGTTCCATTTCTGCTATTAAATACTGTAAGATAAAAACGCTGTTTCCATTATTATATTGCTATAGAGAAGTAAAATTACCTTCTCACAGAAGGTAGCAGATGGTAGATGACAAAGATGTTTATAATAACGACAATATGGTCTTAATTATTTCTAGCTAATGATAAATTCACAGCTTTTATGATCAACTGCGATCATAGTGAGCTTTTATTAATTTATTATATTTCCTGAATTTTAAATCGTTAAAATCATGAAAATGTACATTAAAATTTAGATCCTTTCCATCACTTTAGTGCCCTTGAGAATGAGAGTTATGATCATGGTCGTTAGCAGGTAGCAGATTATCTGGTTGCTCAAGTATATAAATCCGATACCTACAGGTGGTGAGACGTTATAAATATCGAGGTACCATTTTTTTATTATATCTAGCTCATATGAACCTATATTCTTATAAGCTATAATAAAGCAGACTTTTATCTTGACTACTCTAACTTTATTGTGAGGTATAAATATCGAATAGAGTAAGATATAGTCAACCTTGTTGCACGTAAGAATCTTAAAATTGCCATCATGATTGATATACTAGAATTGTGCTAACTGCTCTAGAACCCGCTAATCAACTGATTCTGTTGGATCAGACTGTAAATAAGCCATTTTCTCTAAGTACTGAGAAAATTGAACACACTACTTGGTTCACCTAACGGAACAATACATAAACATTAAAGAAAAATTATCGTTAAAGGAAATATTTGTTTTCTACGTATTAATTAGATAATTTCATGATATACAATATCTTTTGTAAGTAGCTGATATGAATTCAGGTTGTTATATAAATAATTCTCATAGCATGCATAACATTTAAATTATATTCCTTAATCATACGCAATGCAAGTAATTCATATTATTTTTCTAAAGCATGCTTAGATACGAAGCAAATTCTAAATTTCTATGGGTATATCTATACTAACATAGCATACTATGATTAATATACGATAGAACTGTCAGTGCTTATACTGATTAAAATGGTTTTCTTCATTTAATTATGGAGATTCAGATGCTTTTACGGAATGTAATTCAGATTCGAGAGATTCTAGCCTGCAATGTTTAAAAAATGAAGTTGATATAAAGATATGAGTGTAACAGTTAATGCGATAATCTATGTTGCTTTCAATAAACCTTAATTGCTGCTGTAATAGTATACGCTCGATTTTTCCTATCTGTTCCTTAATATCTTCATAGTATTTTTGCTGCCTAACTTCGTTTGCATCTAATTTATTGACCTATTTAGATTATACGAGTAAAGTAACAGTAAAAGTTATTTGTAATATTCCATAATTGCAATTTCTGTGCCAGTGTTACGAAATAAGATTTTCGTTAGTCATGTCAATATAGTTTCTATATTATAAGCTCATTTCAACTTTCACTTATTCTGTTTGACTACAGTAACACAATCACTTAGGTATAAAATCTGTAGTATGTAACTTCCTAGAAGAAGTTATAGGTAAAATAGTTGCCTGAATACGTTTCTGATATATTATCATTTATCATGAATTAATTATCGGCTGTTATTTTATTTTTAAGAATGTTATCGCATTTATTGATATTTGCAATATGCCGTTAGTAAACTGTTATGCTTTGTTCGACTGTATAACGGTATAGTAAGGACAACAAAGTTTAGTTCTATACTCTAGCTCTACTGGACTCGTCTGGAGATTTCTATCAAATCTTCCTTATTACAAAGTAGAAGAGTTTGGAAAACGTAACAACCAGTATATGTAGAAATTAGTGTCAGAGATCAACAGAATGACTTTATGCCTAGGCTAGTAACTGCTAGAATGAAAGATTATATGATACCTCTATATCTCCCTTTTCAGTACAAGCAAACTTGATCAATTTACAGCTTCTACGTAAATATTTGGGCAAACTTTTTTCGATGCCGGTAAAAAAATAAACCAAATCTACTAATCGACGTCGTGAAGCTTGCTTTTCCATTTCTGCGATGTCTCCTACAGCTAAACCAATCTGTGCATAAATAAGACGAAAATTATCCTAATTCACTTATTGCGTTCATTAATATAAAGTATTTTGAATAGTGCTACCATCAAATTCATGATTAATATCGGCATCATCAAGATGAAAATCATTAGTAGAATTAATGCCACCACGCCAGCTGGGAAAGCAATTATTCCGCGCTTGATGCCATCTAGGAAGAGATCGTTATAGTCGATCTCGCCGATCATCATATCAATGACTTTAATAAACGATAGAGGCAAGTTGTAGAATGCTGCCTGGTATTATTAGAAACTTAGAGCATTAGTAATGATTATTTAGAGAAAAATTATAGATTATACTGACGTTTACATCATTACTTTAATTATAATTGCGGTATTGGTGACAAAGGTTGATTCAATACAAGTAGACCGTACGTCTGTATATTGAAATTGGAATCCTACATAACTAATATACAAACCTGATTATTACATAGCATATTAAAGCTGACAGCAAAGCCAAACACCAATATAAGTACAATAATGAGTACCTAATTGAAAATGGCTAATACTTTAGTGATGAGCTGTGGACATTTCAGATTGACAATTCGTAAAACGCTAAATAACTAAACCGTTCTACATTAATATTATAAAAATTATATTACGATGATTGATGCTATCTTAGCTGCGATTGCATATGAGCATACCTTTAAAATGGTTTCAATCATAGCTCGTATCATCAGCACATACTTTCCAATGACTGGTAGCCTATTAATGAACATTTGCTACTTCAATTACGCGATAAATGTCAATTCACTATTTACCGATATAATTAAATACCGAAATTTATGATTTATTCTAATACGGTACTATTTTAAATTCTAACTACATTTGTAAATGAATTTTCACATTATTGACGAGTTATAATACTAATCCGGTATATCAAATACAATTTATACTCGAAATGTTGCCAGAAAAAAGGCTCTTAATTTACTTTCTTAGAAACATGACTAATTCGAGAATTGACATCTGGATGGCAATGCTACCAATGGACCATACAGTTGTATTAGTGTTGCCACTCGTAATGAATATGATGACCATAACATGTAGAGCTAACTCAAAATAGTTTTCAGAGGACATAAGATAACCTGTTCGCTTATTTTAAGAATAGAATATAAGTATAAAATCGTTTAAGATTAGTATAGATAAAGTCTTGAGTGAATGATACGAAAATTACAGCTTTAAAAAAACCTAACGTTGATGGCTCTACAGTATACAGTCTTACTTCTCGAATTAATTGAAATATTTCTCGAATAATATTCAATGTCGAAAAGATAGCAATAAGGATTCGGAGAATTAATAAAGATCCAATAAAAAACACTTCGTTCTAGATTTTAACAAAATAAAATGACGAGCTTATGGCAATGTTGCGATAATTTCAATCGGATAGCCTCTAGGCTATGTGTATGAATGCCAATACAAGTCAATAGTTTACTTTATTCTCTAATTTTTAAATGCATACTGTATCTAAACTTTACGTAATTACAAGAAAGCTACTCCTGATGCTTTAAACTAATGAAAAGCTTATACGTGTAACTGAATATCTGGCTTATGGACTTACATGATGCAAAGACGTCATATTATTACTCGTACCATCGCCAAATGGAATAGTTATAGTAGGAGATGATGAGTTTGATACACTCGAAATAATTGATTGTGGCTGCAGTCCCTTGAACACTATTATGTTTCCAGTTTGGCTTTTATAGAACAATTCTATATTAATTGCGTACATAACTAAGCATGAAACAAAGGCGATATAGATGACCAGGTTTAGAAAATAAACAAATCGACCATAATTTCTCCTATTAAAAGTAGCAATACAAATCTTACGAATGAATCTAATAAACATTACATGATAAAATCTTAAATTTTATTAACAATTATAATACGATAAAGTACAACGCTTGCATAAACTAATATGCAATCAGTTTTATTATTTATTTCGTATTTACCATTTGGCATTCAGGAGTTTACTACATAAAGGGTGCTCCAACAAGTGAGTACGACTTGATCTTGCTATGGTCTAAGAGAATGAGATCCTTAGTGCAACAATTATTAATATTGGTATGAAGTAATGCAATGATTGTTACTTGGCCAGATCATTCTTTCAGTTCTATACTTACGTCACTGAATGTGCTAAAATACTATTGAACTACTAAGAAAGGTGCAGTAGCATTGTTCCTTAGCTTTATGTTTCACTAGGCTATTTACAAAGTATGGAATACAATCAAATGAGAGTTTATTTCACAATATTTCAGTGTACGTCATTGTTCAGCTTTCAGTACGAGTTATGGTACTTGATTTTATTTTACTAGCCACCTCTTGCTGGGTAAGAATATTGTATGTATACTCATATATACTTCGATGATAGCCGTTTATAACGCTTTTAATTAGAAATACTTGCTTGACGGAATATAATACATAGCAAGCAATTTATAATATAAATTTAATATTATACCTAATGTAGATGGCATATATGGAGATGCAGATGGTTTTATTAGATTTTGGGTTAATATTTGGCTTCTGATATTGGTATTTATCTTAAAATGTTGCTAAAAATACAAACTAACTAACTTACATGTACCGTAACTATAATACTGCTATAACATATATTCAACTGAAAGGAATTTATAGATAAAAATTGAAAATTGTAGTGATAAACAGGACGTAAAGTTTCATATTCACCAATAAAGCATTAAAGCTACCGATTCCATTTGGAGCTCCATGGGAATATTCAAATTCAATACCAGGCTCAAGTAATGTACAGTCATATTGGACCTTAAGGCAAAAATACAGACAAACATGAAGTTAGGCTACAAAGAAATAAATTGTTCAAGTTTGGAAGGATAATATTTTCATTGAAAACAAAAAATATAGCGATTATGCAAAGATTTGTTGCAGAGCTTTACCAAATCTGACTCTTGGTTAATACATCTCGAAATACTGCATAATCTGATGACAACTTTAGTATTTAAGAGCTTAAAATGTCATTTGATTTGGCTGCAGGCTAATTATACTAAGATGCATATCAGTTATGAAATTTACCATAATTTTCTCTTTATTTTTGATATCTGATGAGGCGATCTTTGTGATACATTTATCCATTATGTTCTGCAGAGAAGTAAAATTGAATAGGTCATACAATACATAAATATATTCAGAAAAGATTGCTAAAAGTTAATTTCAGTGGAGATTATCTCAATATGATATTGACCAGCTATCGCTATTATAATATAGTGACGTAGTTTTAGTAAAAATTTTATATATAATAAATATAACCTCGGCTACTTCTGGCATCGCTAGAATGATAGATTGAAAAGTTGTTATGTCTCCTTCTCCAACTTTTAATAAGAGATCCTTTTCCCTGATAGTTGGATACACACGTAAATGATTTATAGATTGATTTTGTTATCAATTTAATAAGGAAAATATTGCAAACGCGTAGCTACTATATCTGTGCTCGCGTTAATATTTCGGATGAATCGGTTATGAAATTAATCCTTGCTATTAGCATTCAGCAGATTAGTTATCAAAATTTTTAATTCGGAATGTAATCCAAGTATGCTATTATTGTTAGATTCGTAGTTTAAGCGACTAGAAGTGTAGTGTATGCTTCTATATACGCTATAGCCTATTCTTAGTAAGATTAATTTCCACTGTGTTGTAGCATAACATCGTATAAGCGAATGTATGATCTACTGTACACTTACCAATTTACACGGTGGAAATCTAATTATACTCTAGTTGGATTGTATTATAGAACTATCCTAACCTAGAAGTAGGTTATTTTTATTACTCATTCGCATTTATAAATAACTTCTTGCAGCCTTGGTTCTCACTATATAAAACCTATCTGTATGTGTCTATAGCATCTCGTTTGTTAGTTAGTTCTACAAGTTAAACAGTAAATTTGCAAGTTTCATCCATTCTGCTTTACTATATCTATTCGGCTAGTTCCCCCCCCCCATTTATGCACGCTCTTACACTACTACTCATAATAACGGCAATAAAGACCACTATTTCTGGAAATTGTTCTCTTGCAATTTCTTGCGATTATGACAGGCACTCAATCTTTCGAAACATCACAAATAGTCTTGTACTGTTTGTGCTTATTAAGTATAATACTCCGCTCAATGTAATCTACTAAAGTTATACTGATTCATAAGTTCACAATCTAATAATAGTCAATAATTACTGTAAGTAGTTGCGAATAGAAATGTCCTAGTATAAAGTTTGTTAAATATATCGATAGTTATACATAATAAATTGTATTTCCTATTTAGTAGTAATGTTCGTATACCTTAATGAGGTTACCATCAAAGTAACGACATCTTGTTGATAATATTGGATGGCCACTTCTAAAGGATTCTTCCCCTTAACATTTTCTAATGATAGATCACCACCGCTATCTATAAGTTGCTTTATAATTTCAGTATGGCCGTATTGAGCTGCTACGTGCAATCCTGATTCCTATCATGAGGAAAATTATATTATATGCAAAATCTTTTGATTAATATTGATCAGAATTTGCATGTTACTGGCAGTTAAAATTAAGATAATTGCATGATCTAAGGTAATTTAGATAAAATATCATCTTGAAAAGATAGTGCGTGTACCGGCACTTTAGATTTCGAGTAAATTATATCAATCGTACCATATGAATTGGCTTTTAAATGGTTTGATATCATACATGCAATCAATTTAATATTACGGATATAGCGAATATTACCCCAGCTTTGTTAACGGAGTTTATATCTACACCATAGTTGATTAAAATTTCAACAATATGAGAAAAACCTTTCGTACAAGCGATATCTAGAGGCGTAGAATAGCTGCAATCCCTAGTTATATATTTATCCCCCAATAAATGCATAAATAAGTATTAACAGATAAAATAGGAGGCTTATAATACATACTGCGGGCTCATTATATTGAATTTTAATAGCAAAATAATTCGAAAACTGAAAAAGATGATCAGATTATGGATACTTGCCTTCTATAAGTATCAGCTCCTCGATCTAGTAGAATTTCCACCGTAAAGGGACAACCGTAAGCTACGGCCATATGTAAAGCAGTGTAATTACGTTCGCCTTCGCTGCATAGTAGACCGGGAGAGTGGCAGATCAATGCTTTGATAATTTCATATTGTCCAGCTCTGTTAATATCAGATAAAAGCATCATTGTGATCAATCTTCATAGTAGTTCAATAGGTATAAATATCTCCGAAAACAAATAACTTGTTATTTGTTAGTGCATACAGCGTACTGTATACCATAATTAAGTACTTCGAAAAATTAATTATATATCGTGCTGTAAATTATTTCATGAATAGTTCGGGATAATGTTAATGACTTAGGATTCCTTCTAAAATGTTGTAGTAAAGTGCTACTACTAGTTTACTATGAAATTACAAGCATGCTGCATGAAAGCAGTTGTTGCCATCTTCATCGGCGATGTATAAATTGGGCTGAAACTGGAGCATTTTCTCGAAAATCTGATCCAGTATAATAAATTACCTTATTAGCTCGAAATGTAAAAGCATAAGTAATCACGATAGCAATGGCAACACTTAGATCAATACTCTCTAGAACCTTGTAGCATCCCTTATGACAAGCATAATGAAAGGGCGTTCTTCCTTGATGATCAGTAGCATTTAATATCTCCTTCGATTCTTTCTAAACATAAAGCTAAGAGTAAATTTAAATTAATCGTATAAAATTTCCGCTTAAGGGTCAGAATAAAGTCAATACGATGAAAGTTTTTATTATGATTTAGTGGATTATCTTACCGTCAGCAGACGATCAATCACTTCAAAATCTTCAAAGGATCCTGTTACGGCTAAGTGTAGGCAATTTCTGCCTTTTGCATCAACTCCTTCAACTTTGCTACCTGACAGGAGCAAATATCGAACTATTTCTGAACGACCTCTGGAGATTCCATAAATTAGAGGTGTTTTGCACTTTGAATCTATGGCATCAATATTAGCGCCCTAATTGAAAAAATGATTAAGTAGAGATTACCAGATAGTCAAATATTTTTCTATTATAAAGTAAATGCTAACTGTAGGTGAAGAACAAGGCAATTTTTTACTATCTTATGCGAGTTTAATTAAAAATTTTGCTATTTGTAGAAACGTGGTATCTGAATAGAGATTATAACAGTCAAACTCTCACAAATTTCATTCTAAATTATGAAGACTAGAGAGTATTGCTGCTTTATTACTTTATTTTTTAACATAATCAAATATCTGTATAGTAAATTAAGTCAATGTCTTACAGCATTGACTAAAATTTCTCCTATGTCGCAATGATTCAATGATGCAGCATGATGCAATGGCGTCCGCTGTTCGTTGTCACGAGCATCAACAGCAGCTCTTCTATCAATCAAGATTTGACAAATTTCACAATTGCCAGTAATAGCTAAAATATGTAATGGTGTATAGCCATTTTTCTGTTAGAAGATTGAAAAGAAAAAAATTTCAAGAGTTATCGTTATATGATATAAAGTAAGAGACTGCGCGTATTAACAATCTTTATAGAACAATACTATTATCGTATGTAGATTGGTTGGTTAAGCTAGTGTGATAAAGTGTCTTCTCAAAAATATAAAGAACTACAGTTCCTTGTAAACTTTACTTTATTACATAAGATTAGGTTCGTCTTAGAACTACCAAGGACTAGCTAACTGCAATCAGACTGTCTCTGGACTATATGAATTATCACAGCAATATTCACAATTTACATATAATTAGTTACACAATGATTTTCTTTCAAGCACAATCATATCTTACCAATTAAGTTATAAGTTCATATCTATTTACTATCGCGCTATCAATTCATAATTTGCACTTCTAATTAAAGCGTCACAATACAAATCTCACAGTACTAGCATAATTAACGCTATCTAATATTATCTCAGAATCATAATATAAGCATCTCAATAAAATTACTACAAGACGTACGGTAAACATCTTCCACAATTAGACACCTATGCAGTCTTACAACCTAGCGTATAAATTTATCAATTTTTGCATTATTCCATAATCTTAGTCTTAAGCTTATTTAGGGCTTCACTGCAACTCGTTAACTCTATCGCATTCTTGCATGATATTCAAGTGCATTTGACTTGATAGTTCATAATATAGATACTTTTTCTTTAAGAATTCAACAAAAATAGGCTTACATCTCTTAAGGAAGTATCGGCGCCGGCATTTAAGGCAAAAATGACAGCCTATCAAGTTAATTTAGCAGGATTAGTTAGATAGTTGAAGAAATTTACATGATAATTATTGCTCATTATTCCATTCGAATGTTATGCTATGGAATAATTTGGGAAGTATCGAAGGATTTCGCGTGCAAGGAAGATGCCTATTGCTTATCGCATGTAAATGTTATTCTTACCGTTTGTCGAGTAAGAATTTTGAAAGCAAGCTAGTTTTTTTAAAGTAGATGTTGATATTTTACGCATAGAAGATTGCTGTTTGTTATCAATTGACATGTTAGGCTGTAATAGACTAATTTTTCCAGTTATACAGCATAAGATACTCTAGTTTTAAGAATGTTGGTGTTGTTGTGTGTCAATTAAATATATCAAAGCTGTAGGCTAATGTTTTATAAAGCACCTAAAGCACTTGTTTGCAAAGAGTTTTCTTCTTATATCTTATCAGCCATTGTCAATCACGAACGCTAATTAAGCTATAGACTAGTTTTTTGAAGTGTATAAGGTATTTGTTTACCAGGACTATCCTTGATACATACTGCCAAGTAGAGGCATTTAGCTACAAACTAATAATTCGAAACAAGTTAGGTTCCGGTACTTGTTACAAAAATTATTTCTATCGCTTCTTTTCAGTTATAAATATCAAGCTATACGCACTAAGCTACTGTCTTAAGTATAACTAATTTCGTGTTAGAGTTAACAATCATAGAAGAGATATAGACTAAAATAGCCTTAACTACCTCTTTTTGGCCACATTGAGTTGCTCGATGTAAAACGGTGGCACCATCATGATTGCATTCTATAATATGATTTTCACGACCTTCATATCTTGCCTCCCCAGTGCTCAACAATAACTCCATCAGGGTAGTATTCCCTTTGCTAGCAGCCAAGTGAATCGGCAAACTGCCATCAGCAGTTCTACGTAAGATATCTGCTCCTCTTTCAATCTATAATAATAGTTGATTGGATATGGCATTGAATTATCTTCTTACCTCTTTTAAAATATTTACTCTAATGTCTATTGACTTGGATAGTTGATTCTATATCTTACCAGGCAGATACAAATTGCTTCATGATTGGCAATGCAAGCGAAATGTAAAGGTGTCATTTCATCTGCATTTACATTATCAATTAAGGATGGGTGCTTGTTGAGTAATTCCTATATGATGATTGATAAGCATGATAAGCAAAATCGAACTATTTGAGTATTTTATTTTACTACTTGGAATGGTAGTTGCTAGTAATACTATGCAAATAGTTATCTTTTAGATCTGTTGAAATCGAACATTTAAGACTCTTAGGGAATAATGCCACGTATTTTTTAGTAAGGTGTTATTATGAACAGCTATGAGTAACTTGTAATAATATCTTCTTTAAGTAGCGTTAAGTATTTTAAGGTAGACGATGATAGAAGTATAAAGGATTTTATTGAGATACAAGTTACAGGCTAACAATGATATGGTTGTTATAGATAAGGTATTTGAGATAGCAGGAACGTAGGAACTGACTAACGAGTTAGCGTACAAGGGTATTTATAGGTTTTAGATGGGATTGAGATAATGTCTTTATATGTATAGCATGTCGTCTATATGTGGTCATGATGTCGTACATTATGAATGTAATACAATACAGTACTTAAACGGTATATGATAAGTATTCGTATATTAGGATATTAATATACTAGGCATCTTCTATATAAGATCATAATATTACATAACTGATTACGAAATCATATTCTAGTGTAAAGCACTTTTATTCTCATTAACCTTAGAGCAACCATAAGAATAGAAATGTATCAATAACTAGTTGTTGCGACTGATTTTACTTTATAATTTTTTAAATATTCCAAATTAAGCTGTCGTCTTCAACTTTTATATCCTAGTCGTTGGTATAGTAAGTGCGATAAATCTTAGATTTCAGGTAATGCATGTTTTGTGTCTTGATTTACATTAGTAACTTTAGTAAAGAATCGCTATATAACTGTAGATGTAAATTTTTAACGGTGGTATTCTACATAATGATCTAAAAGGGTTCATAGCGCCGACAATAGCTACTAATGACTACACTATTTAAACTGGCGGAGTAGAATACCGATAATATTTTCCGGTTTTACCTCACAAATCTTCTCATTTCCACCTCTTGCTGCATAATGCATTGCCGTATTAGAATTTGTATCTTTAGCTTCTATATCAGCATTAAACATTAGTAGTGCTCTTACAGCTGCATATCTGTTATGCTTTGAGGCCAAATGTAGTGGTGTTATGTCATTTAG